>NC_090436.1:999729748-1000030548 GCF_031143425.1 Pleurodeles waltl
CGGTGCTGGCGGTGGAGTCCCGGCCACCGGGGAGGATGGCGCCCTTCTCTGCCGTGCTGCTCTCACCAGACTGTGCAGACTTCCTCTGGCCCTTCACCACCTTTGGAGGAGTCACAGCTTACTCTGCAATCCCCCTGGGACCCTTGTGAGCAGTTTTGCCGCCCGGAGTCTTCACCCTGTCCCGTCGGCCACTTTCCAACTTGAGATGCTTTACAGGGGATGGACTGGGAGTGCTTTAGCTCCGTGTCACACTGCCTGCCCTGGTGGTCGGTGCACTCCACACACCTGTAACACGCACCACTGGTACTGGAGTCTTTTTGGCTGAGGTGCTACTACGGGACTTATGAATTGGAGGGGTGGGGATGGGGGCAAAGAGGTCAACGTTGCTGAGGGAGAGTTTATGACGAACACTGGGATGGGTAGCTGGAGGGGGTCTGGGAGTGGAGGAAGAGGAGGTGGTTGTAGGAGGTGTCACTTTAGGTGTTTTGGGTGCAGGTGCAGGTACTGGAGGCTGTAGTGAGGTGAATGGATGTTGGGTGTGTGGGTGCCCGCGTTTGTGTACTTTGGGAGGGGGCGTCACAGACACACTGGGAGAGGACACAGGGAACGTGTAAATGGGAGTGGGGGTGGTGAGTGCAGGTGAGTGGGGTGTGGTGCTGGGTGTTCTGGTGCGAGTCCTAATGCCTGTAGATGTAGTGCATGCAGGTGAGAGTGTAGACGACACTGGGAGGGAGGAGGGAGATGATGAGGAGGGGGACACATTGGAGGCAGTGGATGTTGGTGTGTCTGTGTGTGTCTGATGCTTGTGTGAGTGCCTGTGGGATGTGTGGTGCCTATGTTTGCCTGAGCTACTTTTGTGTGTTGAGGTGTGTGCATGCTTGTCTGTTGGTGTGCTTGGGATAGGCTGGGGTACAGGGGACTGGGTCTGGGTCTGGGTGGAGGAAGTTGGAGGGGGGAGGCTAGACACAGGGACAATGGCTGCCATGAGTGCTGAGGCCAAAGATTGCAGGGTTCGATGAAGGGCAGCCTGACCAGAATGAATGCCCTCCAGGAATGCATTACCATGTTGCAACTCCCTTTCTACACCCTGGATGGCATTCACAATGGTAGACTGCCCAACAGTGAGTGACCTGAGGAGGTCAATGGCCTCCTCACTGAGGGCAGCAGGGGTGACAGGGGCAGGGGCTGAGGTGCCTGGGTCGAAGGTGATGCCCACCCTCCTGGGTGAGCGGGCACGGGGCGAAAGCTGAGGGGCTGCTGGGAGGGCATTGCTGGTAGGGGAGGTGGCGGCTGTACCTGTAGAACTGGGGGGCACAGATGGTGCCGCCACCACAAGGGAGCTCCCATCGGCGGACGAGTCCGTGTCGCTGGTTGGTGATCCGGTGCCCGACGTGAAGCTCCTCTCGCCCTCTGTCCCACTGGTGCATTCTGAGTCCGTGGTGTGGCCCTCCATGGCCATGTGGGATGCAGCTCTCTCGTGCTCCGGTGCCACTGTACCTCCGCCTGATGATGCTGATGCACAAAAGAACATGGAGAGCAGGAAAAGGGGGACGGGACGACAGAAGAAAAACAGGTTGAGTGCATGGCATACCGCTACCGTTGGCGGACAATACAGACACAGCAGCCCCCTGCACTACGCCGTGCTCCTGGCCTCTACAGATGCCATTCCTGGGATATGGCCTACATCGCTATGGTGGGCATCTGCACACATGGATGCCACAGGGGCATGTATACCTGTACTTGGCACTCTACTGCAGTGGGGTGGAGTGCCACATGGCCTGCATTACGGAGGGGCCTAGCCTATGGAAGTCACCCTGGCCTAGGGAAACCCACAGCCCTCCTCCCACACCTAGACCCCTCAACTGCGCGCAAAGTCCCCAGAATGATTGTGTACTCACCCCCTTGTGTCTGCTGTGATGCCCTCAAGCGCCCATCCAACTCAGGGTAGGCCACCGCCAGGATCTGGAACATCAGGGGGGTCATGGGGCAACGGGCACCCCTCCCACGTTGGGAGGCCATCCCCAGCTGAGCCTCCGCCGTCTTCTTGCTCCAGCGGCGAATGTCCTCCCATCTTTTCCAGCAGTGGGTGCCCCATCTCTGGTGGACCCCCAGGGTCCGGACGTCCTTGGCGATGGCACGCCAAATGTCCTTCTTCTGGTGGGCGCTGACCTACATGACATGCCCAGGGGAAGAAGAGAAGTCATTAGCAAGAGCACCGTCGAAGTGAGTGGCCCACATCCCTGCCCTTGCCATGTGGCACATGCATTCACACTCCTTCATGTTCACTAAACTCTGCCCCCTTCCCTCTTACAACCAGCCCTCTCCACCCAGGCATAGCCCATACAACGTGCTCCCTTTGTACTAACCTGTTGGTCTGGAGGACCGTAGAGTAGCGTGTACTGGGGGAGGACCCCAACCACGAGCTTCTCCAGCTCCTGAGCAGTGAAGGCAGGGGCCCTTTCCCCAGAAGCATCAGCCATTGTCTCTTCCAGACCGAGGTCACAGCAGCCCTTGCAGTGTAGGTCCTCTCCTGTCGAAGATCAGGTATCAAGTGATTCAACAGATAGAAAATGGCAGTCACGTCCGCAGCGGTGCGTCTCATCACCGCCGGCGCACTTCATTATTGGCTCCAGAGACCCATAGGGTCCAATGTTAACCAATGCAGCTTTGAGCCGCGGTCTTCGTCCGCCTACCGCGACGGTGTACAACGCCAGCGCAGTTACCTCACATCCCACTGTCCCAGTTTAGAGGTCAGGCAGACGCCATTTCAGGGGCCCACATGGCTTAATTTGCAACTGCGTCACACATACCTGGGCCTACACTCGACACACATACAGGAAGATTTTTGTCTTTCGTGTCGTGTTCTGTGTATCTGTGGGTACATACCTGGGATTTTGTTGGCCCTGTGGTCGCTGTTGTCCTTCCTAGGACCCGTCAGCTTGGACATTTGAGAAGTTGGCGGAATCCTCCAGTGTACCGACCGCTGGGGGACCTGTTGACAATGGAGGAACGACATTTACTCATCACCTACAGGTTTGACCGTGCCACTATCCTGGAACTATGTACCCAGTTGGAGCCATACCTGATGTCACCAATCCGCCATCCCACAGGAATCCCCCCTGACGTGCAGGTGCTGTCAGTGCTCCATTTCCTTGCAAGTGGCTCATTTCAAACAACAGTGGCCATGGCATCAGGGATGTCCCAGCCTATGTTTTCCAATGTGTTGTCCAGAGTGTTGTCTGCCCTGCTGAAACACATAAGGAGCTACATCGTGTTCCCTCAGGTGGAGGATTTGCCAACAGTGAAAGGTGACTTCCATGCCCTTGGACATATCCCCAACATCATAGGTGCTATTGATGGGACCCATGTAGCTCTGGTCCCCCCCACAGGAGTGAACAGGTGTACAGGAAGAGTTATCATTCGATGAATGTACAGATAGTATGTTTGGCAGACCAGTACGTCTTGCAGGTAAATGCTATGTTCCCCGGCTCAGTGCATGACGCCTACATCCTGCGCAATAGCAGCATCCCTTATATGATGGGTCAACTCCAGAGGCACCGGGTGTGGCTATTGGGGGACTCTGGTTACCCCAACCTGTACTGGCTATTGACCCCAGTGAGGAATCCCAGGACCAGGGCAGAGGAACGCTACAATGAGGCCCATGGGCGGACTAGGAGGGTGATCGAACGCACCTTCGGCCTCCTGAAGGCCAGGTTCAGGTGCCTGCATATGACAGGTGGTTCCCTATTCTACTCACCAAGGAAGGTGTGCCAGATCATCATTGCATGCTCGATGCTTCACAATCTTGCTTTGCGACGCCAGGTGCCTTTTCTGCAGGAGGATGGTCCAGATGGCGGTGTTGTGGCAGTCAGTCATACGGCAATATTTCCAGTGACACAGAGGTGAAAACTGTTTTCTTTTTACCATTACATTCACTTTCACTCTTCTACCTCTATCCTGTCTGTCAGTTCATTGCAGTATTTGGTCACTGAGTTGTACCTTTCCATTACAGTTTCACAGGTGTGGTTAGCAACGTGTGTCATCTGCTTGCATCCTTCAAGGACTTGTGATGTGTGACATAGGCATGTTGGCTATAAAATTGGAAAGCATGTTGACACTGTCATTGATTATACATATTTACCAAATCACAGACTGACTCCAGATTGTTTTGTGGTTCAAGGGTGTTTATTTCAGTGCTAAAAAATGGAGGGGGTAGTAATATGGTGATGGGGGACGGTAGAGGAATGTCCATGGCAGAGTCCAGTCCATTAGGCACACAGGTCCACTGCCCATATGGGCATAGGAATTGGAGCTGGGGCTGTTCCAATCGGGACAGGGTAACAAAGTGAGACAGTGGGAGGACAATCAGGATGGTCTCATTTCTTGGCGGGGGTCTTGCCATCTTGCTCTGTCCTGTTCCTGGATCTCAGGGACCGCTTGCGGGTGGTTGTCCGTCTGCAGGGGGTGGGGTGCTGGTGTGGTGGTCCTGTGGTGGTGCCTCCTGTCCACTAGCGCCGGCGAAGGTGGTGGGCAGTTCATCGTCCATGCTAATGTCAGGGGCCCCTTGGAGTGCCACGGTGTCCCTCATGGTCTTTTGTATGTCCTTCAGCACCCCTACGATGGTGCCCAGGGCGGAGCTGATGGTTCTGAGCTCCTCCCTGAACCCCAAATACAGTTCGTCCTGCATGCGCTGGGTCTCCTGAAACTTTGCCAGTACCGTCACCATCATCTCCTGGGAGTGGTGGTATGCTCCCATGATGGAGGAGAGGTCCTCATGGAGGGTGGGTTCCCTTGGCCTGTCCACCCCCTGTCGCACAGCAGCCCTCCCAGTTCCCCTGTGTTCCTGGGCCTCCGTCCCCTGGACTGTGTGTCCACTACCACTGCCCCCAGGTCCCTGTTGTTGTTGGGGTGGTGAGTTATCCTGGGTTCCCTGTAGTGGTGGACACACCGCTGATTGACGTGTCCTGGGTACGGAGGTATGGGCCCGCTGGGTGGGTGCTGTGCTGGTGTTGCCAGAGGGTGGAAGGTCAGTGTTGGGCTGTGCCTGTTCGAGGGGAACCGACTGTCCCGAGGCCCACGATGGTCCGGGCTGGTCATCAGGATCCAGTAGGGCAGAGCTGCTGTCGTCACTGTGGGCCTCTTCTGTGGGTGGAGTGGAGTTGTCTGGACCCTCCGGTGTGGTGACGTTCCGTAGTGGTCCTGCAAGGATATAGGAGCATGATTATTGCATGTGTGTGAGTAATGGTGTGCATTGGGTGGGTATTTGTGTACCCCAGTGCAAGCATTCCTGTGTGTGGGTTTGTGTGATGATGGTTAGGGGGTTGTTATGGGTATGTGCAGTGAGCATGCTTTGGTGAGAGCTGACCATGCTTTGTTGTTTCATGCGGGGCTTGGTGTTGGGATGGGTGGTTTGTGTTATAAGTACATCAGTGAGGAGCTGTAGTGATAGGGGAGGGGGTGAGGGTGGGGGTGTGTGATGGCATGCAAGTAGGGTGGGGGATATAATAGCTGAGATTTAACTTACCAGTGTCCCTGTCCACGATTCTTTGCCATAGCTCCATCCTTCTGGCTATGGATGTGTGCTGCACCTGTGCTCCAAATAGCTGTGGCTCTACCCGTAGGATCTCCTCCACCATGACCCTGAGCTCCTCCTTGGAAAACCTGGGGTCTCTTTGGCGTGACATGAGGTGGTGTGGGTGATGTGTGGGGTGGTGTAAGTGTTGATGTGTGTGGTGATGTGTGGTGGTGTGTGGTGTATTGTGCGTGTAATGTTGTATGGATGATGGTGTTGTGTGCCTTTGTGTGGTGGGGTTCTCAGTTGCTGTGGTCTCTGTCTATCTGGCCTTCGTCCGTGAATTGTGGTCGTAGAGGTTTGTGGGTGATATGGGTGTGTGTTTTATATTGTGTTGGGTGTGTGGGAGTGGTGTTTGTATGTGTATCAGATGTGTGTATTTGGAATTGTCCAATGTGGCGGTGTTTTGGAGATGTGTGTGTATTTTGAGCTCAGCGGTGTGTACCGCCAAAGGAATACCGTGGTTGAAAGACCGCCGCGTGGATTCGTGGGCCGTAATAGCATGGGTGTGTTTCTGTTGGCGTGACGGTGGAGGTTTTGTTTTTGCCAGTTTATCACTGACCTTTAGTGTGGCGGTCTTGTGTGGGTGTCTGAATTTCTGCGGATTCCGAGATGTGGGTCATAATAGCTGTGGTGGAATTCCGCGGCCGAGGCGGTGTTTTGGCGGTCTTCTGCACGGCGGTAAGCACCTTTTACCGCCAATGTTGTAATGACCCCCAAGATCTTAATATGGCAGATGGGATATCTGTCACATTTTTGATGGAGTATTTCCCTCTGCCTAGACCTAAGTCAGGTCCTAAGACAGAATAAGAGCACACCCTGTGTCACTCACACATGACTCTGTACAGCTTTCAACATAGACAACACTGCAACATAACACTCTAATACTCTTCCAACCAAGCACTCTCCAACAGTGTAGCATGTAACCCATTAGGTAATGAATTGTATTGCCTTGTCAGGGGAATGAAGCACTATATGATGTGATGCAATATGGTTTCTCGTGGTGTGCTGATGGTGTCTGTTGTGTAGTCAAAATAAGCACCTTTTCCCTGAGACACCAGAAAGCTCAGCACTGCTAAAACCTTTTTTAGAATATGAGGCTTGAAGTACCTTTGCTACATCATAATTCAGATGCAATATTGGCACACATCTGCTATGCGACCCAAAGATATTTTTGTACTGCAATGGATGGGATGCTGAATACTAATCCATCACAGCACTAAATGCCCTTTCAGTAGGATTCATAGAAATCCTGATTCTGCACACTAAAGAGGCAGGATTCCCTCTGCAAATCCTACTGAACTTCTCCAAATGAAGTGATGGAAGCCCGAGAGTGCCAACAAACCTCCATCACTCCATTAAGTTCACAATGAATGCATCTTTGTTGGACCTGGCCCTTTCTGGAGGGTTATCCCCAAGCTTTTTGCCTTCTTCCTTAGACCTCTGGGCACTTTACCACTGCTAACCAGTGCTAAAGTGCATATACTCTATGTTTAAAATGTATTGGCTATTGGTTTATCCATGATTAACATTTTTGATTTACTAGTAAGTCCCGAGTAAAATGCAATATGTGTGCCTAGGGCCTGTAAATCAAATGCTAATAGTGGGCCTGCAGCACTGATTGTTCCACCCACATGAGTAACCCTATAAACATGTCTCAGACCTGCCACTTTAGTGACTGTGTAAGCAGTTTTAAACTGCTAGTTCAACCTGGCAACTGCACCTACTTGCCAGGCCCAAACCTTCCCTTTTACTACATGTAAATCACCCCTATAGTGGGCCCAAGCCAGCCCCCATTGGAAGGTGTGGTGTATTGACATGGTAGGACAGGTGCTGGTATGTTGTTCATGTCCTGTTATTGAAATACTGCTAAATTCAGTTCTCACTATTGCAAGGACTACCTCCCCAATTGGGTAACATGGGAATTGCCTTGAAATATCTTTTAAGTGTAATTTCCAATTGGGAGCAGATGGAGATATTGAGTTTGGAGCTCTGAACTCACAATTTAAAAATACATCTTTAGGTGAAGTTGATTTTTAAATTATACATTTTACATAGTGGGTATTTTCTTGCTTAACCATTCTGTGCCTCTGCCTGTCTGAGGAATACACATCTGGGCCAGGATGACAGTTGGGCTGTTTGTGAATCCACTCTAAACAGTCACACAAAGAGAGCTGAGCTGAGGTGTACCATGCCTATCCTGATGGGTCTTCCTGAGCTAGAGTGGTGGGAGGGACTGACACTTGCACCTGAATAGGGCTGTGACTGTCCTTACAGAAAGCATTATCCAACCTCCTGGAGTGTGTCTGGGGCCAGGGCAGGAAAGGCATGGTCTTGTGTACTACAACAGCTTCTCTTTGAAGTTTGCCTACTTCGAAGGCAGAAATGGGTATAAGTACTGGACCTCTAACCCCACAAAGTTGGAACACTTCTGGACTGAGGACATTCTGCCAGGAAGAAGAGCTGGACTGTTACTCTGCCTGTTGATTTGTTGTGCTGGCCTGCTGCTTTCCACTTCCATCCTGGGAGTGAAAGGACTGGACTCTGCTTTCTGCATCCTGCTTTCCAAGGTTCTCCAATGCCTTGAGTTGTGCTTTCCTCTCAGGGACATCAAAGACTTCATCTGTTGGCACCTGGGCTCCTCTGCGGAGAACTCTGTGCTGCCAAGCAGTGCCAAATCCAGCCTGGGCTTTTGAAGGAGGTTTTTTGTGCTACAAGAAGACAATACACTCATTGACTGACTGCAGCATTCTGAACCGACACTTCACTGTAAGGATTTGACGCATTGCAACTGCCCCCACCGGAGTGTGGTCCCCGCTTGATGCAACAACTACAGTTTTCCATGCAGGCCTCAGCTTTCCATTGCATTGGATCAGAAGAACCATTGCTGTGTGAGTTTCGAGCACCCCATCACTGAAGTCTATGACGCACCTCCCTGATTCTGATACAGCGTCTGCTTCTTTGCTGTGAGAGTGACGCATCATGGCTTGGCTTCCGACGCATCATAGACACATCGTCCCTGGGTGCCATTTTCTTCATCGACACCACACTGCAGTAGGGAACCAATGCTTCAAGCCAAAAATGACTCATCACCTGCCCTGTGGCAGTAAGGAACTGACGCATCACCTCCCCTGCCTAGCAGTCAGGAACTGGTGCATCACCCCCCCTGCAACAATAAGGAACCAACACATCTCTGGCTCTTCCGAATCATCACCTCTCTTCCAGCCCACAACGTCTTTGTTTTTGATGCATCTCAGGTACTTTGCCTCAGTCAAGTGCTTCATTGATTT
Organism: Pleurodeles waltl; assembly: GCF_031143425.1. NCBI lineage: Eukaryota > Metazoa > Chordata > Amphibia > Caudata > Salamandridae > Pleurodeles > Pleurodeles waltl. The sequence goes on from NC_090436.1 coordinate 999,738,611, forward strand.
CAAGGAACTGCAACTGCACTTAATCTTTTCGGAAATGTCTTGGTTAACTAAACCAGCAATAGTCTATTTTTTCTCCTCTAGTGGGACTCCCCTGTTGAATGCTATTTGGAACACTCACAGGAAGGAAACTGGATGTTGAGAGAAGGATTGATCTGCAATTGCTATCTCTGCTTGTTACACTTTACACAGGAATAGAAAGCCTTCTAGTGGCCTCTTTTACAAAGGGTTCCAGTCATATTGTTGGGAATGGCACCTGGTGTATCAAGCAAATGAGGCTGGATAAGAGCATTTCATCTTAGTCAGAAGATATTCCATAGTAGATCTAATCTGAGATAGGAAAAACAGCCCAAGGGAGGATTCATTGTGACTTACTATTACTACTGATGGTTCACATGAAGGTTGGCTTGCGGATTACTGCAAAACTCATAGAAATGCAATGTGCAAATATGGCTCCCTCCCTTCCAATGCAGCTTGTGATAACTCCCACTTCTTTCTACACCATTTTTTAAAAAGGGTAGCAGCAGCATGCTGGTCTTGATTTCAGTTTGAAGGTACCTAATCCATATCTTGTATTTCAATTTTTCCACAATTAAGCACCCTTACCTTCAGCTCTTTTGTGATGTCTCCTGAATTGAAACTTGGTGCTCATGCATACCTGAAAGAAGAATGGAGTGGAAGAAAAAAAGAGCTCTTTGGAAAGAAACATCTGGACTCACAATACATAGTAAAGATTGCCAACATGAAAAGGCAGTATCTTTTCTCCTGTGAGATAGGGCTGGATGGAGAGGCATTACAAATTCAAACAAATCACTGTCTTCCTGGATGATAAAACTATCCTCCTTTACCACTAGGCATCAGTGCCCCATCAGTAGATCTTAGGTAGTAGGCTAACAAGACTCACTCTTCTCCTCCTGCTTCACTTGTAAAGCAGGGATCAACCTGCTGCTACACAGAAGAGCCCCCTCCTCAATTCTTTAATTCTGCAAGAAGCTGAAAACCTGTCTTTTATAGTTGTCCCACTAGACCCTAGGTGTAGCTAGGCGTACACCTGTTCATTGCCAGGAAATCCTCCCAGGTGACAGTCTGCTCTACAAATCTGTATAGCTTAGCATAGGATAACATAATATAACAACATATTCTCACGTAGAGGACAAGTGTGTGGTGCATCTTTTAAGGAGGAGGCTTTCAAACCCTCTCCTCAGGGTTCAGAAAGGCCCCCAGGCTCACTGCTTACACGGCGTGGTGGCAAGAAGCCCAATAACTGACTATAGCAAAGACTGCCCAAGGTAACACTAAAATAAGGCTGATCTTATCTTAGGCAGTTTCGACTCTGTCACACCAGCTCAGTTATCGCAGCCAGAAAATGCAAGAAGCAAACTTCATTTGTATTGGTTCCAACTTCAAGCAACTGAAATCTCTGAATGAGATGAGAACATCTAGTATGCCTCACTGGTGGAAATATTCCCTCAGAAGTGCACATTGCCAAACTTTGCCAGCATTATTTTCTTGAGCCGTACATAATCAATGTAAGAAGCTATCTGCTTCACTTACCAGTACTGCATTCTGTTTTCTAATGAGTATATTACCAAGGGATCTTGGGTCTCTGCCTTCATAATGTCTATGAAGCAGTCGTGCTATTGAAGTCAGTTTTGGGAAGATCAACACTGAAATCTATGCCCTAAGCAGCTTCTCTCATTGAGTTGTATTACTACTTATAGGGGCATATTTATACTCAGTTTGCGCCGAATTTGCGTCGTTTTTTTCTACGCAAATTCGACGCAAAACAAACTCCATATTTATACTTTGGCATTAGACGCGTCTAGCGCCAAAGTTCATGGAGTTAGCGTCTTTTTTTGGCATGAACACATTCCTTGCGTTAATGAGATGCAAGGTAGGCGTTCCGTCTAAAAAAATGACTCCGATGCATATGCGTCGGATTTATACTCCCGGGCAAAAATGATGGTGATGCCCGGGAGTGGGCGGGGCAAAAAACCCCGCATTTGCGCCTCTTTTTAACGCCTGGGTCAGGGCAGGCGTTAAGGGACCTGTGGGCTCAGAATGAGCCCAGAGGTGCCCTCCCCTGCCCCCAGGGACACCCCCTGCCACTCTTGCCCACCCCAGGAGGACACCCAAGGATGGAGGGACCCATCCCAGGGAAGAAAAGGTAAGTTGTGGTAAGTATTTTTTATTTTTTTTTTTTGTGGCATAGGGGGGCCTGATTTGTGCCCCCCTACATGCCACTATGCCCAATGACCATGCCCAGGGGACATAAGTCCCCTGGGCATGGACATTGGGCAAGGGGGCATGAGTCCTGTCTTTGCTAAGACAGGAGTCATGTTAATGGCGTCTGGGCGCCAAAAATAAATGGCGCAAATCGGGTTAAGGAAATTTTTTTGCCTCAGCCTGACTTGCCCCATTTTTGGACGCCCAAACGACATTTTTCCCTACGCCGGCGCTGCCTGGTGTACGTCGTTTTTTTTCACGCACACCAGGCAGCGCCGGTCGGCTAACGCCGGCTAACACCATTCAATAAATACGGCGCCCGCATGGCACTTCAGAATGGCGTTAGCCGGTGCTAATTTTTTTGCGCAAAACTGCGTTAGCGCAGTTTTGCGTCAAAAAGTATAAATATGGCCCATAACGTTTTCAAATAGCAATTGTCTTTGTATCTGTTTTTGCTAGTAATTCGCACACATTCTTTAAACGTTATGTATAAAAGAAAGAGAAGAAAGATAATGGCAGACATTTCAAAGCGCTATGCAATTTTAGAGGTTGCTGAGTGAGTGTGGGTGACAATACTATTGCAAGGTGACACTGTAAACTTAATCATCTCTAGGCAATTTCTGACTGAAGATGAGAACAAGAAAGCTAAGTGCTGTGAGAGTATGAGGTAGCTAAATATAGTAATTGAACGGTATCCTAAACTAGAAGAAGGGAGTATTCAACCTACTTTTGAAATTATTAATATGTGATGAAGGTGGGACAGCATTTACAAAGAATTATGGGGCCTCTCTATTCCCATGTAATGGAAAAAAATGAAAGAGATAAAATAATGCTTCCAGAGGAATAGGAATTAAGTTAAAATGTGAATACTGTTAAAGGGTGGACGAGAAACACTTCAGAAGATCAAGCAACAGCAACTTCAATAGCATAATTTGTACTTTTTATTTCTTGAGTACAAAAGGGAATACCTTGCCTCATTTTGGGGTTATTTGACAAGTCCGCCATGTTAACATAACTTATAACGTCATAGATGTAATGTGAAAGGTAACCTCACCTTATGTCATCACATGTTAATATTGAGGGACATAATTGTGTTCCCATTAGACATCTTAGCACCAAGCTTTGCATGAACAATCATGTCACACAGGTGTAGGATCTGACTGCTTTTGAGTCTCGGCATGGGATCTTTTATTAACAACCTGCAGTGACATAACACAGGCCCCCAAAGCCCCTGTAGTGCGGGGGAGGGGCTGCAAACTCCATGGACCTCCTGAACACAATACAGCTCCTGATTCAGTCTAGAGGGCCCCCCTTCATGTAGCATGCAGGAGGTCTCCCTCAAGTTCTGTTAAGCCACTGACAGCCTGCATCCATGCGGATGCGCCCACTTGGAACCCAACCACAGGGAGGTGAAGGGTTCCCACTTACATCACTGGGAGTGTTCTCCATCCCCATGCTCCAACATTATATTTCTTCTGAAGCAACACAACGTTCAGAATAGACAAAACCAATTAAAAGTCGTCAAAAGTAAATGGCCCTTTTGGCTGCACTCAACGCTTATAGTCTGGATACTTCTCATATATTGGACATGATTGGCCAGCAGGAGCTATCTCAGATAATCCCTTCTTGAGTCACTGACCATGCCACTGCTCAGGGCCTCAGCGTTACCATGCATGCTAGTTTTGTCTGCACCACCCTTACTCTATATTCTCTCTGCTTTTGGAGGCATCAAGCTTGACGTAGGCTTTGCCTTTCTCAACCCTTGGCAAATGCCCAGCATCCCCATAAAGCTTCCCTCGTTCCCTCTGCTGGGGTCTTTGTGGGTGTATGCTGGTCACAAAACTTTCTGAAGAATGAGCTTTTATAGGTCATGCCCTGTCCTCCTTTTTTTACCTTTATCATAGTCATTTGATATCTGACCTCCGCCAGTGATGGGTGTAGAGATCTGTCAGGAGAGCCACCCGGCCTATCCCATACTTTGTATCCTATCCAGCGCGTCCGGGCGAAGCACGGACAGAAGCTATAAATAAAGATGGGGCTGCACTGACGCGGTTTTCCCCCTTTACCCACCAGCGAAGTTTGTGTGTGTTGTCTTTGAACAGGGAAGGCCCATACAACATTTGCGATGAGTGGGATCACGGTTACCCACACGGGCCATCAGCGCACTGAAAGAACCTGCAACACGGCAAGAAGAAAAAGAAAACGACACCACACAAAGAATGAAACTTTGGATAACGCACACCCCAATGACGCCGGTGAGAGTGGTAGGTGCGGCCATCTCCATCGCGCATGCCGTGCTGATCAAGGTACTGAAAGAGTGCTTCTCCCCCCCACCACAAAGAGGGGAGTGGCGGCAGCGCAGACGAAGGAAGCACCACTATCTCACCCCGTGCAGGAGGGTTGCGCTGCATCCCAGGGTGTGAGCGCTGGCCTGGAGGTGTCTGGTCTGGTGGTGGCGGTCTTTTCCGACAAGGAAGGCGAGGTGTTAAGGCCGTCGGTGGCGGTTTCTTCCCCGGCCGGTGTGCCGTGCGGAGAGGCAGGCCCTTTGGGCCAGAAAGGTGAGCCCCGCCCCATGAGCCTCGCCCTGCGCGTGAATAGCACCACGCGGCAGGAGGCGAGTGCCTGAGGGTGAGTGTTGCCAAGCAAAGGCAACAGGAAGTGCCGCTCGCGCTCCCAGCTGGCGGAGGCCCTGGGAGCAAGGTGAACTGCGGTGGAGGGGTGTGTCCCTCCACGGAAAAAAAATAAAATAAGAGAAAAAAAAACAACATGCCTAGGGGTGCACAGAAAGGAAGGGCTACAGACTATAGAAAAAAAAACTGAAAGAAGGCAATATCAAACAAAAAAAAAAAAAGAAGGTGCAGAGGGGTGCCCAGAAAAGAAGGACCACAGCCTAGAAAAAAAGGCAATATTACAGAAAGTGCACTGAAGAAAAAATAATATAATAATAACCCAGGAGTGCCCAGAAAAGAAGGGGAAAGAATACACAAAAAAAAGGAGAGACTTCAATATATAGATCGACACAAGAGCTGCAGCCAACCAGATTAGGCATACAGAGAGGGACAACATGAGTGCGCCACCACAAGAGAATCCACAAGCCCCCGCGCATCTAAACAACAGTGTTCACTCCTCAGTCACATCGCTACCCCGTTCAGCCAACTGATTGATCCAGCCACAGCAGCGCCAAGATGGTGCCTATGGTTAAATTGCCTGGACAACTATTTCTGCGCCACAAGGGAAACGGACGGGGCGGTGCGCATGTCACTCATGTTACTGATGGGCGGAGATGAGTTGCAAGAGTTGTTTGATTCACTCCCAGACACCAGCGATAAATCTGATTTTGATGCGGCTGTAACAGCTCTCAATAAGCACTTTGACCCCCAACTAAACTCATACTATGAGCAAATTCAAACTTCGACAGGCACAACAAACGGAGGTTAAGTCAATGGACATGTTCTACGCGAGACTGAGGAAGCTAGCAAGCTTGTGTGTAGGACTCAACCAGCAGGAAGAAATCAGAGCCCAGATTAAAACTCATTTTACGCCAGCAAGGTATCTCCCTCGATGAAATTCTGATACTGGCACGCTCGCATGAACTATCAGCGGTCCGGGCAGATGCCATGGTGGCGGTGTGAGCACAATCGTTGGCAGCAGCTTCTTCCACACGTCCAGTCCAGGTAAAAGAAGAACAAGTAGACGCCATTCAGGCACGCCAAACACCAGGGCGCAGGCAAAACCCTTTTAGACCCCGTGAACTTGTGTGTGGAAGCTGCTGGTATGAAAACAAGTCAACAATGGGATGCCCGGCAAAGGGAAAATCTTGCAATCGCTGCGGCAAAGGCAATCATTTCGCAAAGGTGTATAGGTCTGGAAGGAACAAGCAAGGAGACCAAAAAAGAAAGGATGTCAAGGTGAGGAGTGTAACTAAAGAGAATGAAGAGTTGAGGGAGAATGCACCATCTGGAACACCTGTCTTTGAGGAAGACGAGGAGGAGGACATTTTTGTGATCTCATTCACCGGTGGGAGGCAACAAAAGAAGCGTCCCCCTCCCATGAGTAACGTACAAGTCAACGGCACGCTAGCCTTGGTACTTATTGACACAGGGGCGTCAGTCAATGTAATGGATGAGACCCTATTCCAACACTTAACTCCTACACAATCCCTCACCCCAACAGCCACCAAGATACACAACTATGGAGAACGGGAGCCCCTTCCTCTGAAAGGCACGGTGGAGGTGTCAGTAACCAGCGGAGAACGTTCAACACAAGCAAGGTTTTTATGTGGTAAAAGGCGATCGAGGCACCCTTTTGGGATGCCATACTGCAGAAGATTTGGAGTTGGGTTTTTTTGCCCGCCAAGTATATGACTCTCATGTAGAACCCCTTATCAGTGAATTTCCACAACTTTTTGAGGGGTTGGGATGGCTAACAGGAAAACCCATTAGACTCCATATAGACCCAAGTGTTACTCCGGTTGCTCTGAGACATTGCCGTGTGCCGTTTCACCTGCGACCAGCAGTGAAATAGGAGCTGCTGCTGCTCGAGGAGCAGGGAGTCATAGAAAAGGTAGATGGGCCGACGCCGTGGGTTTCGCCTTTGGTGATAGCACCGAAGCCCAAGCAGCCCGGGGCAATTCGCCTCTGTGTTGACCGTGTTGACCGTACCGCCAGGGTCAAAATGACCCCCATAATGTCTTTGGTGTTCCGAAACTCTGTTTCATTATGGTGATCCCAGGACCAAATGGTTTTGTTCTTGGTGATCTCTCTAGGTGAGGTCTGAATGAGGTCCTCAGCCTTGACCCAATTTGGGTTTTGGGGCGAACGCTTTTGGGATTTGGGATCTGGGGATAACCCTTGTGCTGAAGAAATTATTGAAGAAACTGATTCGGTCTTTAAGGAACTCACATTTCCCACTGTGAAGGGTTAGGCCACTGTCTTTGAGCCTTTTCACCACCTTGGAAGGGTTGCTGTGAAGTTCTTCCAGGTACCTGGTGCATAACGGAATGCCCACTATGCAGCGCTAGACACACCAAATTTTAGGATCCTATGTGGGCAAGAAAGTTGTTATGTAACTTGACTTGGGGTCAAGAAGAACCTGGTGGTATCCTGATTAGAGGTCCATGTTTGGGAGCTATCCTGGGCTATCCTGGACCACTGACTACTTTCATAGTTAGGTGCCTCTCTTTCTACATGATGGCATTCGGGAGGCGCATGTCAATGGAAATCTGAAATCACTGGGTTGTTTGAGTTTTCAGATGACCATTATCAGGGACTACCAGTGTGAGTGCCCTTCTACGCTTTCAATGATGTCAGCCTTCTCAAATTTTTTCAGCTCACCTTCTACTTTTCTGCACCAGCTGGTCAGTGTGTAGCCCCACTAGCTTCCTTTTGAGAAACCCAAAACAGCAGAATATGTTGTGGAACTCTGCTGTAGTATCTTTAGTTCTGTGACATGCACACTAAATTCAAAGTGTATGATATTATGAGATGGAGTTTTTCTGCAGTCCAGCAACTGAGGGATGTGCCTGTTCCCTCTTGGGTAACATACAATTTGGTCTCTGGGCCATAATCATTGTGACGTATTTGAGTGGTAAATACGCTGACTAGTGGACCAGGTCATCTACTCTCATAGTCAAGTGCCTCTCTTTTTATATGTTGCCATTCGAGTGGCACATATCAATGGAGAGTCTGAAATCACTGGTTTGTTCGGGTTTTCAGGTGACCATTATCAGTGACAACCAGGGTGTGGGCCCTTCTACCCTTTCAATGATGTCAGCCTTCTCAAGTTTCTTCAGCTCTTCTATGTTTGGTTACAGATGGAAAGCTATCTTTTGGTGCCTTAGTATCATGCAGAATTTGCTGTGGAACTCTGCCAGTAGCAGCTCTAGTTCTGTGGCATACACACTAAATAGGAAGTCTATAAGATGGAGTTTTTTCTGCAGTTTGGCAACTGAGGAACATGCCTGTTCCCTCTTGGGTAACATATATTTTGCTCTCAGTCTCAGGGTTATTGTGGCGTATTCAAGTGGAAAATATGCTGACTAGTAGGGGTAGGCTGGATATTCTATAGGTACACTCTTGGACTTTCATCAACTTTATTGGTAGACCGACAGGCAGGCTCTCATATGTGTGTTTGGCCAGAACATTAATGGAAACCGTTGTCTAGCAGGGCTATTACTCGCTGGCCACTTGTGAGCATCAGGCACTTCAGGGAGGCTCTATAGTGTGCACTAGAGGTACTGTGCACTTACCGTCTTCATTGCATTTCAGGAGTTTTCTGGGTTCCTGGAATATCTTAGTTTTGACAAGTGCATTCTTGAATGATTTGAGCCCATATCTCCTCTGTCTCTTTCAAACATGCATAGACTGCATAAATTGATTCATCAGGGCTATGTTGTGCTTGCGTAGTAGGAGCTGCTCATGATCAGAATTGGTCATTAGCCTCAAATGTTTTTTGAGTGCTCTAACAATGGTGGTTTAGGTGTCAGAGGGCCCAGCAATTTGTAGATTTCTTCTCCTGTCAGAAGTGGAAACATCAAATCATTCTGATTTTCATCTACTCCTACAGCCGCAAAAATTATCTCTAGTTTTTCCTCCCAAAGTCCCCATTTTGGGGGTTGGGCAGAATGTGGACCAGATACTGTAAATGACTCAATCACGATTTGAGTCACCATGTTGGGTATTGTGCACCCCTTGGGTGCGCCTGATGGATTTAAGGCAAGCACAGCTGCAAAGTGGATTCTGCCCACATAATCCCACTGGCTTTATTGCTTTTGACTACCCTGTTTTTAGCGTTTTAATGTGGGTAAGCCTTATAACATCAGTACCACTCACAGTAAGTTCACAGTAAATGGTTTGGGGGTGCTAAGCACCAGTGACCGCCTTTTAAGATAAGGTTGCTGCTACTTAGCTAATGTAAGAGGCTCTGGGTTGGTAACACATGAACACATGAGTATATTCGTGTATGCACATGCTTAGGACGTACATGTGAAACTACCTTCTTGTGCAGCCTAATATCTACACACATGTAGTCTGTTGCAGAAGAGACTCTTCAAGAATTGGTACTGACATGGGAAAGGACTTTTAATGTGAGTGGGCATTTATACAGTTTGTCTTAGTGCTTACTGAACGTCCTTGGTGATCATTAAAGGTGAAATCTGTTCTAAAGTGCAGTTCTGCCCCACCTAGGCCTACAAGGTCCAGTTAGATATCAATCTAGGGGTAACCATGCATCCCAAGATTTACACTCCTTGACATCATACCTACATACCTTATGACACCTTAAGAATTGTCATAGTTCCCTGAATCAGCTCATAGTCAGAGTCCATGCCTTTGTCCCTCCTACTGGGGCAAGTTAATTTCTTTGTTCTCAAGCATGCAGATCAAAAGGCTCCCTGTACAATAGAGCTTTATTGGTGCGTTGACCAGTTTCTGGGAGAGAAACGAGTGGGGAGAAAATCTGCGTCTAGTTAAATAGCTGTCCCACAGCACCTGGGCTCCCCCAGAAACAAAGGAGGAGAGCCAGACCTCTATAGCCAACATGCTAGCACAGGGGCCTGTCATTTGAAGTTTTGGTGGGACGGAAGAAAGCAAGTGTGTCAGCTAGGGGCTCAGCTGAAGGTCTCAGGGAACCTCTTTCTAAAGGCAACTTGAAGCCGCCATACTGGATTGTCCTAGAATGATGTGCAGGAGAGTTGAGACAGTGGTGGAGTGATGATGTGGCACCCTAGAATTGCCAGAGGGGCTGGCTTGTAGAACTAACTACTCAGACATTAAAACCACCACACATATGAGAGGAAGATGAGAAGATACCAGCAAAGAAGACATCAGCAAATGAGAGACACCAAGAAAAACACTAGTGCACCACATCAAAGGAAGCCCCACAACTGCAAGGAGATTTTCTGAATCATCAAGGATTTCACCATGCTCTTAGCCACTATCAACAACATTGCCACCTCCCAACAACTCTGCGACAGCCTATCCATCTTCTTTCACATCAAGATCACAAACATCTACAGCAACTACGCACACAAACCCAACCCCAGAGAACTTGTTCCTAACCTACCTACAACCAACCAAGACGGCCAATTGACCGAATGGACAACCCTCACCAGAAATGACACAGCAGCATTCATGCAAACCATCCACTAAGGGGCCCCAACGGACCCATGCCTCCATTAGATTTACAACCTGGCATCATCACCAATTAGCACCGCCGGTACCCACATCATCGACACCTTCAACTTTTACCACTTCTACCACTTTTCCAGATGAATGGAAATTTGCATAAATCAACGCCGTCCTCAAGAAGCCCACAGCTGACCTGAATCAACTGAGTATCATCTGACCTATCTCCCTGATCCTCTATCCAGCCAAATTGATTGAGAAGGATATCAACAAGCAACTTGCAACAGCCCTTAAACTTCATCTTCTAGCCAACACTCAATCAGGATTTAGAAAGGACCATAGCACCAAAACAGCACTTATTGTGGCCAACGATGACATTCAAATCATCCGGGACTGAGGATAAACAGCGGCCCTCATCCTGCTCTACCTCTCCACAGACTTCGACATTGTCTCCCATAGCACCCTCATCGGAAGACTCAACGAGCTTGGCATACAAGGATATGTTCTCCAATGGATCTGTTCCTTCCTCATTGGAAGAACTTAAAGGGTCAGGCTGTCACCCTTCACATCAGAGACCAAGAGATTGATATGCTGAGTCCCACATAGATCATCCGTCAGCCTCACCCTTTTCAACTTATACATGACAATGCTCGCCAACATCATCCGATCACAGGGCATCACTTTCATCTCCTATGCTGTGACACCCAACTCATCCTCTTTCTGATGGACAAGAAAACAACCACCAGAACCAACTGCATGACCATAGTAGCAACCTGGATGCAAACCAACTACCTGCAGCTCAACTCTGAAAAGACACAAGTACTGGTCCTTGGCAGCAAGACCTCCCAATGTGATTCCACCTGCTGGCCGACGGAGCTTGGACCAACACCCATACCCAGAGATCACACTAGAAATCCGGGGATTATCACAGACAACAAGCTCAACATGACTGCTCAAGTCAGTTCACTGTACACCTCCTGCTTCCACATCCTACCAATATTATGAAAGTTCTTCAGAACATTGCCTCAGAATACTAGAAGGACCATCACACAAGCACTTATCACCAACAGGCTGGACTACATCAACACTCAAAATGCTACAATCTCCAAACAATTCCTACACAGACTCTTGGCCATCCAGAACACCACTGTAAGACGCATTCAGACCTCCCATGTCAAACTCACATCACACCACTCCTCAAGAGGCTTCATTGGCTCCCCATTCACAAGCGCAGCCAATATAAACATCTCACTGACACATACAAAGCCCTATACAACACAGGACCAGAAACGCGAACAGCCGCATACACTTTCATTAACCCTCCAGATATCTATGCTCTGCCTCACTTTCACTCGCACACATTCCCCTCATCTGCAAAAGCAAAATTAGAAGTGGCTTATTCTCCTACATCGCACCCAAGACATGGAACAACCTCGCTCTTCACATCAGAGCCTCCTTCCACAAGAAGCTAAAGACCGAGCTTTTCCAGTAAAGCATATTGGGCACCTCCAACCTACACACCACACAAGTGCCTGGATACCCCCTTGGGTGATTAGTTTACTATACAACTCAATATAACATAACAAGATATAGGACCTGGGAGCAATAAAGGCAAAGGAATGCCCTGATGGAAGGAAAAGCCACCTGATGCCCTGCAAGGATGGACTTTGGGACTTTAACTCCAGGTGGCCACCTAGACTAGGAAGAGTGTCTCCAGGCCAAGTGGTGGTGGTCTCTTTATGCCTCCTGAGGAGTAACAGTTGGGACTGGAATTGCTGAAGGACTCTGGATGGTCTATTTGAGACTTCTGTGGACTGGCCCTTGCCGTTCAAGAAACCAGGAGACTGTGGGACCTGGAAGCTGTGGAAGAGAAGTGGCTCTGCTAGTTGGCTGTTCAGAGGCTGTGGAAGACACCCCCAAGCAGGCAAAATCACCATGAGCCCAAACATCGAACAGGTCTGGCGCAGGTAGCAGGGAAATTTCAACACCCCACCAAAAATACACTTACATTCCTGGAGGCCTCAAAATGAAACAAATGAAAAAAAAGACTTCTGACAGCTGGCCAGAAGGTGACAAATGAGCTCAGGTGGTAAAAATCAACCCTAAGGCACTAGAGAAGTCCACCTGAGCAGGTTGGTCCCCAGGGGAGGTTCCCGCTGAGCACAAAGAGCATGGTACTTCATCATATCTGTACATTATGTCCTCAGTGAAGGCCGAGTCACCAGTAGTTGACCCATCTTGACTTATTAAGTTGCCACAGGGAAGTGGTAGTGCATGAGGTCCACTCCCCAAACCACTGCTGATCGCAGGTACTCCAATCCATGCAAGAACAAACTTTCAAGGTGCTTTGCCCACCTCCAGTGCCCAAGTCTGGGACGGAAGGCACACAAGCATTTAGCCTCCCTTTCAATATGTGTGGACAGGAGAAACTGCACTGCTTTCACCTGGGGTTGAGAGATTATAAGAGTGCTGGGTTCCGCCACAGCAGGAGCAGGAAAAAATGGTGACAACTCCAACAAACACCACAGTCTGTGTAGTGCATGTGGGGAGCCAGTTGGGACTGAGGGGGACTTGGGCTGCCCCCAAAACTACTAAAAGCCACTCAAAACGTTTGTGGGTGTCCTGGGGTGGAACAAGGACACACCAGGAAAAAATTGAAAAAAGTATGGTCCAAGGCCACCATGAAATGCAGCCGCTAATAAATATTCAAGCTTCATCCAAAAGACCTACCCCTGTGAGAGGGTCAAAGACTTACATATCTTTTTTTATGTGGTGCTCGTGTGAGGGGCAGTGGCACCACTAACATTTAAGAAGCATGTTTGGGGGGCCGCAGAAAGGCAGCATAACCCTCAGAAACGTTAAAAAAATATCATCCTAATTCTCGCTGGTCATAATTTACTGAAAATCAGGTTTAAAACTCTCCCAGAGCCTGAACTTTTGTACATGTACTTTGGAGGGCAGGGTAACCTCTAGTGGATGGTTCTAAAGCTGCACTAGCAGGGAATAAAAACAAAAGAAAGACTCTATCACATGTTTTCAACACAGTACTTTATTGATTTGTAGAGTGTAGGAGTATAGACTAAAATGAATGCTCTGGAATGTTGGTGCTGTTCCCATTGACTCTAGTGGTGTTACATTGGTGAATTATAACATGTGACTGTTTTTTCCAATGTGGTGATTGACTAACAAAGCCGGTAGGCCTGCTTTATTGATAATTAAACCATATTACATTGTGATGTTGCATCCATAATAGGTGTTGGTATTATGCTTATAGTGTTCAGGATCCACTAGGGATCTAATGTGGTGTAAGGGTGTCACCAAAGGTATTTCCTTATACTGGAAAGTATAAATCTGTAATTTAAAGCGTAGTATTTAGTAGTGTGTGTGTAAAAATTTACTTTTAATTTTCAAAAGAAAATACACTAACTGGACAATGATTTATTGAGTGTTGTTGTTACATACCTGGGAACTGGGGTCACTAGCCCACACCATCTACCCGAAGTAGGCCTTAAACTGTTTTGCTTTGCTATTTATAGAGAGTCAAGTGCTGCAATGTGGTACTTGGTTCCAGTTTAAAGAAAATTGCTGGCTTGTTACTTTTTAAGGACTCACACCCTTCAAAACTAAGAACCTGTGCCCAGATTTACTACTTTGTGATGCAGTGCGGCAAAGCAACCAAAGATGGTTTACTGCCTGGCATCAAAGAGAGTGATAAAAAATGTGGCACATTTTTCTCTCCTACAGCACTTATGGCTGCCTTGTACCAATGCACACATGCTTGCACCATTCTGCAGGGTTTGTGTGTACTCTAAGTCTTATGTGTTGTCCTGGAAGACCGTTCTTACACTACAAAAAACACCCTTTACGTCTTCTCCCACTTTGCATGCTGTACAATGCAGCACAAAGGAAGTGGGAAAAAATAATAAATTAAAACGTTTTTCCTTGTTATGCCTGCCTCGAAGAAGTGTAATGTGTGTTAAAACCCCTGGGTGGCTGCTTGGGAACTTCCATGTGCCACCTATGGAACAACCCTTTGACGCAAAGCAGTGCATAACACAGCTTTGTAGTACTTTGGAAACATTTTCAATGTAAATCCTGGTTTGTGTGGAGTAGTAAGTCCCACCTCAACACTTTGTGCTGGGTTTGCGTCACTGGACCCCAATTTCTTACAAGTACCTTGTACCCTTTCTTTCATGGCAGGGGTGGTGTTGTCCCCTCAATTCTCTTCTGCCCCACATGAGCACCTGAGGCTTGTGCATGGTGATGACCACCTCACTTTCAGTGTAGCACCTAGACAGTGTGATCCATGACATCTGGCTGAAGCCAGAGGCGGGGTCGTTGGGCTCTAGCCGTGAATGCTTCCTTTACTTCCCAGTGACTCTGGGCCATGTGTCAGAATGTGTGCTTTTGGCCTGATTTGAGGGCACAGGCTCGTCTGCTTGTGTGTGCATGGCACGTGCAAAGTCTCACTCTTTCTGGGGTCTCGGGTTGGAAGTCAGTTTGCACTCTGTCCAAACAGGAACCTTCACTCTAAGCAGGGCAATGGAGATACACACTTCGATAACCCCTGTTCACCCATTTGGTAGCTTGACACAAGCAGCCAGGCTTATCTCAAAGGCAATTTGTAAAGTATTTGTACCAACACACAAAATAATACAGTGAAAACCCTACATAACAGACATCACACCAGTTTAGAAAAATAGGGAATATTTATCTAAATCAAACAATACCAAAATGACAAACATCCAACATACACAAGTCAAGATATTAATTTTCAAAAGAATAAGAGTCTTACTCCATAGAAAACAATGGAAATGTTGCTGTTACACAAAGTACCTGGTTTGCGTAAAAAATAAAGCCGCATGGGCGAGTGTGCATAGGAAAAGTCAGCGCTGCATCGATTCCTTACTCGCAATTGAGGCAATGCATCGTTTCTTCTCCAGTCGAGTAAGTGATGTGTCATTTTTCTCTCCCGCCAGAGAGCGATGTGTCGATTTCTGGACAGGGCACCTCGTATCCGCACAGGTTTACGATGACTTTGATGCCCAGCGATGATGCATGACAAATCCAGTCGCATGCCATTGGAAAAAAATGCTGCATGGGGATTGCGTCATTATCAGCAGCCGCAAGAGGGTGTTGCTTCATTTCTCCAGCTGCGATGTGTTGATTTCCCAGCCATGATACAGGTGGGGCATCAGTTTTAGCTGCAAAGCGGGTGGCACATTGTTTTTCAGCCGTGTTGCAGGTGGTGCTTCAAAATATTCCCCGCATGGTATTCTGTGTGTGAATTTCAGTCCTTGTTTGGCCAACTTCACCTCTCAAGGACCCAGGAACTGGCTAGGGTACCACTTGGCAGGGCAGGAGTCTAAGCAGGGTCCAAGTGATGGCAGAGGAAGACTTTGATGGCGGTGAGACTTCTAAACAGGAGGCAAGCTCGATCCAAGCCCTTGGAGATTCTTCACAAGCAGGAATATCACATAAAGTCCAGTCTTTGTCCTCTTTCAGGCAGAAGCAGCAACTGCAGGCCAATCCAGCAATGCACAGTCACAGGCAAAGGGGCAGCGCTCCTCCCCCAGCTCTTCAGTTCTTCTCCTCGCCAGAAGTTCCTCTTGATCCCAGAAGTAATCTAAAAATCCAAGGTTTTGGGTCCTCTTCTTATACCATTGGAAGCAAAGGCAAAAATGTCAGGAGACACCACACCAAGGATACCAGGTCTAACAATGGGTGTGCTGATTCAGCTGGCTTAATATCCAGATGGCCACCTGCTAGGTCTTTGGTGTTGGGAGCTGGTGGTGAGTATGAGTCACCATGCTTGTCACCTACTGTTTTATTCCCCATAGGTCTTTAGGACCTACAATCTGCACGAACCAACATGCCACACCAGTTCAAGGCCTCATTGCCTTTGGTCTTGGGCTCATTTGATGTCACTCTCGCGTGAAATGGATGCAACCACAAGGAACTATAGTATTTCCATTTATTTTATTTGGAGGGTTCTACACCCCCATGCATCCCAATTGTTTTGTAAAATCCTGGTTTGGCTGCCAGGGCAAGCGCTTCCTAAGTCAATTCTAGGTATCCACCTTTGGGCACCATAGAAATAGGGCACCACATTGCAACTACAAGGTTCAAATATGTTTGGCTTGTTAGTGATGAGGGAATGAGTGGCAACCAACCTTAGAAAACTTAGAGGCATATTTACAAGAAGGTGGATCATTAGTCCTGATGTACCACTTGCCTTGTGTCTCCACTGCCTCACTTAAGGACACCATGGTTGCGCTGTATGTTCAATATGGCACACAATAGCTGACATTAGGACAATACCGTCAACATTTTTGATGCTATTGTTGCGCTTTGCAGCACTAGCGTCAAAAATTTGGACACTAAAGCATATAAGCACAGGGAGGCCCATTGATTAAAAGGGGTCTATGATTTTAACACCTGCTCTGAGCAGGTGTTTAAAATGATGGAAAAAATGGGGCAGTGAAATGTTGTAAATTTCACTGCACCATTTTTTCAGGCATCCCTGAGTCGGAACGCCCCCCTAGCAATCATTATGCCTGACACATGCATAATGTTGCGCAAGTGGTTGCAAAGTGGTGAAAGGCAAGCATTGCGCCACTTCGCAAATATGGCGCCGGGTAAAAGCCACCTTAGCGCTGCCATAAAGTAAAAACAATGACTCTATGGCGGCACAAGGTGGCACTAGGGGCTTGTAAATATGCTCCATAATTGTGTCTAGGTCATCAAATTCATACATTACCAGGGTTGACGCTCGACTCCCTCTTTTAAGTGCACTAATTCTCAACCCGAAACAACAGAAACCTGGGACATTTGTAAAACACCTGTATTCCCCCTAACCGCTGCCAGGATTTTTATCATTCGCAGCTTCCCTCTCCATCTTAAACAATACATGTGCGTTTTCTTTTTTTTTCTACTTATGATGATGAATGGTCCTGCATGGCTGACAGAAGGGATTATTTTCTGTTTGGTAAATTCAGACAATTAATGTTTATTTGCTATGCACGGGTCAGATTGAAAGAACAGAGTCCAGTGAGAATAGTTTTCAAAAGGAAATAAAACTGGATGCCAAACAGTTAAGTAACTTTCCGGAGATCCAAAGCTAGAGGTCATGTTTCAAAGGCAATCAATCAAAACATTGTTTATCTGAAGGACTATGGGTGTCCTAAGGTTAAATGGAAGAAAACACAATAGAAATCTGATTATATTTGCATTACGCCTTTGGTGGGTGTAGGAAATCTGCCTTTTCTTCATGGACACCCTGGAATGATCATCTTTTGCTAGACCGTTTGTTTTTGCTGGCTGTAGAACTTTGTAAACTTTACCCCTACTAGCAGGTAGTAAAGAGCCTATGAGCCCCCTTTTAGCATGGTCTAATTGTCATACTTCACTATTTAACTTGGCTATAAATCCCTACATATGGTACAAATGGTATCTCGTACAACATGTACCTACGGACTGGAAGTTAAATGCCACTAGTAATATGCAGTACTTATTATGCCATCCTTAACAGTGGCAGTGCAAAAATGGCTTCAGGCCTTCCTTGGGTAACATGACTGTAGCAATGTAAAAACTGCAATTCGACCTGTCAAATTAAACCATTTTTACAGATGGAAAACCTCTCTTTTAAAATCAATATATCACCTCTATATAGGCTTTGTGGCTCACGAAGCAAGGTGCATGGTATTTAAAAGTCACATGTCCTCATAGAGGCTAGCACCCAAAAAACGTTTATTTTTACTGGGGCAGGCCCAGCTGTCCTATGTAGAAAGCCAGATTTGGGATTAAAATCCTAATTCTGTATCTATAGAATGAGATTAACTAGAAAAATAATTAAACAGCTATCTTTATTAGTTATTTAAATTTCAATTCAATGGTGAAGTTGGATTTTTAATAGATGTTTTTATCAACAGACCGCGCTTGTGCTGTGTGGTCCATCACTGGGCTGCAGTGCGCACTCGACCCAATTTTGGTGGTGTGGAGCTGCTGCCCATGCTAGCTCCGGATCCAGACCTCCCTCCGGTCTCATCAGCAGCCCGGAAGGAGGGGTCAGAGAGAGGCAGAGAGTCAGGCCGTTGGAACATGAACCCTGGGAGGACTCAGGTAAGACCCTTGTTTCGCTTTCTCTTGTGCACAAGGAGAGGCAGGCTGGTGCACAAGAGGCCTGAGATGTCAGCTTTCACTGCCTATGGCTCTGACATTAATTCAGGCCAGGACTGTAGGCAGCGAAAGCTGCTGTTTCAGGCATCTTGTGTACCTGTCTGGCCAGGTCTGTTGTGCACTGGCCTGCCCCAGGTGCGCCTGTGGCAGGCCGGTGCACTAGAGGCCTGAAACAGCAGCTTTTCCTGCATACAGCCCTGCTTGAATCCAGGCGCTTCTGAGATCGGGTGCATTCAGGCCAGGGTGCTGCTAGGGCAGGCGGCACTCTGCCACTTGCAGTACATTGTGGAATTCCAATTTGTTTTAAACCAACTGTGCCCAAATCTGCGCAGTAGAACTCTGTCAGCTCCACCCAGCTCTAATGGGTATCTACTGTCCAGTTACTGGTGGACTCTACTTTTGTCCTACCACATTTCTTTCTCTCTGCTTTATAAATACCACTTGGGATGCACTTGAAAGGAAGGGAACAGGATGGCAAGACAATTATTGTGCATCCACTGTCTGGTTGCTGATGAAACCTTCTTTTGTACTGTCAGACTTCTGTGTCTAGATTTATTGAGGGTACAGTAGCTGCTGTAAACTTGATTTTAGTGTTAGATGTTGGAGGACATTAGGATTACCATAGTATACTTTTGCCCCATAGGTTAGGATTTTTACACCCATTTACTTGTCACTAGGGGAGGGCGAGAATTGGTGGAATTCAGCGACTCCACAGTAATGCAGAGTTCCAGCTATATACTGCCAAACACCGCGTGGCTAAAGTTTGTTTCGTAAGGCTCTATAAATGTGAACCTGAGCGAGATTTGGCATGCCCTAGAGCCATTTTCTAAAGCTGGCTGTGCAGTCACTGTGAGTGTGCTGCTTCTCAAGTGCTGCTTCTCAAGTAGATTTTCTACTTGAGCTGCAGCAAAATCAACTGGAATGGCTGCATGTTCTTGCACACTGCATGCTCATGCTACTGGCACTAAATTGTTGTGCAGGCAGCGGTACATGCATATTTCCACCCATTAGTGGAACTCTGTGTAATCTCAAGGAGTTTTTATGTAACTCCACTGAAACTCTGCAAGTTCCATCCTCCCCTACCTGTGACAAGCATAAATGTAGCACCTCCAGGCACCCACACCCAGTTATGGCCCACACTGCACAAGAGCAGATAGTCTGTGCCCTCTCGGGCCAACCGACATTGGCGCAGCAGCATGGAGCTGCTGCCAGCACCACCTCTGATTCTCCAGGCCTCCAGCAGCCCGGGCCAGGCCCGAGAGCTGGCAACGAGGACCTAAGTGAGTCCTTGCCTTTTATTGTTTTTTTGCACACTTGTCCACAAGAGGCCTGAAATGGCACCTTTCGCTGCCTACGGCCCTGGCCTGAAATCAGGCCTCTTGTGCACTGGCCTGCACAGGCCTCTTGTGCACCGGCTTGCACTGCCTATGGCCCTTTCTTGAATGCACCTGATCTCGAAGCGCTAAGCAGGGTCGGGCCTGGCTAGCCAGGTCTGGCCCTGCTTAGCGCTTCTGAGATTGGGTGCATTCGGGAGAGGGTGCTACACTGCCACTCCGCAGCACATGGAACTCCGCCTCCATGGAATTCCAAAAAGTTTTTTATCAACTCAAGGAATTCCTCAAAGTGAAACTCTGTGAGCTCCACCCAGGTCTACTGTTTTGGTCCTGGCTAAATACTTTATACATTGCACTCTGTTAAGCCTGTCTTCCTCTGTGCCATATCCACTAAAAGTAAATAAGGGTTTACCCTGACTAACATTGTGATTAGTCCTGGAGTGGGTATTCACCCATTCCAAATAATAATCCAGTTTCTTGCAGTGAGCATTCTCCAACAGCACATTTGGAAATTAGTGTCCTGCATTTTACTTTATGGTTTACCAGGCTATAGCATCAACTTTCCTTGATTACCTATGGAGTGAAAAACGCACCTTTTTTTAAAGAACTCTCCTTTTTTGGTGGTACTGATGTAATTGTGAGAAGAACCACACAACTGCCTCAACTTGATAATGGGCTCTATCGTTTCTTCCTCTTAGTTATATTCAAATATTGACACCCATGAAGTCAGGAGATATTCTAAGTACCTTTGTAAGATGCTTAAAACTGCATATTTTGCCTCTATTTATTTATTGTAAGGACGACAAATCTTGCCATTTCTCCACTTTTCTTCCTTTAACCCCTGAAGCTCCCTTTGTACTTTTCTTCTAGACAGTAGCTTGTAAGCCTGCTAATTCCAAGGGGCTCTTAACACTATAGATTAATGCTCCTCAGGAAGTCCTTTTCCTGGATCTTAGAAAGAAAAACATCCATTGATTTCACCTCCAAATTAAATCTAAGGTGAAGTCCCCCTCTGGCTGGTACCACTAGAAGGTGCAATCCTGCGGTAGCCAGGAGCTCTCAGGAAATCTGACTACTGTTAAGTCCATCACACATGAGTGGCCCTTCGTATCTATTGTTTTTTCAAATGTAATGTTTGCTAATAGTGAGAGGAAGTACAATGCTTGCCAAATCTTCCTGGTGCACCTACCACTAAGGTTACCAGTAAATGTGGCCATCAAATTTGTTGTTATTTGCTCCTCAAGGTATTTACAACATCCTCCAAGTTTTCTTGTTTTGGTGCTCACTCACCATTGATGCTTTGCGTTTTTTTTTGCTCTGTTCCCTGCCCAGTAATGCTATTCTAACAATTTACAATTTGGGCTTCCTACAGCTTGGCTCATACAGGCCCTTCTTTTGTTAGGATACCCGCACGGTTAATAGGGCTCTTTAAAAATGCATATAGCACAGTGCAACAATGGAGACTATTTTCAACAGGTTCTGAACTGAAGGTAATTGTTGAAACACTCGGATGTGGTGGCGTTATAGACCTTCACCACCGTGTGGATTGAAACTAATTTGGACTTGCAGTACCAAATAGAGGTGCTGGACAGGAGACATTCAACAAACCTTTTATTACAAATGTTGACATTTTGAATGATGTTTGAATTTGCTACCATAAGGGTGGGCTGAATGTAGGGAGCAGATGCTCTGTAGGCTTCACCATTAAGCCCATTCTGGTATTCTGTTTTTCTCACCGGCAGTACAGGAAACGCAGCTCAGCATGACCGCTATAATCCAGAAAGGACTAGCAAGGGCTTTGCTTGGCCATTTCACTTACAATAGTACATAGACGACATTAGACGTTCCACCAATGTGTGCATTGTAATACATTTTATAATAATGTAGCAGATGCATGCCACAACCTAAACTAATAAGATACAGTGGTCAACTTACGGTGGAGAAGGTACATCACTGTAAAGAAATGCCTTGATTGATACCATTCAATATTTTACCAGTATTGATACCAGTCCTCTACGCTATAAGAGAACAGATTTCAAAAACACCTGAAAAGGAAGTGAGTTTAGCAATATTTGTGAAATATATTGAATGAATAATAACATTGTTTAGCTGACAAGGTTCCCTTACCATGCCAATTCCAACCCAGCTTTGCCTGACTGAGCATGGTCAATGTGCCCCAAGATAGATCTGAACCACGACAGCAGTATGCCTCATTTGTAGATTTCATGCTGGCTGAGGTCTCTTCATTGGCATTCACTCAGAAATAAAGTCATTCGATGCACTCAGTGCCTCCGAGAAGGCAGCACTCCACTCCTAGGATTTCCTTTTACAAACCCTTGTAATGATGTACCTTAATCAATTCTGTTGCATTGAACAAATATAAAACAATTGAAAACAACGACAAGAATACAAAAGATTTTTAATTAAAAGCCTAGGACTAGATGATGACTCCCTTGGTGAGGGCCGTTATTATATTTACGGTGCAGTGTCCCTGCTTGTGCCACAGCGCAACTTTCAAAAAGTGCACCTGGTACAGGCTGAGACAGTGTGCCCTATTTTGATTAATGTGCTGCTGAGAGCAGCTGTGAATGTGTAGTGTCTTCTGGGCAGTGCTTAAATTGAAATATGGCTGAATACAAGCCACTCCATGTTAGTCTGTGCAGGCTACTACCTGTCTTCACAGGAGTTGCAGTTACTCCTGTGGAGGAGTATCTTATGGCACCCCCTTTAGCCCTTACAGAGCTTTGTCAAAAGAAGGTGCACTTTTAGTGCACCTCCTAAGGGCATGTTTGCCTCTGGACCTGCTTTCATAGTACAGTTTGGGTGCAGAGGCAAAGAGATTATCTCATTTGCCTGGGGCCACACCTTTATGCAAATGAGGGAACACCCTCTGAAGATAGCGCAGACGATGTATGTGCGCCAGCACTATCAGCATCACAGAAGGGGATGCACAAGCATCTGCGTCCCCTCCTGGATTACCATAGTGCTCCGGGGGCACAAAAAGCAGGTGCAGATGCCAATTGCATACCTAAGGCATCATGGGCCAGATGTAAGTAGTTTCAGAATTGCGACTTGCAATTTGCGAGTCGCAATTCAGAATGTAGGATGGTGTCCCTGACACCATCTGCGACTCGCAAGGGGGTCGCAAAGGCCCACCTCCTTAATATTAATGAGATGGGTCGCAATTTGCGACCCTCTTGAGACTCGCAGCACTCACAAGGAAGGTGGCCTGCTGGAGACAGCACACCACCATGTCTGTGACCACTCCCTGCTCTGAAAAAATGTTTTCAATGCCATTCACAAAGGGGAAGGGGTCCAATGGGGACCCCTTCCCTTTTGCAAATGGCTAGCACCCATTTGAAATAGGTGCTAACTGTGATTGTTTTGCTACCACGTTCGCGGTCACAAAATAATACAGCATCGCGCTGCGACTTGCAATTAGGAAGGGGAACACCCCTTCCTAATTGCGACTCGCACTCCTGTTTTGCGAATCGGTAACCAGGTTACTGAATCACAAAACGGGGATTGGGCATCGCAATGTGCTTTTTTCACGTTGCAAACAGCAAAATTTGCTGTTTGCGATGTGCAAAAAGTTTTGAACATCTGGCCCCATGTGAAGTCATTGCTGTGTTATGATTCAGTGCTAAGGATGCCGCTAAGGTGGACTCTTAGTGATAAGGATATCCTTCAGATAACACTATTCTTTTCCCTAAAAAGCCAGATTAAATAATAATCAATTAATTTCCTTGTAGTTATGAAATTAACCCTGTGGCTGGGTGAGAGCTTCAGAGATACACTTGTATACCAATGCATGTATGCCAATGTGATGTATTCGGAGCACATATATTTTAAGGACCCCTGGGATAATTAACATCAAGAGAAAAAGTAGTTTCACAACGCTTGTCAGAGTGTTTGTTTTGTTGTTCACAGACGTATTGGATAAAGGCAACTGGAATCCAACTTCCATATGACCTGATTTTTCTTGCCAATCTGACCAAGCTGAGCCTCAATGGCCTTTCCCACAAGCTCACACCTTTCATCTATAGTCATTGGCTGCTTGCACTGTTGAGCATCTTATCTGCACGTATTTTTAAAAGAAAACAAAATTTCTTCTCATAACAGATTCATGCATGCGTTTACTCTTATTTGTGTGAATTTTTATATAAAAATAAAGCTTCGATATATTTTTAATAGTAAAGGATTCTTTATTACACACATCATTTCATCTCCATTTATTATGAATACAGCTTTATAAATTTATATCAAGTCGAGTGGAATTAAATCATTGATTTTTTTTTAAACAAGAAATAAATGTATTGCAGTATAGAGTTACCTTTTAAAAAATTCATAACGTGTTGCGATGTCCAATATTATAAGGTTGAAGTTGAGATATTGGACTTTGAAATACTCAGTGAATACAACATTACAAACTGAAACACATATTTGCCAGATTTTTAGTTATACCCTTCATTTTTCAAATATAGTAGAGGGAATTAATGATGAACGAATTTACATAATAAAACAGTGCATGCTGTATTATTTGAATCTGTATATATCCATCAGCAAAATGAAGAAAACATAGTTTTTACTTTTATTTGGTGTACAACCAGATCACGCTACCCCGGTTTTATTATGTATAGCCGAGTTTTTTCAAACATCATATATCTCTCACAAGGCATATGTTCGTTTCGACCCAGTGCTTGCGATCCTTGCTCTTTCAACGCCCACTAACTCGTTTAAAGAGATGTGGGTAGATGGATGAGCTTCTGCTCACAAAGCTGCCTGGATTTGGAATTCATATGAAACGATCAGACGTACTGAAATTCAGGGAAACTGTATGCATGACTTAATCATTTTCAAATGTCCGGGACTGAGTATTGTTATTGTTGGAGCCAAGAAGATTCAAGCTAAAATGATTCTGTACAAAACTAATAAAAACTCTGAAACAGAAACACATGCGTTCCGCTCAATTGCCACAGATATTTTAGAGAAAGTAAGCCATGGACTGAGAAATGTAACATGCTTCTGAAACCTCCACTTGATTCCATAAATATATTTTGAGAGACTGAGGTATAGTTTTATATAAAGTGCATTCTAAGCAGTATTCATTCTTCAGTAGCAAGCACATATATTTGTTAATTTATTTGCACTTTAATAAAAATGCAACTCTACTAAGGAGGTGTTTGCTCGCTCACAGCTAGAGAGGATAACATGTTTTACATATAAAGTAAGTATAATGGTTGCAGTCAATAGCCATAAGTTAAAGGAATTGCAAACAGGGAGCTGATCTACAGTTTGACAAAACTGCATAGTAAGAAACACCTGGTTCCAAAATAAGTTTCCCTAATTGTCAGACGACAACAATAAATAGCCTCTGTGAAATGTTCTGTACCTGATTTTCTTAACAAGGAATCCAAGGATCCCTTCAGCAGGTGGAATAATGTCAACATTTACTGGCACGTTTAGCAAACATGAAGTATCCATCTACACTGGCAATGTACCTTTTTGACTTATCCAAACTAAAATGATAACTTATAGCAAATCTATGACCTTGCCTGTAGTGAAATGTCTGCTGGGATCGTGGGAGATGGACTTCTAATTACAAAAAAGCTATACAACTTGCTTGTTACTAAAATTCCTCACTGCTTTCTGGAGAACTGAATTGAATTTGAATTTAAATATGCATGGTCACAACATGGCTGGAGAGCAGAGAGCCTTCCAGGGTAGGGGATCCCCAATTATGACCCCTCTGAAGGCAGATTGCCAATGGAGTAGTTAGCCAAAAAGTGGTGTCCATGACATAGAAAACCATTAAAAACAACATGCCTGACACCCTTCTTAAGTTGCGTAGCCACTGGTTGACCAGGGAGAATTGGAGGATGTCGATTGGGAGGAAGCATTGATGTTCCCACAAGAAGTACCTATCAGGTCAAGACTACGATTGATCTAATTTAAGATCTTCCACAGGATATTTTATGATAGACAAAGATTACATGCTCTGGAGAAAGCAAAACACCAGAATTGCTTGAGATACCAGAGTGCCATCGGCTCCTTCCTACATATGATTTGGGAGTGCCCAGTGATCCAGGAATATTGGGTGAGGATTGTAGGGGATCTTCAGGAGGTGCTGTTAAAGCAGCTCCCACTGGACCCTAAATTCATTATTCTGGGAATCCCTCACAATATAGATTTGCCCTGAGCTAAGCTCCTGTTTTGTAGTCTTTGGTGGTGGCCAAGAGAGACATTGCCCGTTTATGAGGTCCTGAGGTGTGTCCAACATTTGAAACTTGGAGGAGAGGAATGGATGTATTTATGATGGCAGAGAAGACTACATATACCAGCAGAAGCTGTCCCCAGAAATGTCGGAAGGTCTGGGGGGACTGGATAGAGGTTCATTCCTTAGATGTGCTGAGTAATGGGGAAACACATACTATTGCGTAACACTGCTGAGGGTGAAAGGACAGACACTACTGCATTTATGGCTTGGAATGTTCAATGGTGGACAAAGAGAATGCTTGTAACTGTATTTGCTCTCGTGATTGAGTGGCCAAGAGTTGTTCAGGGGGAATGAGGGTACTGTTTTCTTTTATTGTTTCTTCTATAATTGACACTGTACACATACAGATGAACTATCGTGTGATCTATATATTATTGTTTCATGAGCTGCTTCAAACCCAAAAAGACTTTGAATTTAATTTTAAGGTGAGGGGAGAACTCTCCTATTAGAGGATCTCAGTAAACAAATATATTATGTGAATATACGAATAAAGAGAGCAATGACATTTAACCAGGCCAGAATGCTATTTTTATAAACAATCTTAAAGAGACTCAAATATCCACTAAATACAAAAGGATTAAAACCCTCTAAGATTTGAAAACATTGTGGATAGTGCTTAATTTGAGCAGGCATTTGCAGGTGGGGTCCACTGGCACTCATTTTTAGAGACCAGCAGTTATTTTTCCTGATCTGACTTTGTCCAAGTCAGGAGTGAAAAACACAAAAGTGGGGAAAAAGGAGGAAGAGAACGATGGAAAAAGAGAGACAAAGTATGATAGCAGGGATACAAAATATCCTGCAAGACTCAGATAAAGGGTTAGGGAGTGTCTGATGGTGGATGAAAAAGGAATGAAGAGGAATCAAGCCTAGTCAGACTTGTTGTTAAGCACTACTGACATTCAACAGCACCAGCTGAGGTTGTCTGAGCACAACTTTGGGCCCTGGCACTTTAGGTCAGATTTAGGTGAGGGGTTTGTCTGTCGCAACAGTGACAGATATCCTGTCTGCTGAAATCTAAATACCATTGTTTTCTATGGTATATAGATTTTGGCAGATGGGATATCCATCACCATTGCAATGGAGTAACCTCATCGCACCCTAAATAAAATGGTAGGCACCAGGAGTAAACAATTGTACAATACATGGTAAACACCAACTGAGTGTAAAAGGAAAGTCTTTTCTTCAGAAAGAATGATACAATCACAGAAATAACAAGCTCTCAGATGTTCTAGTTGGTTCTCCTGACCGGCTCCAATGCCTGGAGAGCTTCCATCTGGTGAATAGCATATCTTCTGGTAGTAAATGCCTTTGACAATGCTTTTCCTCTGTACTTTCAGATAATGTAATGATTGCATACATAGCTTCTGCAGGTCTTCTTCCCTCTATGTTCAAATATTTCCTTAAACTGGGCTGTGTTAAAGAACCTTTCTAAAAGAACGTTGTAGAAAAGATAGCATTTATAAACAGCAAACAGATCTTCTCACCTTGTATTTATAATTTATTCATTTGGCGAGTTTGTAAAGTGCTGCAAACCACCTAGCATGGCTTTACAAAAGCCACCAATATCAATAGGTTTCAGCCTACTTTGAGGTGTGTATATGAGGTCCATTTATGTACGTGTCTACGGTTTGCTTCTCGTATAGAAAGCACATGCGTACATTTGAGTAACCTGGTGTTAGGATTCTAGCATTCCTTTACTTTTCCCCAATACTTGATTGAAAGTTGAATGTCCTTGACTTAGCTTAATTGCACATTTTGCATTATTATAAAGCAAGATTGACATTCATGAACTTCTGACCATCGGAACAAATAAACAGGATTTTGCCCTAAATGTGCCTCACACAGTGCCCTCAAAATGTTCATGATTTCTCCCCTAATATTCCCATTTGAGCCACATAATGGGGTCAATTCACAAAGGCATTTATGAGAACGTGAAGTATTATAACATTATTGGAGGATATTGTTTGATTTAATTTAACAATAATTGTTGTATTCTTTGGAATTTTAGTTGATTTATCTAACGATTGATTAATAGAATGGTATTGTGCTTGGTGGCATGCTATTAGTTTTTGGATGTTGAATCTTTTCCCAAAATGGCTGTTATATAAGTTTATTGGTATCTAAATCCGTTATACGATTGCGGTAATGATGAGTGAGTGTTTTTTATTTTCTTGGATACTTTTAACAAAACAAGTGGCTTAAGAGAAGTAAAACATGGTGCTAATGATAATAATGAGTCCTTTTTATCTTCTTGGATATTTTCCATAAAAAATTTGGCTTGAGAGAAGTAAAATATGGTGCTAATGATAATAATGAGTCCTTATCTCTTTCCCCCCTTTTTTTGCAGAATTTTAATTTTTGATAATGGTGTTTTTGGGATATAATATAAGTCTTTATCTTTAATTAGGTTCTAACATTGAGCGCATTTAACGCTCTGTTTGCAAATAACGAACACCCTTTGGATATGGCTTGCTTATTGGAATTGAACTTGAGGGTATGTTTTATTTCATATATTGATGTATATGATTATATGTGCACGGTTTATGAAATTCTCTTGTAATTACCTTATTCTTTTGCTAAACACTGTGTGTTAACTATATTATTTGGTGTAAAGTGTTTACATATTTGTTTTGCTATATGGTTTGGTTGTGGATATATTATATAGGAACACTTTTGCTCATGAAAATGGTGCTAGGTATAGCAACATTTATGTACATATATTTTTAGAATTGTTATGTATGCTGTTTGTACTTATTGTTATAGTTTTTAGTCATGTTTGTTTGTTTTCTGTTTCCCTTGTCTGTTATGTATCCTCAATAGGTTTTGTGTAAATTATTTATATGTTTCTATTGTGTTTATTTCTGCATTTCAGAGTTATTGTACATTTACTGATGTTTGTTTTGTTTTGTATGAGATTTATATTTATTTTATTACAGCCCTGAAGAAGTCCTGTTGTACGGATAAAACGCGTTGGCTTTTGCTGTTATGAATATGTGTCTATTTCCAAAAAAGAAAGAAGAACAAAAAGACGATTCAAATGGACTGAGACTATGAATTGGACACTTTAACTTAATTTTGGTGGTGCACCATTGGTAAATTATTTGTATAGTTGTTTCATGGATTGCACCTTGGCAGCAGGAGTTGGAATAAGTGCACGCATCAAGAATTTGCTGATGACTGTTGAATCTTTAATATATGTTAGGCAATAGGAGGTATGTGCAAGGAAATATAGCCTGCTGATCTCTGCTTTGTATATTACTGTATTATTACTGTAGTATTACTTTGTGTAGTCATAAATGCCCTTGTAAACTCACTGGACTCCTGGAAAACTACAACCTCCTGGTCCCCTCTCAATCTGGATTCTGAGCCAACCACATCACTGTGACAGCCCTGATCTCAGTCACTGAGAAATCAGGTCCTTCCTAGACCACGGCAAAACAGCAGCCCTCATCTTCCTGAACCTAAAAGCTCAACACTTACATGACCCCACTGGCCAACACCGTCAGATCGCACAAACTCGACATCATCTCCTATGCCGACGACACCCAGCTCGCTGTCAGAAGACCCCTTCACCACCAGAGTCACCTTGCACAGATATATGATGAACGTTGCCTTCTGGACAAAGGACAACTGTCTCAAGCTCAACACAGACAATATGGAAGTCCTCATCTTTGGGAACAAGACCTCGCCATGGAACGGCATTTGGTGGCCTGCTGAACTCCTCCCTGTCCCCATCCCGGCAGACTACGCCCGCAACCTCGGCATCATCTTCAGCAGAAAGTTATCTATGCAGAAACAGGTAAATGCAGTCTTGTCTGCCTTCATCCACACCCTATGCATGCCTTGTAAGATTTTCCGTAAGACTTCCCAGTCAACACCAGAAGGACTATTACTCAAGCCCTCATCACCAACAGGCTGAACTACCCTAACTTTTACATAGGAATCACTGCACGCCTCCTGAAGGGACTACAGACAATACAAAACTCTGTAGAAAGACTCATCCTTGACCTCCCCAGATGGCTTCACATCACACAGCACCTCAAGAAACCACACTGGCTCCCGATTCAGAAGAGATGCCAGTGCAAGATTTCTACCCTCGCATACAAAGCCCTGCACAACAAAGGACCATTATACGTCAACAAATAAATGACCTCCCACCAGCCAACAAGACACCTGCAGTCCAACTCCCTCTTCCTAACAGACATGCTCTGGATCCGCCAATCCAACAGTGGAGGATGTTCCTTCTCTCACCTGACAGCCAAAGCTTGGAACGTCCTTCCCCCGCACCTCAGAAAAGTGACTTTGCTCCAGGAATTCAGGAAATGACTCAAGACATGGCTGTTCGAATGACCATAGCACAGTGAAGCTACTAGCAACTCCAGCACCTTGACACACTCACAGGTGATGTGCTGTGCTTCATAAATCCTGATTGATTAATTGATTGACTGATTTGGCCCCAAAGTCACATGCCTGGCCAGGAAACAGCCACCATAAAGTCTCCACAGTGTTAATAATGTGCAGGTCATGAGCTGAAGGCCATACGTTTGTACTGGGAGAAGTACTTAGAATTCACTAAATGTAAATATTGGTCACAAGCCCATCCAGCAGATGACGTCCTTAGCCACATAGCCTGCAATAAGGATGCAATGGAGGACAAAGGTTCATCATTGAGTGCTCCACACAGGTTCATCATTCACTGGTTTCTTAAAATCTTTTTGTTGAAAACACTCTAATATTTTTCTATATTGACAAGAAATCATACATTTTAATGGATCTTCATAGTTATTACAACCCACTGAAAAGAAAGTCCTAATCCCAGTTTGAATTAAGTGCCGGGCACTGATTTATTTAGTGTTTTGTCAAACGAAAATGATTGGTGATTGATGACCTGGGTTCTCTCTCTTGAAAGGTGATACATTGCAGCTACTGGGCCAGCCTGGTTGACCACTGGCTTCACACACACACACACTACCCACCCAGCATCCACTGAACTTCACCTAGTGATATGTAGGGATTGGCTGAAAACTCATTGTTAGTTTTTCATCCACTAGCTGATAGGGCAAACAGCCTTCAATTTATAAACTGGGCAGGTATTAATTTCTCCTGATGATTCCCCAGAAGAGAAAACACCAATTTTCCTTCTGTTTCTTTTTTGAGGCAATATCTCCCCCTCAGCTGTAGTGGGCAGGTGTAATTCTCCACCAGATGTGGATCTCATGTTTTGTGCATGGCTCTTGGACTTTAGGTGAGTGTGCTCACTCTTTTTTTTTTTTTCTTTGCATGAAGATTTTGTCCATGTTTTCAGTACTGTGTTTCACTTCTCTTCTGTGCTGTTCAATAACAACAGATTACCTATTTGACTCACTTTATTCCTTTAAATACTTTAATACATAACTGTGCTACATAAATTAATATAAAAATAATTATACTTTTTATATTCACATTTTAAGTCTATTGTGTTATTTCTGACCAGCCAGGAAGCAGATATCTCCAATTTAAATTGTCACATTATGAACAAATTGATGCAACCATGGGCATTTTGGGCCTAATTTACAAGAATCTAACACATTGTCATTGATGCGTCAGATTTATTGTGCTTCTCACACATCCCCTAATGATGCCATTGATGCACTATATTTACAATACAGAGCTCCATGGTGCAAGTTTTCACAGATGCATTCTGCTTCATCTGTTGGCGCTAAACTGACGCACTGCTGAAGTAGCATCATTAAACTAATGCAACTCCAGGAATGCGAGGAGTCTCCCATAGGAAAAAGCCCTGCATTCATTTTACGCCTGCTCCGAGCAGGTATTACAATTTTTACGCAGTGAAGTCACAGAATGATGCAGTGAAATGTAAATTTCACTGTGTCAGTTCTGCATGGCTTTTCCCCTAGGAACGCCTACACTGCATACATTGTACCTGGTGCAGGTATAATGTGACTCAGGGCTTTCCAAACTGGCGCACTGGGCCCATTGCATACATTTGAAAATATGGAGCAGTGTAGTGCACTGTTGCTGCCACCTCTGCGTAAAAAATTATTATGCAGGCTGGCGCAGAGGTCTTGTAAATATAGCCCTTGTTTCCTTTTTTTTAACTGTCACCTGCCAATATGAGACATATATAGGCACGCAAGCAGTCCACACAAAACAGTTGACAGCATGCATTGGAGAGAAGACATCGGTGGACACCCATTCCTAAAAGTAAAAACAAACAATGGTTAGTTACTAGCATTGCAAGGGCATGTTCACTGGTATATGTTTTAACTGTGTATCTTCCAGGTTAGTCTGCAGCACCTTTCACATAACATTGAATTTGTATTAAGGATAACATTGTTGATTGAAATTAATTAGGTTTAATATTATTTGTCTCTTTTAAAAATGTTTCATTTCTAAGGACACATAGATCCACATATTCAAAGGTAATTGATTCCGATTACCAAATAGCAAATTTTAGAGCACTAATGTACAAATGTGTCTTTGGCACATTTTGCAATTCACAGTGGGTTGCAAATAGCCCTACCTCATGAATACTAATGAGGTAGGTATCGCTTTGCGACCCATTGGGAATCACTAAAATCACAGGGATGGTTGCCCTCTGGGGTAAGCAGGCCACCATGTTTTTAAATAAAGCATTTTTGTTAATGGAAGCCATTTTCCCTGAAGGAAAATAAGATATATTTAAAAAAAATGAAAAACGTTCTTTTTTTTTTTTTTTTACAGTAGGCAGTGGTTTGTGGTACCATTGCCTGCTCTTAAAATTTTTTTTACAAACATTCTCAAAAGGGAAGGGAACCCCTACCCATTTGTGAATGCAACAAAAAAATGTGAAAGTTTTGCATCCTCATTTTGGTCACAAAACATTAATGCATACCACTGCGATTCAGTATTAGGAAGGGACTCCCTCAACACACCCCTTCCTAATACCGAATTGCAAACCCACATTGCGATTCAACAACAGATTATGAAATTGCTAATTGGGCTTGGTACATGTAAAAATGCCTTCTTGCGCTCACCAAGTGGGATGCTGCCATCAATGTTTGTTACATCACTTAGGCACTGGGACTGTAAACAAATCCAAATGTCACACAAAGAGCAATTATAGCAAATGAGCCAATCCCATTCTCACTTTAACATTACTGGAGCCCGGACTCCCACTGAATCAACACTGACCCCCAACACTGAGTCATCACTGAAGACTGGGGACCTAATTGGTTAATATTGTTTAATTTTCTAAGCAGTTGTGGACCCCCAGTGGAGGCTTTGTGGCCCCCAGGGGTCTCTGGACCACAGGTTGGGAACCACTGTTTTAACCCTTTTAAAATGTTTGTTTTTATTACATTTCAGAATTATGAAAGAATGAGCTTTGTGTGTGCTTTCCTAACTGCTGATATACATTGAAATATCTGTATAGTTCATTTACAAATATTTAAATGTTGTGTGGTAGAAAAAGCTTTTCACACTACCTGTTTGCCAGCATGATTGTGAGATCGTTCACTTGACAAAATCCTTTAACTTAGCAGTTAGAGAAAGAAAACACTCTCCATATTAAAAGACTAAGCAACACTTTGGGGGTCATTCTGACCTAGGCGGTAAAAGGCCCTTACCGCCGGTCAGAAGTCCGCCATTCTACCGCCGCGGCCGCGGTAAACCACCACGGTCATTCTGACCCACAACGGTGGAACCGGCAAAATCCCGACATCCAAGGAAGGCCGCCACATCAGCGGGCCGCGGAAAACTGGAGATGACCAAACCTCCACCGTCACGCCAACACAAACACGCCCATGCCATTCTGACCCACGAATCCACGCGGCGGTCTTTCAACCGCGGTATTCCATTGGCGGGACACACCGCCGCGGTCAAAATACACACACAGCTCCAAAACCCAGCCACATTGGACAATTTGAAATACACACACCTGACACACATACAAACAACACTCCCACACATCCAACCAACTATAAAACACACACCCACATCACCCACAAACCCCTACGACCGAAGATCATAGACGAAGGAGAGAGAGACACATCTCAGAATAGAGAGCTACATCACACAGAGGCACACTACACCATCACACACACCACATAGAAGCACAAAGCACCACACACCAACACACTCTTCACCATATACACCACCCCACACCTCATCCACACCACCCAATGGCACCCCAAAGGCACCCACGCTTTTCAGACCAAGAACTCCGGGTCATGGTGGAGGAGATCATAAGAGTCGAACCCCAGCTCTTCGGCTCACAGGTGCAGCACACCACTATAGCCAGGAAGGCGGAGCTATGGCAGCGGATCGTGGACAGGGTAAACGCGGTGGGACAGCATCCCAGAAATCGAGAGGACATCCGCAAACGTTGGAACGACTTACGGGGAAAGGTGCGCTCGATGGTCTCGCGACACAACATCGCAGTGCAGAAGACTGGCGGGGGACCCCCACCCACACCACCCGAATTCACAGCATGGGAGCAAGAGGTACTAAACATCCTGCATCCTGATGGCCTCGCTGGAGTACACGGAGGAATGGACTCTGGTAAGTACAATCTCAACTACTTCACCCCCCCCCCCAGCATGCCAATCCCCACCACCACCCTCACCCCCAACCCCCCATCACACATCCTCCCTGAGAATGTCTCCCGAGCACAACCCACCCAACACCAACCCCTGCATGCCACCACAAACTATGGACACCCATCACCTAAGCATGACCACTGCACATACCCCCCCCCCCAACACCCCCACAACACCTCCCCCAAGGGAATGACAGCACTGGGGGACAAGGGCACCCATAAATCGCACACAATAGCACACACAGAAACAATAACCATACTCTCTTACCCCATGCAGGACCCGAACGCCAACACACCGGCCAGGAGGGTCCAGAAATGTCCATCCCCCCCCCCCCGGAAGAGGCACCCAGTGATGACAGCAGCTCTGTCGACCTGGAACCTGACGACCAGCCCGGACCATCGGGGACCTCTGGACAGTCGGTTCCCCACACACAGGCCACAGCAGACCCAACCCCCTCTGGGAACAACAGCACAGCTCCCACCCAGCGGGCCCATGCCTCTGTCTCTAGGACAGGTCAATCAGCGGTGTGTCTGCCACTACAGGGCCCCCAGGCTAACCCACCACCCCAACAACAACAGGGACCTGGGGGCAGTGGTAGTGGGCACACCGTCCAGGGGACAGAGTCCGGGGGAAACAGGGCAACTCGTAGGGCTGCTGTGCGACAGGGGGGGGAGGAGAGGCCCAGGGAACCGACTCTCCAAGAGGCCCTCACCACCATCATGGCAGCCTACCACCGCTCACAAGAGACGATGGCGACGGTACTGGCCAGGTTCCAGGAGATCCAGGCACAGCAGGAGGAACGCTACATGGGGTTCAACAATCATCTCACCAACATCTCTACCGCCATGGGGAGCCTAGTCCAGGCCCTCCACCGGATAGAAGACACGTTGCGGGACCATGTGGCACCACACAGGGCCCCTGTCACTAGCCCGGACCAGGAACAGCCTACCACCTCCGCCGGCGCTAGTGGACAGGAGGCCCCACCACAACGACAGGCCACCAGAACCCCACCTCCTGCTGAAGAACAACCACCCCGCAAGAGGAGCCTGAGATCCAAAAAAAAGACAGAGTAGGATGTCAAGACCCCCGCCAGCATGAGATACCCCCTGAATTCATCCCACTGTCCCACATTGCCACCCTGTCCAACCTTGAACTGCCCCTGCTCCATCCTTCCACAGGCATATGGACAATGCACCTGTGAGACTGAGAACTGGACTCTGCCATGGACATTACTCCACCCCCACCCATCACCGTGTGAATATCATGTACCATTATCTAGCACCAAAAATAAATCACTCAATGCACTGAAATCATGCTGGAGTCAGGCTGTATTATTTACAAATGTAAAACACATTACCGATCAATTATGGTCTGTAAACTTTGTGCTGAACACATACCGAGATCAATAAGCATTAGTCCATGGGCTAACCAAGCAGAAGTCACGCAGTGGGTCATACAGCACTGGAAAGGGAAGGGAGAATCAAACATCAGTTTCAAATAACTGGGGGGTCATAGACAAAGTTGAGAAAAACGAGGCAGTCAGGAAAATTAAAATGGCGTGTGTGATTCTTACCTGTGTGCTACTGAAAATACTGTTGGATAACTCTGTCCCTGTTGTCTGGGTCGTCCTCTGAGTCTTCCTCCTCTTCACTCTCCATAGGCTCTACAGCTGCTTCAACACCACCATCTGGACCATCCTCCTGCAGGAAAGGCACCTGACGTCGCAATGCCAGATTGTGAAGCATACAGCAGGCCACGATGATCTGGCACACCTTCTTTGGTGAGTACATCAGGGATCCCCCTGTTATATGCAGACACCTAAACCTGGCCTTCAGAACCCCAAAGGTCCTTTCTATGATCCTCCTAGTTCGCCCATGGGCCTCATTGTACCGTTCCTCAGCCCTGGTCCGGGGATTCCTCACTGGGGTCTATAGCCAAGGCAGGTTGGGGTAACCACAGTCACCTATTAGCCACACACGTTGTCTCTGTAGCTGTTCCATCACAAAAGGGATGCTGCTATTACGCATCACATATGCGTCATGCACTGAACCAGGGAACATTGCATTCACATGGGAGATGTACTGGTCAGCCAAACAGACCACCTGGACGTTCATAGAATGGTAACTCTTCCTGTTTCTGTACACCTGCTCATCGTCTTTTGGGGGGACTAAGGCTACATGGGTCCCATCAATGGCACCAATTATGTTGGGAATATGTCCAAGGGCATAAAAATCACCCTTCACAGTGGGCAAATCAACCTCCTCTGGGAATATAATGTAACTCCGCATGTGTTTCGTCAGGGCAGACAACACTCTAGACAAAACCTTAGAAAACATTGGCTGAGACATTCCAGATGACATGGCCACTGTTGTCTGGAATGAGCCACTTGCAAGAAAATGGAGGACTGACAGCACCTGCACCAGAGGGGGAATTCCTGTGGGTTGGCGGATGGGGGACATCAGGGCTGGCTCCAGCTGGGCACACAGTTCATGGATGGTGGCACGGTCAAGTCGGTATCGTAGTATGATGTGGCGTTCTTCCATTGTCGACAGGTCCACCAGCGGTCGGTACACGCGAGGATTCATCTTTCTCCTCCCAAATCCCAGCGGACGGTGCCTAGGAAGGACAACATGGAGCACAGAGTCAAGATAATCACTGGTACGTTCACCACTGCTTGCATGGCACACGGTTATCTAGGTATTGAAAGGCGTGTATGTGTGGCAATGCCAGGCCTAGGCCTGTGTGTCGCAGTAGAGATTATGCCATGTGGGCCCTTGAAATGGCGGCTGCCTGACCTGTGAAGTGGGACAATGGGATGTGAGGTCACTGTGCTGGCGGAGCACACCGTGGCGGTAGGCGGTCGAAGACCGCTATACGGAGCCGCATTGGATAACATTGAAGCTTATGGGTTTCAGGAGCCAATAACGATGTGCGCCGGCGGTCGCGGTACGCACCGCCGCGGTACGCACCGCCGCGGGCGTGACCGCCATTTTCTATCTGCTTAATCACTCGAGACCTGATCATCCACAGGAGAGGACCTATACTGCAAGTGCTGCTGTGAACTCGGTCTGGAAGTGACAATGGCTGCTGCGACTGGGGAAAGGGCCCCTGCCTTCACGTCTGAAGAGTTGGAGAAGCTCGTGGATGGGGTCCTCCCCCAGTATGCGTTACTCTACGGTCCTCCAGACCAACAGGTGAGTACACCGGGTGCACATGGAATGGGCGATGCCTGTGTGGAGTGGGGTAGATGTAAGTTGGTGGGGTGGGGGGCGAATGAGGAGTGCAACGCACGACAGATGACAGCATGTGCTATATTGCAAGGTTGGGGAGGGGGGGCCAATCACATCTAACATGCAGTAAGTTGATGATTGTTTCCTTCCCACCCTGTACATGTCACATAGGTCAGCGCCCATCAGAAAGTCGGGATTTGGCGTGCCATCGCCAAGGAAGTCCGGGCCCTGGGGGTCCACGTCAGACGGGGCACCCACTGCCGCAAGAGGTGGGAGGACATCCGCCGCGGAACCAGGAAGACCGCCGAGTCACTGCTGGGGATGGCCTCCCAACCTAGGAGGGGTGCCAGTCGTACCCTGACCCCCCTGATGTCCCGGATCCTGGCGGTGGCCTACCCTGATTTGGATGGGCGCTTGAGAGCATCACAGCAGACACAAGGGGGTGAGTATCAGCACATTCAGCTATCTTTCTGCGCAGTGGAGGCGTCTGGGTGGGGGAGGAGGGTTGGGGGTGACATTAGGCAAGGGCGCTTTCTGTAGTGTAGTCCTCTCCCTTAGGCATGGCCCTGTGCTCCCGGCCCCCACCTCCGTAGGGTGACAAGTCCAGCTATTGATGGTCCAGCCTCACACATGTGCGCGCTTGTCGTCTCCTGACCTGTTGTCCGAGTCAGAAGTACTGAGTAGTGTGCCCCGAATGCGTGGCTTAGTGCATGCGGCTCCTGTGTCTGTCCTCTCCGCCAACGGTGTTGACATTGCATGCACTCAACCAGGTCTTCTTTTTCTCCCCCCACCATTCTTCTTCATCTTCATGTGCATGTGTGCATTAGCATCATCAGGCGGAGGAGATTTGGCATCGGAGCACGAGGGAGCTGCAAGCCACAAGGCCCCGGTGGGCACAGGAGCAGACACCGAGGGCCCAAGTGAGCCGGAGGGCGAGGGGAGCACCACGACGGGGACCGCTGGTGAGAGCAGCGACAGCGAAACGTCCTCGGATGGGAGCTCCCTAGCGGTGGCGGCAACATCCGGGCCCCCCACCTCTACAGGTACAGCCGCCACCCAGCGCACCAGCCCCGCCCTCCCAGCAGCCCCTCAGCCTACGCTCCGTGCCCGCTCACCCAGGAAGGCGGGCGTCTCCTTCGCCCCAGGCACCTCAGCCCCTGCCCCTGTTACCCCTGCTGCCCTCAGTGAGGAGGTCATTGATCTCCTCAGGACACTCATTATTGGGCAGACTACCCTTTTGAATGCCATCCAGGGGGTAGAAAGGGAGGTGCATCGGAGCAATGCCTACCTGGAGGGCATTCATTTGGGTCAGGCTGCCCATCAACGATCGTTCAATGCTCTGGCCTCAGCACTGACGGCAGCCATTGTCCCTGTTTCCAGCCTCCCTCTTCTGACTGCCTCCACCCTGTCTCTGTCTCCTGTTCCTCAGCTTATCCCATCCACACCATCTGACCAGCCTGCACACACCTCAACACCCAAGGGCAGCTCATCCAGACACAAGCACCACAGATCCCACAAACACTCACCCAAGCAACACACAGATGCAGACATCCCAACAGTCACTACCACCCCTGTGTCCCCCTCCTCCTCGTCTCCCTCCTCCCTCCCTGTGACGTCTCCACTCACACCTGCATGCACACCAACATCAGCCAGTGCTTCCATCACCACCACACCCTCCTGTACAGTTCGCACGCGTGCAGTCACCACCCCCACTGCCATTTACACGTCCCCTGTGTCCTCTCCCACTGTGTCTGTCACCACCCCTTCCAAGACACACAAACGCAGGCAGACACCCACCCAACAGACATCCACCTCACAACAGCCTACAGCACCTGCACCTTCACCCAATGACAGCACACCTGACTCTCCTACAACCACATCGTCTTCCTCCACTTCCATCTCCACTTCTCCTACCTTTTACCTTGGCCCTAAAAAACTTTTCCTGGCTAATCTTGACCTCTTCCCCTCCGATGACCTACCCCCTCCATCTGCAAAGAGTCCCAAGAGCACCACAGCCACCACCAGCCCAACTTCGGGTGTCACTGTTGTGCATGGGTTCTGGAGCCCACCCTTTGCCAGCAGTGACACCTCCATCAGCAGCAAGGACACATCCAGCCCCCCCCCCCCGGCAAGAGGACCAGGAAACACAAGGGCCGCCGTGCGAAGACTGACACGGCTGCCCCCAAGGAGCAGAGTTCGCCCACTTCACCAGCCACAACGTCTAGGGGAGGCAAGGGCCCGAGAGCCCCATCTAAGGAGCGTAAGGGCAGCAGGGCGGAGACGTCAGCCAGCAGGAGCGCGGAGCAGGTGGGCCCCACATGCCACATCCCAGCTGTAAAGGAGGACACCAAAGGGCCCAGGACTCTGTCACCGAAGGGCCCAGGAACATCACGGCCGGAGGGCGTCTGAGCACGGAGTCCAGGCCAGGTCTGGCTCCCTTGAACCTACTGGATGTGCACCGCTGAACAGGGCCCGCCGTGCAGAAGAGCACCGCTGAACAGGGCCCGCCGTGCAGAAGAGCACCGCTGAACAGGGCCCGCCGTGAAGATAGGCACCGCTGAACAGGGCCCGCCGTGAAGATAGGCACCGCTGAACAGGGCCCGCCGTGCAGAAGAGCACCGCTAAACAGGGCCCGCCGTGAAGATAGGCACCGCTGAACACGGCCCGCCGTGCAGAAGAGCACCGCTGAACAGGGCCCGCCGTGAAGATAGGCACCGCTGAACAGGGCCCGCCGTGCAGAAGAGCACCGCTGGACAGGGCCCGCCGTGCAGAAGAGCACCGCTGAACAGGGCCCGTCGTGCAGAAGAGCACCGCTGAACAGGGCCCGCCGTGAAGATAGGCACCGCTGAACAGGGCCCGCCGTGAAGATAGGCACCGCTGAACAGGGCCCGCCGTGCAGAAGAGCACCGCTGAACAGGGCCCGCCTTGAAGATAGGCACCGCTGAACAGGGCCCGCCGTGCAGAAGAGCACCGCTGAACAGGGCCCGCCGTGCAGAAGAGCACCACTCCGCTGGGCCCTTCCTGTCAAGCACCGCTCCGCTGGGCCTTTCCTGTCAAGCACCGCTCCGCTGGGCCCCGCCGTCTCAAGCACCGCTCCGCTGGGCCCCGCCGTCTCAAGCACCGCTCCGCTGGGCCCCGCCGTCTCAAGCACCGCTCCGCTGGGCCCCGCCGGCTCCAGCACCGCTCCGCTGGGCCCCTTCATCTCAAGCACCGCTCCGCTGGGCCCCTTCATCTCAAGCACCGCTCCGCTGGGCCCCGCCGTCTCAAGCACCGCTCCGCTGGGCCTCTTCTTCTCAAGCACTGCTCCGCTGGGCCCCGCCGGCTCCAGCACCGCTCCGCTGGGCCCCTTCATCTCAAGCACCGCTCCGCTGGGCCCCTTCATCTCAAGCACCGCTCCGCTGGGCCCCGCCGTCTCCAGCACCGCTCCGCTGGGCCCCACCGTCTCAAGCACCGCTCCGCTGGGCCCCTTCATCTCAAGCACCGCTCCGCTGGGCCCCTTCATCTCAAGGACCGCTCCGCTGGGCCCCGCCGGCTCCAGCACCGCTCCGCTGGGCCCCGCCGTCTCAAGCACCGCTCCGCTGGGCCCCGCCGTCTCAAGCACCGCTCCGCTGGGCCCCTTCATCTCAAGCACCGCTCCGCTGGGCCCCGCCGGCTCCAGCACCGCTCCGCTGGGCCCCTTCATCTCAAGCACCGCTCCGCTGGGCCCCTTCATCTCAAGCACCGCTCCGCTGGGCCCCTTCATCTCAAGCACCGCTCTGCTGGGCCCCGCCGGCTCCAGCACCGCTCCGCTGGGCCCCTTCATCTCAAGCACCGCTCCGCTGGGCCCCTTCATCTCAAGCACCGCTCCGCTGGGCCCCGCCGGCTCCAGCACCGCTCCGCTGGGCCCCGCCGGCTCCAGCACCGCTCCGCTGGGCCCCGCCGTCTCAAGCACCGCTCCGCTGGGCCCCGCCGTCTCAAGCACCGCTCCGCTTGGCCCTTCCTGTCAAGCACCGCTCCGCTGGGCCCCTTCATCTCAAGCACCGCTCCGCTGGGCCCCGCCGGCTCCAGCACCGCTCCGCTGGGCCCCGCCGTCTCAAGCACCGCTCCGCTGGGCCCCGCCGTCTCAAGCACTGCTCCGCTGGGCCCTTCCTGTCAAGCACCGCTCCGCTGGGCCCCTTCATCTCAAGCACTGTTTATGGTTCACTGTGCCCACCATGCCTCCTCCTTGACCAGTGGAGACTGTTATCCACTTGAGAGACTGTGGCTTTGCACTCCCCAGGATGGCAGAGTGGGCAAGCCACCCACTGTAGAGTCTTGAGAGACTGTGGCTTTGCACTCTCCAGGATGGTACAGTGGGCAACCCACCCACTGTAGAGACTTGAGAGACTGTGGCTTTGCACTCCCCAGGATGGTACAGTGGGCAACCCACCCACTGTAGAGACTTGAGAGACTGTGGCTTTGCACTCCCCAGGATGGCACAGTGGGCATGGTGGCCCCTTCGTGGATCTTGCGTCGTGGACTCATGTGGCTGTGGTGCCCCCCCCTTCCCTTCCACCTGAGGTGCCTGTAGTATTTTCATCAGATGCCCCTGCAGTGTTCTCTCCAAAGGACTCAGGTCTCCTGTGTGGGCTTTGCCCTTGTGTCGCTACACTGTAGCCCACGGACTGTTCCATTTGACTTGGATGTAGCGGACTAATTGCCTCGGTTCGCCATGGCAGTGTGTATAGTATTATTTTGTTATGGATATTTTGCATAGTTGCCGATACGTCTCAGAGTCTATTTTTTATATAAAAATTTGGTTCACAATTTAATTATGTCTTTGCATTTTTCAGGGGGGTTTGGGTGGTGTCACTGTGCATTGTTGCTCTGCATTGGTGTGTACATAGTTTGGGGGGGTGGGGGTCGCATATGTGTGTGCCCGTAAACTTTCATCCTCCCCCCTCCCGTGTGTCGTAGGTGCAGTACTCACCGTTGTCGTCTGCGCCGGAGTTCGTAATCGTGGTAGATGAGCAGGTAGACGAGTGCAGGTAGGATGTTTAATTCGGGTTCCATGCTGTCCTCCGTACTCGTGGAGTGTGTTTTGGTGAGCGTTTTCCCGTCCGTAGTCTGTTTCCGCCGTGTTTTTATCGGCGGGGCTCCCGCCCCGGAAAAGGTGGCGGATTGGTGAGTTGTGATACTGTGGGCGGTACATTGTCTGCCGCCTGCCTGTTGGCGGTGACCGCCGCGCTGTTTGTCTGTACCGCAGTGGCGGACGGAGTGTTAATGTGGCGGGCTGTGTTGGCGGTTCCCGCCAGGGTCAGAATTCCATTTTTTGGACCGCCGGCCTGTTGGCGGGTTGGCCGCCGCTTTATCACCGACCGCCAGGGTTAGAATCACCCCCTTTGTCTGAAGGTTTAGACTGACATTTGAGCTGTCTTTGAAGCATAGCAAATGTGACAAGATAAAAATACAATGTAAACGCTTCGTTATGTCTCATTCGCCATCTAAGTGGCAGCATGGTTATTTTCCAGTGCAACATATGAGTGAGGTAATTGATTTTTTTGAGGGGTCGGATTTCAAAATTCTAGTCATAGCTAGCCTGACCACAGGTTGCAGTGTGTGCATCCAGCGGCTTTCCCTCCTCAATGATAAAACCAGAGAAGCTGATGTATTTTGCGGCTTTTCACCCATTCCTGTCAGCTAACATGGTTGACAAAGGTCACTTTTTAGACGTTCCCTTCTGCAAAGCAACACAAGGTCGATGGAAATGTGAGTGATTAATAACAGTCTCTTTAATTCTTCTCTATCAGAAAAACAGTAGCTAGCTCTCCCGTAGACCATTGCACTCCATCTCATTCTGCCACTCCCTACCACGGAGAAATCCCTCAGCACAAAGCTGCATCCTAAACCCATGCACAAATTAAACATACTGAGACCCAGATTTATACTTTTTTTTGCGCCGCATTGGCGTTATTTTTTTACGCAAAAGCGGCACAAACTTACAAAGTACAATTATATTTTGTAAGTTTGTGCCGCTTTTGGTTAAACAAATGGTGCAAATGCAGCGCTAAAAAAGTACATTTTTCAGCTTTCTTTATAACTAACATTGCCAAAATTAAACCTACTCAAATGTAGCCTTGCAAAGCCGTTGTGAATTTGAGGTTGTCAACCTTCTTCTTACTATGCTTGTCTTTCCAAACACTTTCATTTGTTTAATCAGTCACATAGCATTAAATTGAAACATTTAAGGTATAAACATGCGTCAGGGGTTTACATTCTGCAGTAGTAGCATTGGTGGTAAAGGATATAATTGTGGTATCTGTGATATCTCGCACTGTGAGCCCCTGTATGCTCAAGCGTAACCATGGTGTGAAGTCTCTGAACATATTCAGCAACACTAGGAATCTGTAGTAGGAGTAAAGAAAGAGTAGACTCAATTTTCTTTGTACGCCTGCACAAGTGCTCCTGACAGTGGGGGTTGGAATGGATGTGTTGTACTGTCATGGGATCCACGTCACCAGGTAAACAATATCTATAGAACACAACAGGACCTTTGTCCTACTTATATTGTCAAATCCCACTTCATTAATGACACATGATAAGAAAGAAAAGCCTAGAATCTCTTCTGCTGACATCTCATTACATGCGTGTTTTTCAGATCATGCTGATCTTTACCAAGTATGTTAGCATTTGATAAAGTTTTGTCTTAACCTCTCCTCAAATGACCTAAAGATTATCGCAGGCTATGCTAAAACTTCTAAATATTGGCAAACAGTGTTAACAGTGTGATTTATTTTCTGGGTGGAAGTAATTTTGGAAAAGTTCTTAACTGAGAGTAGAGTCATCAATAAGGTAGAGGTTGTTAGGGTCGAGCCTGCGTTGCATGCGCTTGCGCATGCGTATCGTAGCGAGACGCTTTAGGGTTTAGAAAAGGGCTCGGAGCCCTGTTGACATCATGTCAGTGTTTTTCATTGGTTTGTGGGCTTACCTATTTAAATCTGC
The DNA here is from genome assembly GCF_031143425.1 of Pleurodeles waltl. Classification (NCBI taxonomy): domain Eukaryota; kingdom Metazoa; phylum Chordata; class Amphibia; order Caudata; family Salamandridae; genus Pleurodeles; species Pleurodeles waltl. The sequence continues at coordinate 999,783,515 of NC_090436.1, forward strand.
TTGCTTTCATTAGTCGAAGGCATGCATACGTCATGCCTTTTCCAGTGGCTAGCCCTCCTCGAGCGCATCGACCAAGTACAGAAAACATGCGAGCCTCGCTGTTTTCTGTCCGGCTCGTGGACTACTTTTTACTAGCGCAATTTCGCTTGGCAGAAGTTGAGCGCTTTACACAGTTAATTGCACTTTTTCGGGTTAGGTACATAAATGCACTTTTGCCGATAGGTGAAAAGTCGGGTTAGGAGTTTACAACGCTATCAGCTCTAACATGAGCAAACGCGGGACCCGTTGCATTGCAAATGCTTGTTTATAGATTTGTCGTGATTTTCAGTAGAACCCAGATAAAACAAACAGTGAGCCATGTTTAGTTGTTGAAGGAAGGAGGAAGCCAAGGGCAACCTTTATTACCTCCTTGTCTTTCCCTTGTGTGCACCCATTACATGGAGCCCTCGTGCCTCACATGTAATGGCTGCAGGTGAGGAAATTGGACTCAGAGTAATGCAATTACCGATAAGTAATTTAGACACCTTTAAGAGGGTGGGATAATAATTGTTAACCATATATTTCCTCTTACATGCCAACGCTCATTGGTTATTATCAGATATTGTCTATAATTTAAGTGTGCCATTTATTGACTGATTCCTAAACACCCTAATATAATCTGATTTGAATTTCCACCAAACGAACACACCCCAGCTCTGTAGGAAAGGTATTCATCCATAAATGTGCCTGCTCAAATCAGGGCTCAAATCATTAAAATAAGTAGAAAGTGACAGTCTTTACCTTTCTTGTTTGTTATCATTGTAACATGAACATCCATCTTGCTACATGTATTTTCTGTGTATTATTAAAACATCTCAAACTGTTTTATTGTCTTGGTCGATTTATATACGTCTTATTGTTTGAGATGGCAAGATGCCGGACCTCAAGAATTTGCTTGAACATTACAAATAATAAACTAATAATTAAAACAATTTCCGATTCTTGTTTTTTTAAATGGTTGTTTCGTGCTATATCAGAGCATTTCAAGCCGGACTTTAAAATGTAATATCCCATTTCATGCTATGATACTGTATAGATCTCATGGAACATGATAGAGTAACACACCTACTGCAAAGTCACTTACTTGCGAAAACTGCTTGTGGCATGCAGTCCCTTGGTTTCTGTGGCTGTGATCACAAGGTCCATTTTATTGTGAAAAACAATTATATCTTCCTCATGGCGACTAAAACAAAATGCAAGTACTGGTCAGTGCCTTGCACAAGTTGATCAAGAGAAGAAATTATGGAACTTGAAATTCAAAGTTTGAATCATTGTTTATTAACACATTAACCTGCAATCACATACATGGAATATAGCTTTCATGGGCTCAGGTAGTGATTTCACATGCCAAGCAAATGGCATCATATGCCTGTATAAATAATGACAGGCTCGGCCATTATATGCCAAGCTACAGCTAACATATTCATACGGTTCAGACGACAAATGTCTAGATATAGAAGTCAAATAGGACAAGTATCATAAGCATCAGATGTTGCCCTCATTATAAGAGCTGCTATAATTTGACCAGTTACAGCCATTATATGCTCAGGTTAAGCTTTCATCTGCTCAGCCATCATATTACCATTAAACTGCAAGTAACAGCCACATTCAGTGCCATGAAGATTGCAGTTTTGATACACCCTAATAAAATCATGAAAGGTGTCCATACGAAGCTGTAATAAGCCCATGTGCAGTAGAGAAATGCCCAGGTGCAAACATGTTGCACAGAGACAGCCGTAATAGGTAGTGTACCAAGGTACTGACCATATAAGCCTATAAGTGCCAAACATAACTTTTCAATACCTTCATCTGGCCTTTTAGGAATATGTAACAGAACAACTAGGTCCTAAACAACTATAGCCTAAACCACTACTGCTAAACAACTAAAAAGTCTCTACAACTAAGTACTGAACAACTACTGTCTAAACAACAATTGTGCCTGAATAACAATTGCCTGAACAACTAATTTTGAAATATATTCTAAACAACTAATAAACCATAAAAACCAAAAACAAAACCTTACCTTAAAATTAGTTGTTCAGGCAATTGTTATTCAGTCACAATTGTTGTTTAGACAGTAGTTGTTCAGTACTTAGTTGTAGAGACTTTTTAGTTGTTTAGCAGTAGTGGTTCAGGCAAGTAGTGGTTTAGACCTAGTTGTTCAGGATGTTTCCCCTTAAATATATCAAGCATGTGCCATAGAACGAAGTGCCCTTATGTGCCAGGTACAGCCATCATATACCCACATACCAATGCTAAATCTACAAGTTGCTAATTGCCAACATTACAAATGACCGAATTGCTTTTGTAACTAATGCACCTGTTATTCACTCCAAGTCATGGGCAATTATTGGCCATTGTATAAGCAGGACATTCATTCTTTGTTACTATGCCACGATTTGCTGAGCAGAGGCTGTGGAATGTATAGAGATGTTGTACTTTGGTGTAAAAGGATATGTCATAATGAACATGATCAATTTAACTCTCTGAGAGCATTATGTGGAGAGTCCAACTGTAGAAAAGATAGATCTTATTTTGTAAGAGTGTAATCGTCATTGCTGATCATTAAACTCTTCTAATGACTCAACACAACTTACATTCATGGTGCGTAATGTTCGCGAGTGAACTAACAGATCACACGAGCCAAAGCCTAGATTAATATATGGGCAGGCAATTTGGCTTTTTTGGATCGTATTTTATACATAACTTCTGGCCCAGGTCATGGAACAGTATATACCTGACAAACTAAGAAAACTAGAAATGTTTTCGATATAATACAAAAATGACCGGTTCCTGCTACCTGCTACCTGCACATCTGTTAGGCTATGTTAGAATGCATGAAGAAGAAATAGTTCACTTGGATCTTAAATCAAACTCCTTTTAAGCGAACTGCATCATTTTGTCAACCACAACTTATCTTTCTGGCTTCTATATCCCTCAAAATAGTGTCCAAATGACAGGACTGCATCTATGAAACCTCAACCCCAGCCCAATGCATCAGAAACTGGATACTTTCCACTCAAATGAAGGTGAGAGAAAGGGGATTGTATAAATAATCACTGTCACGACAGCTCAGTCCGCTACACCCCTTCTTGGACCAGTTTGATCCACAATGTAAGCAGACCTAACATTTCCTCACTTTAAGTGGAACAATTATTGATAGAAGATTGTTGTTCACTCCTTTGAAACTAACCAAGATTGCTAAAAAAAATGTTTCTAGTTGTACATACGTACATATGAAAACTCTATTGCACTAGTGTATACATGATATCCACTAAATTTGATAATCTTAACCATTACAGTATTTATTATGTTTAATATCCACAATGCCAGATCGCTCTCTCTTCTTCAATAAGATGGTCTATAGATACACATGCACTACACTTGACACACTATCATTAAGTATGTGCATTTGGATTAAAACATTCACAGTAATGCACAATCATATAAAAAGGTACAATACCCAGCTACATTCTGCACTGGCTGTCAATGATTACAAATTATACATTTCATCACAATATTTTGTTACCAGCATGGTGTGTATGTCCTTACATCTGACTTTCTCTCGCGGTAAATCATTTTTGGGTTTCTAGTCGGATGTATGCTGGCTCAATTTACTAATCTTTATTATGTGTCTTGTGCTAGTGCTGGGTTTAATAATGCAGACCTTATTCATTACCACACCCATTGCCTGTGTATATTCTCTATTGGTAGCTTTATGGTTCTTGACCTAATTTAAAGGAAACATTTTTGGAGGTCAGGAGTCTAGTGACCTCACATAAGGGTTTTGCAGTGCAGTCATTCATCGCTTTAAGTGTCTGTGTCACAGTTAGCCGCCTTAAATCCAAGTAGTGAAAACCCTAAAGGGATAGGCTTGACCCTGCATTCATCGGAAAAAGGGTGGGTGTATTATGTTTTAATTATGATTAGTTAAGTGTCTGGCAGCCAATAAAGATACACAACACCATCTTCTTTTTGAATGAGGAATGCATTAGGTAAGTAAGTACGATGAATTAATTTATTAACAAGTTATTTCCCCAAATAGGTAGTTAGGCATGGTGTTTCTTGTTTTCCTTAAAGCACATATGTGCCCGGAAACATGTTCCAAAAGAATTCAGAACCCTTGGGTGGACCTTGATGGGCATAAGTGCTCAGTTTCTGTCGTAATTTTTGTAAGCCTTTTATACAGATTTGTGGGAAATGGGTCTCCATTTGTTCTACAGTTTCACTCAAAAACATCTGGGCAAAGCAAAGCAAAGAGGTCAACCAGGAAATGGAAAATATATCTGCACAGATGCCCTTTAGAACATGAAACTGGGGTAAAAGCTAGGACATGTCTGTTACAGCAATAAATAATCATAAATTCACTGGTTATTCACAGTTTACTTTTCCTAGGGGTGCCACCCCCAATTACTTCCTATGATGGCCCTGAATCAATCCACAAAGGAAAGTCTGAAGAATTTATGGACTGAGCCACACAAGATTCAGTTCAACCTGTTATATTTAAAAGTATCTTATAACTAGCATGCGAATCGAAAGAGGTTACCAGCTGCAAACTATCATCCAAGCGGCAATGTCTGATTGTTTTTTAGGCAACAACAATTCAATCAACTCAGGTGATAGCCCATGTCTCTCTCCTTAAACTCATGCTACTAGGGGCCAGGCTGCACTTGAACCAATCCCAAGGTCATATACGATTAAGGCGTAAAAGCATTTTTGGATTTCAGATGCCTCAAGGGACCTGACAGCATTGGGTTAGCTGGAAGGGGTAACGGTTGGAAGCAAGAACCTAAGAGCCAGGAAGAACATATGTAGCCTAGAACGATTCACAGAGTACACCAAGAACACCCAGATAAACCAGCCGTAGGACAAAGCTTATATGGCAGGTCCTATCAGGAATACCCCCTTGAGAGTCATAACATATAGGGTAGGAGTCTCATTCCTTTACTCATCTCCCTGCAGTGCACAAACCAGGGCATAACCAAGCTAAGGTAGGGTAAGGGCAGTCCCACATCCAGCATGTACAGGCCACATTCGTACGACCCCAGGCCCAACGTGCACAGGTCACAGTTCCTTTCATGTGTTCTGGCTGTACTCCTTGAAACGTTGCTGTGCGAATCCAGCAAGGTGTGGTGCAACTCCAGCAGGAATTTGTACATCTTAACCTGGTTCCAGATTCGTACAGTCTCGTTGGCACAAAGTTGCAGAAAATTGCCGCATGGAGTCCGGAAGCGGTTGGAGCTTCTGCAACATTATGGGCTACTGACAACCTTTCTTTGAGATTGTCAGAGTTCACATGAGAAGAGGTAAGATAGTGCCAGTCGTCTGTATATTACAGGGAGAAAAATACCAACTGCGATGGCACATGCTCTCCAATACGTATGTTTCAGAAGATATCAGGAAATCTTTCAGCAAGCTTCAAAATTCATATACTGCATTAAAAGAGCATAAAGGAGCAACTGCACAACAAGAGAATAAAATTGTGAAGCAACTGGACAGCTGAGCTATAAACTGTTATATCAAGTGAGAAATGAAGAATGGCTGAAAGCCTGTGAAGCAGAGGTATGCAGGATAAAATGCTCATGTTGTTAGTGTATCTAGGAAATAAAGAAAGGTTTCATGGCCGAAGTTAGGAATAGACCAAGATGTTTCTTAAAAACTGGGGTGCAAAAACTCTAGGAGCTGCATTGATCACATTGTGACACTAATAGTAGTGTGAACTGCGACACAAAAGCGAGGTTGAAGACAGTAAAGCTTGCATTTCACGTGGTTTATCGAGATTTGAATGCTCCAATACTGAGTAACTTATTTACACTGTGATTTTGGTGTAATGAGCAACCCGCTGATCCTGTCATCTCTAGAACTACAGACAAACCTGCCAGAGGCTGCCTTCGTTATTCAGGAGACAGGTTATGAGACAGAGAGCTCAACAGGCAAAGGTGAGAGGGAGAAAGACTTTGGGCCTGCATTTGAGTTTGGTGGACAGGGTACTCCATCACACACGTAGCAGAGGACCCCGTCTGTCAAACTGACGGTCTGCCCGTCTGATTGTGAGTCCAACGGTGGGGCTACCGCCGGCTCTGCCAGTAAAACATTTTACCGATAGCCTGATGGATTTGGGGCCATCCATGTGACATCATCAGATCACCCACCCTATTCAGAATGTACGGTCGGATTATTTTTCCTGTTGGGGACTGACAGGGTAACCCCGAAAACGTTCAGGGCGTTGGTGTCATTAGTATTTTGTTTTAGTACAACAACAAAAAACTCCCTCTTTGAGTGTTTGTTTTTTGAAAAGTAAAAAGGTTTGGTGATTGGCTGCAGAAAATAGGGCGCTCGCCAAACTTTCAGTGCATTCTGAGGAGCTGCGTTGTCAACAGTGGAATCAACAGTGGAATCAACAGTGGTAACACTAGGCATTTATAACCCTGGGAACCTGCCCCTTACAATCAAGAGCTCCCTGGTTTTTCAAGGATGAGCAGATATTGATACAGAAAGTACCTGAATGTCGACTCACTGATGAAGCATGCCTCCAGAGTTCTTTTGAAAACGATATAGTCTTCCTGGGTCAGTTCTCGGAAGAATCATGGACATATAGGAGGTTGTTACTCCTTCTTTGCTATATCATGTGATTGGAAGTTGAGACATTTCTTCTGAAACACTTCTACCCCTTTTTTCATTGTAGTATGCAACCAAATAAGCACACAAAAACATTGGAGAAACTATGACACATTTGATACACTTAACATGATCATTCCCTATGGCTCATAAATGTGCAACAGCACACTTTCCTCTTTTATTAGATACATCATTTGTGTTGTGGATTTGAGTTGTGCTGGAGTGCTAGTAACTGTAAAGTTGGGCATTTGAGATATAGGACTTATCAAAGTATATGACTGTTATGTTGTTTTGTTCTATTATGTTGGTGTGTATAGCGCACTAATTACTTGAGAGGGTGTCCAGCTACTTGGGCAAAGTGTGTAGGTGTATGGTACCAAGGTGGGTGTGTGATCCCGAGGTGCTTATCTGAAAAGCCAGGACTTCAATACTTGCAGAACACAAGAAGTGAGGAGGAGGCTCTGATGTGTTGAGGGTAGGCAGTCCATGTCTTGGGTGTGAAATAGGAAAATCAACTGCTTCCAGTTTTGCTTTTGCAGATGCAGGGAGTGTGTGCCAGTGAGGGCGAGGCAGAGCATAGGTGTCAGGTGGGTTGGTGAAAGTGCATGCAGCTGTTCAGGTATTCTGGTCATGTGTTGTATAGGGCTTTGTATGTGTGTGTGTGACCCAATGAAGCTTCCTGAGTTGTGGTGTGATATGGTTGAGGCGTGGGAGGCATGTATGACTCTTGCAGCTGTGTTCTGGATGGTCTGGAGTCAGTGTAGGAGTTGTTTGGACATTCTAGCATAGAGAGTATTCCCATTGTCCTGCCTGCTGGTAATGAGTGCTTGTGTTACGGACTGTCTGGTGCTCTGAGGCAACTATTTGAAGAACTTTTGTAGCATGCATAGGATGTGGAAGCAGGAGGCGCACACTTTGTTGACTTGAGCTGTCATGTTTAGCTTGATGTCTTGGATTATCCCTAGATTTGTTGCGTGGTCTGTGGGTGTTAGCCCTAGTTCCAACAGCCACCAGGTGGAATCCCATGAGAACGTCTTGTTGCTGTAGGCCAGTACTTCTGTCGTGCCGCAGTTGAGCTTCAGCCAATTGTTTGCATCTAGTCTCCTACTATGGCCATATAGTTGGTGAAGTTGGTTCTGGTGTTGCTTGTCTTTTCTGTCAGGAAGAAGATGAGTTGGGTGTCATTGACATAGGAGTTGACTGATGTTTTGTGATTGGCTGATGTTGGCAAGTGGTGTGATGTATATGTTGAAAAGGGTGGGGCTGAGGGAGGATCTCTGTGGGACACTGCATATCAATTTCCTGGACTCTGATGTGAAGAGTGCCAGCCTGACCCTAATGGGTCTTCTCGTGAGGAAGGAACAGATCTATTTGACAGTGGATCCTTGTATGCCAGTCTTGCAGAGTCTTTTTTTAAGGGTGTTGTGGGAGACAGTGTCAAAGGTTATGGCAGAGATTGAGCAGGATGAGAGCCCCTGTTTCTCCTTGGTCTAGGAATGTTTCAAATGTCGTTGGTGGCCACAATGAGTGCTGTTTCAGTGCTTTGGTTTTTTATGAACCCTGATTTTGTGTTTCCTTGAAGATGGTGAAGTTCAGGGTGGGTTGAGAGTTGCTTGTTGATGACCTTCATTAATCACTTTGACTGGATAGGGGAGCAAGGAGATGGGTCAGAAGTAGCTCAGTTGATTCAGGTCACTTGTGGCCTTCTTGAAGTGGGCATTGATTTCTCCAAGTTTCCATTCATTCAGGAAAGTGGCGGACATGATGGAGGTGTTGATGATGTGGGTCAGGGTGGTGCTGATTTGTGATGTTTCCAAGTTGTAGATGTGGTGGGGGCATGGGTCCATTAGGACTCCTGAGTGGATTATCCAGATGATTACTGCTGTGTTGTTTCTGGTGAGGTTTGTCCATTTGTTCAAGTGGCGGGTAGATGTTTTAGATTTTTCTGTAGAAGATGTTGGATAGGTTGTCATAGAGTTGTTGGGAAGCAGCAGTGTCGTTGACAATCGCTGAAGGTGAGGTGAAATGCTTGAGGATCAAGAAGATCTCATTGCAGCTGTTGGAGCTTCCTTGGATGTGGTCCACTAGAGTGTTTTTTTTATTGTCACTAATTTGCTGGTGATAGCGTCTGAGGGCAATCCTGTAGGTAGTTCTGTCGGTGGCTTTGTGCCTGGCTCTCCATTTCCTTTGTAGCTAGTTACTGTGTCATTTGGTGTCTCAGAGGGCTTCTGTGTACCATCTGGCCTGCTAGTTTGATCTACTATGCTTTTTAGGTTTGATGGTTGCGGGAATCTATGCAGTTCTCTATCAGTGGTTGAATTTGTGAGCCAGTCTGCTTCTGTGACTTTTCCCCAGCTGCAGCTTGCAATGCTGAACCTGTAGGGGTGTTATCTTGAGGTGTGTTGAATTGGAAGTGGATGATGGAATGTTGGTCCATGTAAGCTGTATTTGATGCTGTTGCTTGTGGTGAAGATGGGATACAGTGTGTGTTGGTTTTATGACCAGCTCGGTGAGTCTGATGTTGGTCAATCTTTCGAGGAGCTTTGTGGGGCAGGTATTGTGCTGGTCTTCTAGATGGAAGTTGAGGTCACGGAGGAGAATGTAGGCTCTGGAATCAATGGTGAGTGAAGCAACAAAGTTGGTGATGAGGTTGGTAAGAGTGGCTTGTGGTATAGGAGGCCAGAAGGCGAGGGTTCCATTCAGAATTCTCTGGAGATTTGCAGCTTGAATTGCAGGTGTTTCATGAATGGGGTGACACTCTTTGTGGATGTTCTGCATTTTATTTATTCCTTGTAAATGACAGGGAGTCTGTTTCCTGGCTTGGGAAGGCAGTCCTGCTGAATGGTCATCTAGCCTGCTGGGATTTCTGTAGCAATGTTGGGAGCCGATGAGGGATTGAGCCAGGTCTCTGTGATCAAAAAGATGTTGAGTGTGTTGCTGCTCAGAAGGTAACATATTTGTGTGTTTGCTGAGCGATCATGTGTTGAGAAGCATGCATGTGAGTGGGTGTTGGCGTGCAGATGTGCTGTGGTGTGTAATGTAGGGTGGGAGTGTAGGCACTGATGGTGCTTGTATGATGTGTGGGTTGGAAGGGGGTGTTGAAGGTGTTGTTAGTATTTGTGTGAGAGTTGTGGGTGGGTGGCTGCTGGAGAACCGTCAGTGGGTGCACGTGAAACTTCCTACTGTGGTGTTAGGTGGGGCGCAACAGCAGTTGGAGGAACATTGTCCATGGTCTAGCAGCCCATAGAGTGCTGTAGAGTATTGTTTGGCAGTGACTGGATCAGGGTTTACGGCGCAGGATGCAGTCCAGGCAGGCTGCAAGGGTCTGCTGAGTGTCCGTGTTGCAGGTGTCATTGAGTAGGTCCTGGGAGCAGGGAGGAGTCCAGGGTGCCATGATGTCATTTCCTGTGCTGATGGGTGATGGGAAATAAACTCCTCATGCATGGATTCTTACTTTGAAGATGTTTTGGCAGGAAAACCAAAATGTCACTCCCTGTCCAGATGGATGATGGGAAATTCAGCGATGTCACTGTGCAGATGGATGATGGACGATGAGTGATGTTACTTCCTGTGCTGATGGGTGATGGGAAATGAAGTTCTCTTGCTTGGCTTATTCTTCCAAAGATTTTGTTTTGTGGGAGAACCAGTAATGTCTCTTCCTGTCTAGATGGATGAAGGGAAAGTCAGTGATGTACTTTCCTGTGCATGTGGATGGTGGGAGATGCAGTGTTGAAGGATCCATGCATGCTGATGGGTCCATGGCCATGCAGGAATGGAGGCTCTTAATCTATTCATATAGTCTTATTTTGCACGTTCCAGATACTCAGCTAGAATTTTTTGAGATGCAGTGAGATATGGCAAATAAAGAACTATTGTGTCAGGTGTATCTTTGTCAGCTAAGGAATTTCAGATTTGTAAGAACAGTTGTTACACATTTCAGGGTAGACGTTGTTTTACCAGTCCCCTATAATTCTTAAACTTTGAAAACCATCATATGTGCCATTTTAATATTATTTACATGTGGATTCCAGCTTGACCAGTAAATGCAAGAGCCACAAAACTCACAAAACCTCTGCTTTCACCTAGTCCTTGCCAACCAATGAGACAAGATCGCCAACTATCACTCAGCGGAATAACTCTCCAACTTTCTCTTTTTTTAGGTACGAAGACAAATCTATATGTCTGGTATATCCTGATGAACATATGCCCCTTTTACCAGCTAATCTGGGTGTTGTCTTGATTAGTCTCTTTCCATCGCGGATCAGATCAGGACCACGGCTGGGAATTGTTTTCATATGTTCCGTCTGTTATGGAAAGTTCTTCTTCTACTTCCTCACCGGCTAGAAAGACTTTGGTCCAAGCCCTGGTGGCAAACCACTTAGATTGTTGTCATGCTTCATGAGCTTCCTCTAATGAGTCAGCTTTGAACAAACTTCAAGTTGTTCCGAATACAGCAGCACACCTCATCTATAACTTACCATCTAGATTAGCATCTACTCCCTTTTTGTGTACTCTCCATCAGCTACCTTTATGCAAAAGAAATGTTTTTTAAGTATTCTCTCTAACTCTTAAAGTTTTGAATGGAAAAAGGCCGCTCTATATAGCTAACAAGCTTGTTCAGTACCACCCGAACAGATCCTTACGTTGTGCCGATCAAGCTCTGCTCTCAGTCTCACGGATCTGGAAAGTAAGATCAGGAGGAAGAGCCTTTTTATATCTTGCTCCTTGGTCCTGGAATAAACTTCCATACCAAACATGGCATTGCAAGGATCACCTCAAATTTAGGAAGCTCCTGAAAACTGAGCTGTTTGTGGCGTAACTATTGCTTAATAGGTTGGCGATTAATCTGGCGCCGAGATATCCCTCTTAGAGTGAGTCGAGCACGATACAAGTTATATTAACATAACATAACATAATTCATTCTTCTCTTGGAGCAGCAGTACGTAGCATCAGTCGCTCCAGTCAATATTGAACTATTGCAACGTGCTTGCGTGCTACTCACAACATAACACATTTTCCAAGCATATGTTCCCACCTGTGCAGATGAAGGCCCCGCCTGATATACTTTATGTAACAGACACCTTTTAATGAATTTTGACTGGTACTGACTTTGCCAGGTGTGATCTCTGCATTGCTCCTCAAACTTAAACCTACCAACAATGTTATTTTTTGTTACCCAGTTTACTCGAAAAGTTCACGTTTGAAACTTTGACCTCATTCCCGAATCAGTGTAACAGTAGTGTCATTTAAAAACCCATGTCACACACATTTATGTTAAATTTAAAACTGTCCATCTGCGAATCAGTTTGGATATTTATGCGTGACCTTTGAGTTTGCTGAACATTTATGGACAATTCGCGCATGGGAATGTTGGACCGGTATTTCAGAAATGTCTGTAGGTACACCTTACATGTGCTGGTCTTAACCTGAAGTAAGCCACATGTTTCTTTAAAAGCGCACCCTAGAGCTTATGCACTGTCGGCTCTACTGACACCTTGCATATCCCAATGCTGGTTATTGAAAATACACTTTTAAACAAAGACATGTACGGAGGTCTGTCAAAAACTTGTAGTGTGGTGTACATTGGAAGCGAATTCTGATAGGTCAAGGTCATTTTCTCTGCCCCAGGAGACTCAGCACAACCCCCTTTAAATGTTATAATCTACAGCCCATTCGTTTTGTTTATCCCGAAAACTGCAGCACTCATCTCTTTAGAAGGCACCCTTTGAGTCAACAGGTCATGGATGTGAGAAACTTAAGACATCTATCTGCACAGTGTGCTGGTTTATGGCTTCTAATACAGAGCGGGGCACTTACTACAGCACACCTACTTTATAGGGTTACTCAGTTTTGAGGAGGATACTAACTAGTTTGGGAACACTAGTGAGTTGTGAGGGAAAGTCAGAAAGCCTCTTAGGTGCACAACTCGAATACCTTTATACTGCAAGGTATAATGCTAAATTTGGGTGAAGCATCGGTGGGTAGGGCAAGACCTTCCATAATAATCCATAATAGGAACAGGTGAGAAATGCAGAGTCCCAAAAATGGTAGTGTCGTTCGAGGCAAGGCATTCTCAAGAAGAGATGTGGACAGGGGGATGAGACACATGTGCCACATAGATGAACTTTGCAAGAAGGAATATGGCACCTATCAAGACATCAAGATATTAGCTGATCATGCTAATCTGGATTTTATGCAATGGCAAATGAGAAACAGGATCCTCAGCTGTAAATACTCATGTAAAGACTATGACAACAACAGAGTACAGTCTAACACATACATATTTAGATGAGAATATGTTCAACAGGTTTCACTATCACCACAACTACAAACTGGTACCTGTTCATCATTCTGTCAATTATTCGCTTCACCCATTCTGCTTCAGGGTCCAGGCAGGTCTGCATTCCCTGCTTGAGTTTAGCACTAGAAAGAAAGCATACGTTAGTAAAGGTTTCATCCTTGCATGACATAAAACTGGTAATTATATTTAGGAAGCTTGATTTAGCAAACTATCAACTTAATTGATAATATTATCCATATTTCTTTCATTCACTTTTTGCCCTCAGTCAAAGACTGTCATGGACAGCTTTGGGATTATCTCAGCGTTGGACGACATCACCTTCTGAACCTGAGCTTTCCAAAAATGGAGCTAGTCAGTATTTATATTCATACAAACCCATCCTAAACTGTTCTTCCAGTGCCTTCTTGGAAGTAAATTAGTCCATAACTGAAGCATCATTTTAAACAATCTCATATCTATATTCCTACAGAAACCAGCAACCTGCAAATGATGCTCCCCAGTATTGGTTTAATAGGTAAAATGGGCCATTTCTTATTATTTCATCACAATTCCAGGTTTGAGCACTACAGACTCTTACACATGGGTCACATTTACATATTATCCTCCAATCTGAAACATTTCAACCACTCGTCTCTGACTTTCTTAGGCAAAGTGAAGATTACTCCATTGAGAAGATACTAAAGCCTTGCATGTTCTTCCCGGGCTGGAAAATGATGTATACCATACCTCTTGCCTGTGACTACAAGGGAATCCATTTCATGAGAGCATCTAAATAATATAAAAAACAGTCTTCTTGTACATTCTTCCCCGATTCACACCTTATTGGAATTTGAGACCGATTTTGTCTCCCATTCTTTTCTAGTACAATGAGGAAGTGTCATTTGTGTTTTGAGTTTTTACTTTAGAATTCAGATACTTAAGCAGAGTAACAGCTTGTATTACGTGTTAAACTTTTAATAGTCTTGATAATTTATGAAGATGTCCTATGCAGAGAATGGTGTTTTCATCACCAGGAGCACAATTAATAAAGAAATTGATGAAGAAAAAAATGATATTGCTTCAATTTGGGAGAAAGAATTCACTCTTACCTAGTCTGAGATATTTCTTAACCTAGGCTGAATGATCACGTACCCTATAATTTGTGGCTCAAACTATGCTATATGCAAGGCGTGGCCTTTCTGGTAGTAAAATAGAGAAACATTCTTGAAGGACAGGAAAAAAAACTCTCTTCATGCCTAGGCCACAGATTTCTTTCTTTCTCAGATACAACCTCCTGATTTTGTGGTTTCTAAAAAAGAGAACAGAATGCTAAAGGAACAACAACAATAGGGTGAGACCCTTGCATTCAGGTTTGCCAAAAGTTCATCTGAGGCACAGGTAGATGCAGTTTTGTCTAAAGGATCCTTACCAAGCAGGTGGAGATCTCTAAGTACTTTAGCGAGTTCTCCCCAGCGGTGGCTCGGTGGGGCTGAGAGGGTAGAACTAAAAACCCTGATATCTAGCAGACCTCATGACAAGCTCTAAATGAGCCAACAGTAATGTAATCAAGAGGTGAGGATAAAAATGAAGGTATATGTGGACCATCAATGTGAAATCCCATGTTTGGCCCCAAGAAACTGAAGTTGGTGCTGGCAACAGCTTCAAACTCAAGAGATCAGACACAAAGCTATTAACAGAGGTCGGGTTCTACTTCCTGCTCTTTGCAGAAGCATCCGGCTTTATGGAGCTTTGGGATCACTGCCTTAGCTATCTATGAGCCTGATGTGATCTCTGCAGAACCTTCTCATGCCAACCCCTCCATCTATGTCTCTTCCTGTGTCTACATTTGTCTGTATCTATGTGCCTCAAAATGTGCTTCTACTGATAAATGCCTGATGCCTCAATTAATGTCAAACAGTGAAACTTTGGATACAGAAACAGAGAGCGGTGGAGCAGGGGAACCAGGAGCTGGAAAAAACAATACAATGCTGATTTGCTGACCAGAAAAGAGGCAGAGCTAAACTGAACTGCACCAAACTTTGCAAACTGCTGAACTGTGTTAAGATTTATGAGTGCTGTGTGAGGCTCATATACATCCGTTCTGCTGCTTGTGTGCTGTTCTACACAACGAGCCAAAGTCATCAATGCTATAGCTTAAGGCAGGAGTACTGCAAGCTATAGGGATTGGTGAAAAAAAGTTGTTTTATATTGGTGAAATTCAGTAGCAACATCAGTCCATCTTAAATCTGGCCTAGGTATGGTTAAGGCACAACTATTTCTAAATTTCTAAAATCAAGCCCACAAAGTAAATACTTGTTTTTAGAAAATCTATGAGGGTGTTTTTTGTGGGGCAATTTAAAATCAAAGTCCCAAGGGAAAAACAACCAATGTCCCCTGCATGCTAAGAGAAAACTGTGCATCTCGGTGACTGCTCGGTGATACTGCTACCTTGGTGACGGAGTTACATCACCAAAATAAGCTACATGAGTGTATCTAAGTAATTTATTTAAAATAATTTTTCAGTCTTGTATAGTTGTTGAGACTGTTTTTCTCTCTCAATCTTTTCTGGCACCACGAGGAGGTTTTCAGTGTTTTCAGTTTTTTTGGGTTTTTGATTTAGAATTCAATTTAAAAAATGATATCAGATTATTAATAACATGGAACCTGCATGCATAGGCAGAGCTTCAGTAGTGGAATTCAGAAAGCCGTTCATCAAAGCGGTATATGATAATCAGCAGCAACATTAATCTACTTCATGTAGTTGTAGACACCGACAGACATTCTGTCATTTCTTAGTTTTGTTCGATGTAACTGCTGAGTTGTGTATGGTGTGCTTGGGCAGAAACAAGAAGGGGGGGGCATGGTACCAGGAGCCACATCTCGAAAGTGTGTGTTGTCCAATATCATGTCTACTGTCAGATGCAAACACTCGCTTCACTTTGATAGCTGCTGCTTGCACGGTAACCACCGTTCCCTGACCTCTATATGAATAAGAGGTGCAAGAGGCTTGCCAAGGGTGCATCATCCAAGTTTTGCCAGATACAGCCAACCTCAAAAGGAGGTGCTTGGTCTTCATTGGTCAATAACTGTCTAGCCAGTTTTAAAGACTCAACAGCTGGGATGCAGCCTAAGGCTAAAAATGTTTTTGCTTTTTGTTTGTTTGCCCAATGTTTTCGGGAATAACATAAAACAGGCAGTTTCAGGAGTGATTTGACATTTCACTTCATCTTCCCAAAAATCTTTTCCATCAGTGAACCTTACTTTTCATATTCATCTATTTTTACCAGGGTGAAGGTTGGTGAGATTTGCTTAACTGTTAACATTAGCTTGCTAGTACTACTCTGACTCAAGCCATGACATGGATCATCATGTGGAGCTAAATGCGCAGAAGCACCCACTTAAAACAGAATCAAACCCTCACGCAATTGGCGTTAGCATCAAACTATTTCATTTCCAAAACAGCAAATTAACACAAGATTCAGAAAACCATCCGTTAATGATGCCTCCAAATGGATCAGTACAGGAACTCTCTATAGGTACTAGTAATTCGTAGTAATTACATAGGAATTACACTTGAACAAAATTTCAGATCCCTTAACCAGAATACCCACAACATCTGTGAACTCTACCTCCACTAAAGATCTACAAATGCCTCAATGGAAGCAGTATCCTACGAATAACTATTTTTACTTTAGTACTTCTCTGTGCATATCAGATTGTTTTCAAAACAAAGGAAAAGATCGGCTTGCTAAACGTAGTCACAAAATGGCATTGTGGCAAACGGGAAATAATCCATTCATTGTTAAAATTAGTTCTATTAATTTAGAAATTCTTGCATATTTAAATTACAAACGTTTGCACTACCCTCCTAAGATACTGCATATTTCTCTCAATGTATTAAAGCAATTAAAAAGCATCAATCCATAAGAAATGCGCTCTTTTTTTCGTCTTTCTTTTTAATGTGATATGAATCAAATGAGCTGTTAATTCTAAAACGGTCATTGTGTACCCAATGCACAAGCAGTCCCTGATTCACAAAGGTAAACATGCACTTTTGTACAACTTTACTATTGTTTGCTATTCTAAAAGGGGTTTACAAGTAGTATTTTTAAGTGTGTGGTGTCTCCACACATCAAAACATCTGTCTTTTTAACAAAAAGTCGTAAACTACACAAAAGTGGAAGCTTACCTTTGTGAATCAGATCCTGAGTGTTTTTTGCTGCCTACTATGTCCTATTTGAAAATGTGTTTAACTATTCACTGCCAATACTGTGTTCATCATTTTGTATATTTGATAAGAAAAGGTAAAACGTTGAACACATCACAGAGCAACAATGAGGTTTGTCGTTTATGACAAACCTCATTGAGAGAATAGTAGTCACACAGAAACCAGCTGACCTTTTAGTGAACTGGAAGGTATTGCACTTCAAGAGATATTATTTATCAGATGCTGAGCAAGCACAGCTACTTGTCAACAATTGGGAACTGTCTGGTGGTCCAGGAGTCAACTCAAGGACAGCTTGTGGTGCAGAACTCTGCAATGGTGACCACACGGCCTAAATTCTATTTGATCATTTGCGACACCACCATGAAAAGGCTTGCAGAAAGGAAAGTCGTGATCAGCAGGGTGGAGCCAAACTAGGCACTGCTGTGGCTGACCATGACTTTCACCGCGACCAACCCGTCGGAATCTGTGATTCTGGCAGTCACAGCTGTGTGCTGGTGGTGGAACCACCAACATCATAATGTGGTGGTCAGACCTCCAAGTTTGAGAAGTTCTCACTGCCACTGAGAGAACAGCGGTCCATAGACCACTAAACCCATAATGAAGCGCTTAGTCTTTAAGGAATTCAAATGTCCAGTCTACCCATTTCTTCATAATACATCTTAAAAAACAAACATTACATGACAGTATATGAAAAAACTGTTATAACAAAACCATCCCAAATATTCCCAATACTAACATATAAATAGTTTCCACAACTTGGGGGTGTGACCATGCCGGTGACTGAAGTGGCCACCAGGTAGGGACACTCTTGCGGTCCTGATCCAGTTTGTAATACAGATCGCGGCCATTCCTGCATCCATCCCCATCTACATTGGGGGACCGCATGCAGAACATTCAGGCGATGTGGATGGTGACCCGGGGCACACCATGGCCGTTTCCTGACCTACTGAGCCCCAGATGAGGTCACATGGCCCAGTGCTGCCTCAGAGGCCTCGCAGCGACAGGGGCCATGGGCGAGCCTGAGGCCAGGGCTACCGAGGTGCTGCATGCCTCCATCCC
This sequence comes from Pleurodeles waltl, assembly GCF_031143425.1. Lineage (NCBI taxonomy): Eukaryota > Metazoa > Chordata > Amphibia > Caudata > Salamandridae > Pleurodeles > Pleurodeles waltl. Next base: position 999,801,739 of record NC_090436.1, read on the forward strand.
ATCAACTGAGGCAAGGGTGACCAGTTGGGCCTATGCATGGCCCATTTTCTCCTTCCCCTGCCTCTCACCATCCACAAACCCTGCACCAACATGGGAGGGCCTCATGCTCATTCTAGGAGCAGAGAGACTTCACTGCCATCCCCTTGCCACTATGACTTCTGCACTCTGCTCACCCTAATGTTGCACTGCAGCCTATGGTTTTCAGCCTACCAATGCCTAAATACATCCCCCTGCTGCTGTCTCTTGAAAACTGTGTGAGGGCCTGTTTAGCCCTGGGGTATGCCATCCCAAAAAATGTACTTTTCCTTTTGGCTTGCTACATGACTCCATTCGGGTGCACTGAGGTTTTTATTGACTGCACTCCAAGTCTTGTTGATCACACACCCTGCACTACAGTAATTCATAGCCCCTTGGCTGACTTGCTTGACTGCAGCATGACTGGCTTTAATCTCCACAAATACCTAGCTTCATTACTATAGTGCATCATCCAACTCCACTGTTATCCACCAGAAACTATTGAGTTGTGTATAATTCAGCAGTGCTAAAATTATCATCCTACCTAACTACTGTGTTCTGGATCAGGTGCAACACATACCCATTTCTACACCTGTGCATTGCATTTCTCAGGAAGCAGCGCCATTACCTACCGATTATGTCCACCATCTCCCTACATGCCTCTCATGATGGGGTGTGGAGACTCTAAGAAGTACAAGATGCTTTTCGAGCAGTCAAAGACTCCCTGACACTAGAGCACCCTATCTGATACATATTAACCCCCAGTCAGAGGCCCTGACCCTATTCCTGGCCCTGTTGCTATTATGGCTGAGCTTGAAGCCAGATTCTGATCTATTGATTCATGCTTTGATGCACTCACAGGCCACCTTTATCATATGGTTGAGCTGCTGGACAGACAGTCCACCAGTCTAAAGGGTGCTGAGGAACACATCCCTGACTGGAAGATGGTGCAACTACCAGGGAACACATTCTCAAGACTGTTACTATTAAAAACAAAGACCTTGCATTCCTGTGTAAACAATATCTGTATTATGGGTAGCGTGGAACCCATGGACATGGGATGCCCAGACTTCTTTGTGGAATGACTCCTCATAGACCTCTTTGGTCTAGATGGTTTTATGTCCACATTTGTGGCGGAAAGCGCCCACCTGTCACTGGGACCCAAACCGCCTGTGAGTGCTTCCCCTGCAATCATCACCCATCTCCTCCACTTTGACTAATCCGTGAACACAACCAACCATTACCTGACAAAGTCTGGAACTATTGCTGTGCCCAGACCAAGCTAGTTTCCATTAACCACAAATATAAGCTCCTTTGCTTCAACTTCTTACATTGAGCATATACTACACCCAAGAACCTAGCATGTTTTGAACCCATGTGCTCGACTCCCTGCCCTAAATGCAATGCAGAAGAGGCTGATTTTGCCCACCTCATCTGGACATATCTGCACATTGGGCTAAAATAGTTTCCTTAATCTCTACCATGATACGAATTATGCTTGCATCTTCCCCCTGATGGCCCTTCTGGGTTATGTCAAGGACCTTCCCCAGGGTGTTCACAGATTCAGCACTATTGTATTACTACTTATAAAACATGGCCTAGCATTACAGTGGGGTAGCGGTATATGCCCTTATGACACTGCATGGCTGAAAAGCTTGATCCACTTTGATAAAATTAGCAACATTTGTGCTCAGCTGCAGTGTAAGGAAATGCCTCCTTGGCATGGTTGCCCCCTGACTTTTTGCCTTTGCTGATGCTATGTTTACAATTGAAAGTGTGCTGAGGCCTGCTAACCAGGCCCCAGCACCAGTGTTCTTTCCCTAACCTGTACTTTTGTATCCACAATTGGCAGACCCTGGCATCCAGATAAGTCCCTTGTAACTGGTACTTCTAGTACCAAGGGCCCTGATGCCAAGGAAGGTCTCTAAGGGCTGCAGCATGTCTTATGCCACCCTGGAGACCCCTCACTCAGCACAGACACACTGCTTGCCAGCTTGTGTGTGCTAGTGAGGACAAAACGAGTAAGTCGACATGGCACTCCCCTCAGGGTGCCATGCCAGCCTCTCACTGCCTATGCAGTATAGGTAAGACACCCCTCTAGCAGGCCTTACAGCCCTAAGGCAGGGTGCACTATACCATAGGTGAGGGTACCAGTGCATGAGCATGGTACCCCTACAGTGTCTAAACAAAACCTTAGACATTGTAAGTGCAGGGTAGCCATAAGAGTATATGGTCTGGGAGTCTGTCAAGCACGAACTCCACAGCACCATAATGGCTACACTGAAAACTGGGAAGTTTGGTATCAAACTTCTCAGCACAATAAATGCACACTGATGCCAGTGTACATTTTATTGTAAAATACACCACAGAGGGCACCTTAGAGGTGCCCCCTGAAACTTAACCGACTGTCTGTGTAGGCTGACTAGTTCCAGCAGCCTGCCACACCAGAGACATGTTGCTGGCCCCATGGGGAGAGTGCCTTTGTCACTCTGAGGCCAGTAACAAAGCCTGCACTGGGTGGAGATGCTAACACCTCCCCCAGGCAGGAGCTGTGACACCTGGCGGTGAGCCTCAAAGGCTCACCCCTTTGTCACAGCCCAGCAGGGCACTCCAGCTTAGTGGAGTTGCCCGCCCCCTCCGGCCACGGCCCCCACTTTTGGCGGCAAGGCTGGAGGGAACAAAGAAAGCAACAAGGAGGAGTCACTGGCCAGTCAGGACAGCCCCTAAGGTGTCCTGAGCTGAAGTGACTCTAACTTTTAGAAATCCTCCATCTTGCAGATGGAGGATTCCCCCAATAGGGTTAGGATTGTGACCCCCTCCCCTTGGGAGGAGGCACCAAGAGGGTGTACCCACCCTCAGGGCTAGTAGCCATTGGCTACTAACCCCCCAGACCTAAACACGCCCTTAAATTTAGTATTTAAGGGCTACCCTGAACCCTAGAAAATTAGATTCCTGCAACTACAAGAAGAAGGACTGCCCAGCTGAAAACCCCTGCAGCGGAAGACCAGAAGACGACAACTGCCTTGGCTCCAGAAACTCACCGGCCTGTCTCCTGCCTTCCAAAGATCCTGCTCCAGCGACGCCTTCCAAAGGGACCAGCGACCTCGACATCCTCTGAGGACTGCCCCTGCTTCGAAAAGACAAGAAACTCCCGAGGACAGCGGACCTGCTCCAAGAAAAGCTGCAACTTTGTTTCCAGCAGCTTTAAAGAACCCTGCAAGCTCCCCGCAAGAAGCGTGAGACTTGCAACACTGCACCCGGCGACCCCGACTCGGCTGGTGGCGATCCAACACCTCAGGAGGGACCCCAGGACTACTCTAAGACTGTGAGTACAAAAACCTGTCCCCCCTGAGCCCCCACAGCGCCGCCTGCAGAGGGAATCCCGAGGCTTCCCCTGACCGCGACTCTTTGAATCCTAAGTCCCGACGCCTGGGAGAGACCCTGCACCCGCAGCCCCCAGGACCTGAAGGACCGGACTTTCGCTGGAGGAGTGACCCCCAGGAGTCCCTCTCCCTTGACCAAGTGGAGGTTTCCCCGAGGAACCCCCCCCTTGCCTGCCTGCAGCGCTGAAGAGATCCCTAGATCTCCCATTGACTTCCATTACAAACCCGACGCTTGTTTCTACACTGCACCCGGCCGCCCCCGCGCTGCTGAGGGTGAAATTTCTGTGTGGGCTTGTGTCCCCCCCGGTGCCCTACAAAACCCCCCTGGTCTGCCCTCCGAAGACGCGGGTACTTACCTGCAAGCAGACCGGAACCGGGGCACCCCCTTCTCTCCATTCTAGCCTATGCGTTTTGGGCACCACTTTGAACTCTGCACCTGACCGGCCCTGAGCTGCTGGTGTGGTGACTTTGGGGTTGCTCTGAACCCCCAACGGTGGGCTACCTTGGACCAAGAACTAAGCCCTGTAAGTGTCTTACTTACCTGGTTAACCTAACAAATACTTACCTCCCCTAGGAACTGTGAAAATTGCACTGTGTCCACTTTCAAAACAGCTATTTGTGAATAACTTGAAAAGTATACATGCAATTTTGATGATTTGAAGTTCCTAAAGTACTTACCTGCAATACCTTTCGAATGAGATATTACATGTAGAATTTGAACCTGTGGTTCTTAAAATAAACTAAGAAAAGATATTTTTCTATATAAAAACCTATTGGCTGGATTTGTCTCTGAGTGTGTGTACCTCATTTATTGTCTATGTGTATGTACAACAAATGCTTAACACTACTCCTTGGATAAGCCTACTGCTCGACCACACTACCACAAAATAGAGCATTAGTATTATCTATTTTTGCCACTATCTTACCTCTAAGGGGAACCCTTGGACTCTGTGCATACTATTCCTTACTTTGAAATAGTGCATACAGAGCCAACTTCCTACATTGGTGGATCAGCGGTGGGGTACAAGACTTTGCATTTGCTGGACTACTCAGCCAATACCTGATCACACGACAAATTCCAAAATTGTCATTAGAAATTGATTTTTGCATTTTGAAATTTTTCTAAATTCTTAAAAGTCCTGCTAGGGCCTTGTGTGTTAAGTCCCTGTTTAGCATTGTCTTTTAGAGTTTAAAAGTTTGTTAAAAGTTTGAAATTAGATTCTAGAAACAGTTTTAGATTCTTTAAAAAGTCTTCCAACTTTTAGCAGAATAATGTCTGATACAGAGATGAATGTGGTGGAACTCGACACCACACCTTACCTCCATCTTAAGATGAGGGAGCTAAGGTCTCTCTGTAATATCAAAAAAATAACCATTGGCTCCAGACCTACCAAAATTCAGCTCCAGGAGCTGTTGGCAGAGTTGGAAAAAGCCAACCCCTCTGATGATGACCTCACAGAGGAAGAAATTAGTGACTTGGAGGCCAATGTCCCTCCTCCAGTCCTAAATAGGGAGAACAGGACCCCTCAAGTCCTGTCTCCAACTGTGTTAGTCAGAAATGGTGAGTCCCTCACAGGAGGGTCCCACATTTCTGAAATCACTGAGGATGCTCTCAGTGAAGATGACCTCCTGTTAGCCAGGATGGCCAAAAGATTGGCTTTGGAGAGACAGCTCCTAGCCATAGAAAGGGAAAGACAAGAGATGGGCCTAGGTCCCATCAATGGTGGCAGCAATATAAATAGGGTCAGAGATTCTCCTGACATGTTAAAAATCCCCAAAGGGATTGTGACAAAATTTGAAGATGGTGATGACATCACCAAGTGGTTCACAGCTTTTGAGAGGGCTTGTGTAACCAGAAAAGTGAACAGATCTCACTGGGGTGCTCTCCTTTGGGAAATGTTCACTGGAAAGTGTAGGGATAGACTCCTCACACTCTCTGGAAAAGATGCAGAATCTTATGACCTCATGAAGGGTACCCTGATTGAGGGCTTTGGATTCTCCACTGAGGAGTACAGGATTAGGTTCAGGGGGGCTCAAAAATCCTCGAGCCAGACCTGGGTTGACTTTGTTGACTACTCAGTGAAAACACTAGATGGTTGGATTCAAGGCAGTGGTGTAAGTAATTATGATGGGCTGTACAATTTATTTGTGAAAGAACACCTGTTAAGTAATTGTTTCAATGATAAACTGCATCAGCATCTGGTAGACCTAGGACCAATTTCTCCCCAAGAATTGGGAAAGAAGGCGGACCATTGGGTCAAGACAAGGGTGTCCAAGACTTCAACAGGGGGTGACCAAAAGAAAGGGGTCACAAAGACTCCCCAGGGGAAGGGTGATGAGACAACCAAAACTAAAAATAGTAAAGAGTCTTCTACAGGCCCCCAAAAACCTGCACAGGAGGGTGGGCCCAGAGCCTCTTCACAAAACAATGGGTACAAGGGTAAAAACTTTGATCCCAAAAAGGCCTGGTGTCATAGCTGTAAACAGCATGGACACCAAACTGGAGACAAGGCCTGTCCCAAGAAAGGTTCAACTCCAAACTCCCATCCAGGTAACACTGGTATGGCTAGTCTCCAAGTGGGATCAACAGTGTGCCCAGAGCAAATCAGGGTCCACACTGAAGCTACTCTAGTTTCTGAGGGTGGGGTGGATTTAGCCACACTAGCTGTCTGGCCCCCTAACATGCAAAAATACAGACAGCAACTCTTAATTAATGGGACTAGAATAGAGGGCCTGAGGGATACAGGTGCCAGTGTCACCATGGTGACAGAGAAACTGGTTTCCCCTGGCCAATACCTGACTGGAAAAACTTACACAGTCACCAACGCTGACAATCAGAGAAAAGTACATCCCATGGCAATGGTTACTTTAGAATGGGGAGGGGTCAAGGGCCTGAAACAGGTGGTGGTCTCCTCAAATATCCCAGTGGACTGTCTGCTTGGAAATGACCTGGAGTCCTCAGCATGGGCTGGGGTAGAACTAAAAACCCATGCAGCAATGCTGGGTATCCCTGAACTGGTGTGTGTGAAAACCAGAGCACAATGCAAGGCACAGGGTGAACAAGTAGAGCTGGAGTCTGGAAGAATGGCCCAGCCTACCAAGAGGAAAGGAAAGTCAGTTGGGAAACCAACTGCAACACAGCAAAAGAAAGGGAACCTCTCTTCTCAGGAAGAAGTTCTGCCCTCTGAGGGAACTGAGCCTTTGGAGCTTGAACCTTATCAGGTTGAGCTCTTAGGCCCAGGGGGACCCTCAAGGGAGGAGCTGTGTAAGGGACAAGAAACCTGTCCCTCTCTTGAAGGCCTTAGGCAGCAAGCTGCTGAAGAGCCCAAAGGCAAGAAAAATGGGACGCATAGGGTCTATTGGGAAGAGGGACTCCTGTACACTGAGGCCAGAGACCCCAAACCTGGTGCCACTAGGAGAGTGGTAGTGCCTCAGCTGTTCAGAGAGTTCATCCTAACATTGGCCCATGACATTCCCCTTGCTGGACATTTGGGACAAACCAAGACGTGGGAGAGGTTAGTCAACCACTTCTACTGGCCCAATATGTCCAACATGGTTAAGGAGTTTTGCCTCTCCTGCCCCACCTGTCAAGCCAGTGGTAAGACAGGTGGGCATCCAAAGGCCCCCCTCATTCCACTTCCAGTGGTGGGGGTTCCCTTTGAAAGAGTGGGTGTGGACATAGTTGGTCCACTAGAACCTCCCACAGCCTCAGGAAATCTGTATATCCTGGTAGTAGTGGATCATGCTACCAGGTATCCTGAAGCTATTCCCCTTAGGTCGACTACTGCCCCTGCAGTAGCCAAGGCCCTCATTGGTATTTTTACCAGAGTGGGTTTCCCTAAGGAGGTGGTGTCTGACAGAGGTACCAACTTCATGTCAGCATACCTAAAGCACATGTGGAATGAGTGTGGAGTGACTTATAAATTCACTACACCCTACCATCCACAAACTAATGGCTTAGTTGAGAGATTCAACAAGACATTAAAAGGCATGATCATGGGGCTCCCAGAAAAACTCAAAAGGAGATGGGATGTCCTCTTGCCATGTCTGCTTTTCGCTTACAGAGAGGTGCCACAGAAGGGAGTAGGATTCTCACCCTTTGAACTTCTGTTTGGTCATCCTGTAAGGGGACCCCTTGCTCTTGTTAAAGAAGGCTGGGAGAGACCTCTCCATGAGCCTAAACAGGACATAGTGGACTATGTACTTGGCCTTCGCTCTAGAATGGCAGAGTACATGGAAAAGGCAACCAAAAACCTTGAGGCCAGCCAACAACTCCAGAAGTTTTGGTATGACCAAAAGGCTGCACTGGTTGAGTTCCAACCAGGGCAGAAAGTCTGGGTTCTGGAGCCTGTGGCTCCCAGGGCACTCCAGGACAAATGGAGTGGCCCTTACCCAGTGCTAGAGAGGAAGAGTCAGGTCACCTACCTGGTGGACCTGGGCACCAGCAGGAGCCCCAAGAGGGTGATCCATGTGAACCGCCTTAAGCTCTTCCATGACAGGGCTGATGTGAATCTGTTAATGGTAACAGATGAGGATCAGGAGGCAGAGAGTGAACCTCTCCCTGATCTTCTGTCATCAGACCCAAAAGATGGCACAGTAGATGGAGTGATCTACTCAGACACCCTCTCTGGCCAACAGCAAGCTGATTGTAGGAGAGTCCTACAACAGTTTCCTGAACTCTTCTCCTTAACCCCTGGTCAGACACACCTGTGTACCCATGATGTGGACACAGGAGACAGCATGCCTGTCAAAAACAAAATCTTTAGACAATCTGACCATGTTAAGGAAAGCATCAAGGTGGAAGTCCACAAGATGCTGGAATTGGGAGTGATTGAGCGCTCTGACAGCCCCTGGGCTAGCCCAGTGGTCTTAGTCCCCAAACCTCACACCAAAGATGGGAAGAAAGAAATGAGGTTTTGTGTGGACTACAGAGGGCTCAACTCTGTCACCAAGACAGATGCCCATCCAATTCCAAGAGCTGATGAGCTCATTGATAAATTAGGTGCTGCCAAATTCCTAAGTACCTTTGACTTGACAGCAGGGTACTGGCAAATAAAAATGGCACCTGGAGCAAAAGAAAAGACAGCATTCTCCACACCTGATGGGCATTATCAGTTTACTGTTATGCCCTTTGGTTTAAAGAATGCCCCTGCCACCTTCCAAAGGTTGGTGAATCAAGTCCTTGCTGGCTTGGAGTCCTTTAGCACAGCTTATCTTGATGATATTGCTGTCTTCAGCTCCACCTGGCAGGATCACCTGGTCCACCTGAAGAAGGTTTTGAAGGCTCTGCAATCTGCAGGCCTCTCTATCAAGGCATCCAAATGCCAGATAGGGCAGGGAACTGTGGTTTACTTGGGCCACCTTGTAGGTGGAGGCCAAGTTCAGCCACTCCAACCCAAGATCCAGACTATTCTGGACTGGGTAGCTCCAAAAACCCAGACTCAAGTCAGGGCATTCCTTGGCTTGACTGGGTATTACAGGAGGTTTGTGAAGGGATATGGATCCATTGTGACAGCCCTCACTGAACTCACCTCCAAGAAAATGCCCAAGAAAGTGAACTGGACTGTGGAATGCCAACAGGCCTTTGACACCCTGAAACAAGCAATGTGCTCAGCACCAGTTCTAAAAGCTCCAGATTATTCTAAGCAGTTCATTGTGCAGACTGATGCCTCTGAACATGGGATAGGGGCAGTTTTGTCCCAAACAAATGATGATGGCCTTGACCAGCCTGTTGCTTTCATTAGCAGGAGGTTACTCCCCAGGGAGCAGCGTTGGAGTGCCATTGAGAGGGAGGCCTTTGCTGTGGTTTGGTCCCTGAAGAAGCTGAGACCATACCTCTTTGGGACTCACTTCCTAGTTCAAACTGACCACAGACCTCTCAAATGGCTGATGCAAATGAAAGGTGAAAATCCTAAACTGTTGAGGTGGTCCATCTCCCTACAGGGAATGGACTTTATAGTGGAACACAGACCTGGGACTGCCCATGCCAATGCAGATGGCCTTTCCAGGTTCTTCCACTTAGAAAATGAAGACTCTCTTGGGAAAGGTTAGTCTCATCCTCTTTCGTTTGGCCAACTTCCTACATGCAGCCTTTCACCTCTGGGCCTAAAGACATTTGGAAACTGCTGCAAAATGACTTGCTTATCTTGGAATCACATACATCTGACTAATGTACAGTATTCTCATCTCTGTCTCCTCATTTTCTGCCATGCGCTCATATGGACTCTTTGACTTCTTCGGCCTACTTGTACCTTCTACTTTGGTTACTGCTGTTATGCTTTTAATTTTATAGTTTTGTGCTATACCAGTCTGCATCATGGTATTTTTTTCTATCATATATCTACTGCCTTAAACCCATACAAAATGGTGAAGACAAGCATTGTGATCCAGGGTGTTCCTTTGGAGAGAGTGCAGGAGTTTGTATATTTGGGGGTCTGCATTTCTCATACGATGGAGTGGCATATACACTTTGGGAAAAGTTTGTTGAAGCTTTTGCAAGAGACAGGGGCAGTGCTAAAGATGCGGAAAAAGACACAGGCCTTCTCTCTTAAACCGGCTGTGGAGATTTACAATATAAAAGTTAAATCATCAAAACGGTATCTCTATTCCTGCTCTCTTTTTCTCCCTCAAGTTTACTTTCAGCTCATCAAAGTTGGGGAGGCGTATACACTTTTTTAAGTGTTCCACCCACTGCTATGGCTGTACTGCATATTTAATAGGGCTAGGGGTCACTAAATCATCATGCACAAAGACCAGCCAAAATGTATTTGGTCTCTCTTCTTCATAGCTTCTAACAAGGCTATTCAAATAGTGTCTATCCATGCTTGCTTCTTACTCTTTCTTACCTTTGTATAATATATAAGATATTGCCTAATATGTGCATGATTGCCTTGTCTAATAGCCTCAATTAGGTGTGCTTTGACTTTATGGCATTCACTCGAGTACCATGATAGGGGCTGGTGCACTGTTCGTTCCTTAATGGAAGACATTTTCTTCGTGCAAAGTTGGTATAATGTCAGAAACAAGTCATTATGTAACTTATCCTTTGAGGTTGGGCATATTGGTTGATCAGTGAAAGTACCAAAATATGATTAAAAGGAGCATGTATTTGTGTTAGAGTGGCGACACAGAGACTGATCTCATCCCATTTAATTGCTTTCCTATTATTAGAAAGAGAAACAGGTACCTCCGAGTAGGAAACGAAAGTCATTCCTGATATAAATGGATTTTTCCTAAAGGTCAGCATTAAGGCATTGCAATCACTATAGTTCCTATGGATTATCTCAAAATCCATGACAAGATGCCACAAATCAATATCTAAAAATATATAGTCTATACGACTCTCACTGCTTCCTCATTTGAATGTAAGGGCAAGATGAAACTCTGAGGTAAATCTACCATTACAAGCACGTAGACCATGGGTCAAGGTAAGAGATAGCAGTTGAAATGCAGACGCTTACCAACTTCTAAGTGTACTAGCTTCGACCTTTGGTATGCCCTTTATTTCATCTTCCTCTTCCATTATAGTTGCTAAACCATACAAAGGCTCAAATGTGGCATTAAACTCACCTGCCAAAATAATAGAGGACTTACTAGGACACTCAGAAAGATGCTGGGCTACCACTTTCAAGCTCAATGATTCATTATTCCTTGTTATAGGTCGAATATACATATTAAACATATATACACTATTCTTTTTCACCCCCTTGATACACTGACAAAGAATATCATTACAATCTATTTTAAGTTGTTTTATAATAATATTTGGCATATTTCTCACCTAAATTAATAGACTCCTTAACCGGCGGCCCGCCTTTGACAGTACTGCTTCCAGGTTGTAATTAGAATATCCCTGCATGAACATCTTATCTAATACCCATTGTTCTTGTAGTAGAATTATATCAACTAGCCTAATAAAGGCAACCCAATCAGGGTCTATCAATTTACCTCGCAAACCTGCTACATTCCATGAGAGGAAAGAGTATGAATTCTCTCTAATTATATTAGGTGATTGGCCATTAGCAACATTGGTGTCATGACTCTGATGCCAAAATCAACCATTGGAGCCAACTCTAGCAATGCTAGAATCTGCTAACATTAGATCAGACCTTATTACAGACAAACTATTACTGGTAGTATTGGCTAAGCTATTATCTTCACTCCTAATCCTATTTACAACCTGGTTTTTTTTAGTAAGGGCTACACATCAAGGATAATTGGGGTTGCTGAGCAATCAATCAATCAATCAATGCATTTATAGAGCGCACTACTCACCCGAGAGGGTCTCAAGGTGCTAGGGGGAGGGGAGGGTTACTGCTGCTCGAAAAGCCATGTCTTGAGGCGCTTCCTGAAGGCGAGATGGTCCTGGGTAGTTCTTAGTTGTGCGGGGAGGGAGTTCCATGCTTTGGCTGCCAGGTAGGTGAAAGATCTTCCTCCGGCGGTGGTTCTGCGGATGCGCGGGACGGTGGCGAGGGCGAGGCTGGCTGAGCGGAGCTGACGGATGGGCGTGTAGAACGAGAGGCGTTTGTTGAGGTATTCGGGGACCATGTTGAGCAAGGGTACCTGACTCTCATTACCATCAAAGACAGTGGTTGAATAAACATGCAGCCAGTCAACATTATTCAGGGGGACCTTATTATTTAGTTCAAGGCAGAAACAATTCTAGATCCATTTTCTTGTAACTCTACTCACTCCTGATGATTGGAACTTTTGGAGCTAAAAATTGCAGAGAAGACAGACAATAGCCCCTGTCTACGTGCTTAGGCAGCTGGCTTTTAAATTGAATTTTACAACCCAGGGCGGACAAGTATGGGCCTCCCTCCATAGCCAGTAAACCATCCACCATGGCAGGATCCCTCAGCTGCAACTCTATGATGTCATTACCATCACCCGGAACGTGTAATCACAGGGTGCCAACAACCTCAGAGTACACAACTTAGAGACACTACCTACGCTTTTTAATCCAGTGTGTGACTTTGTTTACCCGGGAGTCTGGAGATTCCTTATAGCCAATGTGAACCTGTGGCACATTGATCATGTAGATCAAACAACGCGTACTTAACCTCCAGCTACCTGTAAAGGCTCTATGGCCTAAAGATGAAAAACACGTTGTTTTTCCCCCGACTACCAAGGAACATTTGTATAGCAACCAACAACAGATTTCTGGCCAAAGCATCCCACGTGACCAGGTACAGGCAGTGGGCCCCAGATTCTCTGCTTCCCCTTTAACCAATCCGGCTGGAGCCGCAGCTTCATACCCTGTCAGAGCAAAGCAGTGGCAAATTAGCAGAATTTATCACATAGCTACTATTACAAGAACACACCTCCACTACCTGATAATTAGCTTGAAGCCTCCAAGTCATCTCCTTGGAGAGTAGAGAGTGTTTTTCTTTCACCCTGGTAATGCTGACAAGTGCTCTGCACAACGTCTGTAGCTTTTCAGTGTTCATCCTTTAGATCTCTGTTTGTCACATGTAAATCAGAAACCATTTGATTTATCTTGTGAAGGGAAATCTTTAAGTCACATATCTCCTTTCTTAAACTGTCAATAGTTGAAAGAATGATCTCCATGCATTTATTGGGGGTCGTGCCTCTAGAAAGGGGTGCGAAGAGTAATCACCCTCCAAGTTCGATAGTAGGGCAAAACAGTTATTGCATTGGTATAGCTGCTTCATATGTTATTTCATTAGTAGTTGACTGAACTATAACTTGGAGGTTGAGACAGGAAGCACTACTTTCTATCGTTTAGTTACTCAGGAATTGCATAATCTTTGTTTCCCCAATTCCTCCCTTCTTTGCCACAGCTTGCTCTCCCTCCTTGTTTAACGTCGCCTCCACTTCTTCAAAAAGATTGTCAATATCAACAAGTGTACAATTATCCACTACCTGTTCCTTTGCAAGTTTCTTTGCAAGCTTTAACTTGGAGTTCAGGGTACTTAGTGGCTTGGAAGCTTTTCTCTTGCCCGTCCTAGCCCCCCTCAAAATAAACTTACTTGAGGCAGGCAATACGTTGTTACTCTTCACTTTAATAGCAGTTACAAATGTAGAGGTAGAGGCTTGAGTGACACCACATCACTTGAAGCTCAATCACTTCAAAATACATTTCCTGTCCATAGATGCTTCTCTCTCCAAAAAGGATGCAACCAGAGCTGTCTGCTTAAACGTAGCAATGCTCAGATTAGTCCTGTCCTCACCTCACTCGACCAGAATAAGGTATGGGAGAGGGGAGAAGGCGCATGTTAATCTATGGTCACCTTGTTCAGGGACCGCTTTGGACAAAATGCTTCTCTCTACATAGCCCAAAAAGCATGGGATTGTTTTTCAAACTGAAAAAAGAAATGTTCCTAATGAGTGCGTCAGTGACACGTCTGTCTTTTCTTGCCTCTCATGGGTGTCGTGGTCAAGAAAATAAACCTCTGAAGTCCTTTCCATGGTGAGTGACTGACAGATCTCTGGGAGATGAAAGTTTGACAAAGTTTACAAAGTTTCCAATGTCAGAGCCAGCTGACACACCACAGTTGGAAAGCTGACAATTCTTCCACATTTAAACGAGGCAAGGAAACCTTGTTTCGTGAAGCTGGTGCCTCACCAATTTATGACGGGGTTCATTTGCTGCCAAACCCTAAGTGATGCCTGTAGTGATAAATGTGAAAACCGAAGTTGTTGAGCATTAGAAATTAGCTGTGTGTTCCACGGGGCCTGAACTGCACACAGAGTGCCATGTGCATTTCTGAATTGGGCGAAGCAGTCTGGATAGGAAACGGATAAATCCGCACATAAAAAGATAGGACTGACCTATGACAGTGGAGTCACCATATTCATAAACATAGTATTAAAATGCAGTTGTGTGAATACTGAAAAACGTAAACTTACACTAACGTGTACTTCTACCCTGGTGAATCAGGCCCAAGCTGTTGCAGACCTGGTTGCCCTGATTAAAGATGGACCTGCCTCCATGGTTCTTGCTATTGCGTCTAGCTTGTGTCAGCAGGTCTACACTGCTGGGAACCAGGTTGTTGGTGGGAGTGCAGTTAAATATTGAGATCTAGTGAGTAATTACCTGTCCATGCCCTATATATGATCATCTTCTCCCATAAGGTGCATAACTTGGCATTGCCACAAAAAATGTAGTATTGCTAAACACATTTTCAGATGAAGGTAAGAGAGAGATATCTATGCCTTGTAAGAGTTATACCTCATGGTTTAAGCTTGACTGATGGGGTGGGACAGCATTGGTTTTACAAGTGAGTGATTGGGTTTATGCATAGTGTTGCCAATGACAATGGTGTGGAAGGACAGATAGCAATTCCTTTGGGATCAGAGCCCAAGTGTCTGTCAGGGAGTGCAGTGGATACAGAAAACACTGACACCTCTGTTGGGCCACTTTTTCAAGGGAAGTAGGTACTGAAAGTCGAACTTGATGGGAATGCATGAATGACAGAATAGACATGCTGAGTGGTATCCCTGGCAGATTTTGAGGTTATTGTCTCAGATATACAGAGACCTGAGTGCCACAGCAAGCTGACAATCTTACGTTGATGACCTACAAGAGACGCTGTGGAATTTGGCAACTTTGCAGGTGTAACAGAGTGACTTTGAGAGCAAAATTAGGAGGCCCATGGGGCAGTGCCTAAAAACCGACGAACGATGGCATGGATCTTGGAAGTTAATGAAGTAGTCTAGTAGTGTTGGAGGAAACATTTAATGTTCTGTGCCAAGAAAATATTTGTGGCAGATCAGACAGGGAGAGGTGGATATGGGCAGGTCTTATCGTCTGCAGGAAAGTCCACTGGATATTTATATAGAGCACACAGGTAAGGGTCTAACTTCTGGTAACAGTGTCCTTCCCCCTCTGCTCTAGTATTGTTGAGAACCTCTAGAGCTTTCCGTGATTCCAGGATGCAGGCTTTTGTATGTGCAGCAGCCCATAAAGCCCAGGAACTATCAACTGCAAACACAAAAGCATGTATTTTTTCCTGAAATTGCTCAAAATGTCTGGAAAATTACAGAATTTATGAGTAAATTGCGCAAAAGGCACTTAGGGTGTCTTGAGAGAAAACTGAATGCGTGCGTTTGCCACCTGTTTGAAAGCCAAGCAAAATTAGAAAATATCTCTTGCATCATACTTTCTGCTTGAACATGTCTCCATCAAGACAAAGGGGGTCATTCCAACCGACCACGGAAGCACCGCCAACAGGCTGGCAGTGCTTCCCTGCCCATTCAGACCGTGGCGGTAAAGCCGCGGTCAGAAAAGGGGATCCGGCGGTTTCCCACCGGATTTCCCCTGTCTGGGCTGAATCTCCATGGCGGCGCTGCTTCCCGCCACCCTGTTTCTGGCGGTTTTTACCGCCTGGAACAGGATGGCGGGAACGGGTGTCGTGGGGCCCATGGGGGCCCCTGCACTGCCCATGCCACTGGCATGGGCAGTGCAGGGGCCCCCTAACAGGGCCCCAGCATGATTTTCACTGTCTGCTTAGCAGACAGTGAAAATCGCGACGGGTGCAACTGCACCCGTCGCACCCCTGCAACACCGCCAGCTCCATTCGGAGCCGGCTTCTATGTTGCAGGGCCTTTCCCGCTGGGCCGGCGGGCGCTCCTTTGGCGGGCGCCCGCCGGCCCAGCGGGAAAGCCAGAATGGCCTCCGCGGTCTTTTGACCGCTACAGTTTGCTCAGATTGGTTCTCTGCAACAAATAAAGTGTGATATTGTGCCCTGACTTAAATTGTGACATTTTGTGTAATATGCCTAAAATTGTTAGAATTATGTAAA
Source organism: Pleurodeles waltl (assembly GCF_031143425.1). Classification (NCBI taxonomy): domain Eukaryota; kingdom Metazoa; phylum Chordata; class Amphibia; order Caudata; family Salamandridae; genus Pleurodeles; species Pleurodeles waltl. The sequence goes on from NC_090436.1 coordinate 999,817,904, forward strand.
GTGTGTGAGTTTAAAAGAATATTTTGCAGAGCCCTAACTGTATGTACTCTCATCCTCTCCTGCTATGTTGCCAATAATAGTGAATGTAAAAAGAATAGCTGTGGAATCAAGTGCCTGTGCAACAGTGCACAGTCATGGTTGCACACCTTATGGCAGCATCCCAGAGATGTAATAAAACAACAAAAGATGATCAGACAAATGCTTGCAAAATCTTATTCACTGACAATCATTTGAGTCATATTCCAGTCCATTGTTTGTGTGTCCACCCGCGACACTCCAGATGGTGATCAACTATTTGTCCGACAGCCATAGTCTTGTTCAATAGGAACATTCCAGGTCGAACTGCCCGACCATATTCACTCTGAAATGCAGCACAAGACATCTGGAGTCACCAAAGACGTTCTGCTTCTCCCTGCACTCAAGTAAAACATTTAGATGCCTGTGCTATCGTTTTCCGTATGTGAGGGTCAGTTGTACATTCCCCAAGGATCCTGTTCTCAGAATCCATTCTAGATTGTTGCAGGTGCTTTGGCTGCCTGGTCATTTTATGCCCTTTTAATCTTTGCTTTAAGGTGTTCTCTGACAAATGATTGTGCATGAGCAGGTCCCTGTCCTCAGTTGTGGTCTTGGCTCCAAAATACTCCCTGATGCAGGGTTATTATTACTTGTTGGAGCATCCAATGACCTCCTCAGTAATGCTTTCACCATGCACACTGTGCCTTGTTTTACCTTGTGTATTCCCTGCGGGCTAGGCTGTTATGCGGTTGACTTGGGCCATTCCCTCACATGGTATTCTCTATCACCTGTGAGAGTTAAAATGAGTCATGTGTGGTTACAGAATGGCAAAAATATGCTTCATAATGTTTGACACTGTTGGAAATGCACCTATAAGGGCATGGTTCCAGTACCATGGCTCTTGGATTGTTGCCAAGACTCAACAGACATTCATTTGGGAGGCATCATGCAAAAATTCAATAATCATTTTGAGAATGAAGTGAAATGCAGGTTGCTAGATATACCAACTACATTTGAAGGCTGGTGTTGCTTCTATATTTGGAGAAGAAATACTATTGATGAGGCTTGTTGAAGGCTATATGTGTGCGATCAGTGACAATTATGGTTTGGTGGGTGCCAGGCATGTCATACAAGTGTATTCATGTTTGCCGTATCGCTTGTAATGTACATGATAACGTGATGTTGCCTGATGGATGAGTTTTGAGTGAATTAGTTAGTCCTCAAGCTTTGACAATGAATGGTTGTGAGTTGCGAGTTGTGCCTCTGAATTTCTTTAAAAGCCCAGTGGCAAAATATTGCAATGACTGATTCGAACTGTGTGATTCGGGTGCTTTTATCTATCCCAGCACACATAGGAAACAAGTCCAACTATTATGAACTTGGTTCACCATCACAATGTTTCCAATGGTATAAAGACAGTACCTTTTGTATTCAATAAAAAATATATGATTGTTTTGTTTCCACTCTTCAGAATGTGCAATTGTTCATGGTAGACAAAAAACCCATGATCTTGTTTAACTCTACTTTAGTCATCATCATAACATTTATTAGGAGGATCGTTTGTGTATACCCTTCTACAACATGTGCCTCCATGTTATTTCTAACATTAGTACTGTCAATACTACTAGCAACCTTAGGGGCATATTTATACTTGTTTTGCGTCGAATTTGCATCATTTTCTTTAACTCAAATTCAGTGCAAATCTAAATCCGTGTTTATACTTTGGCGCTAGACCCGTCAAGCGCCAAAGTTTTTGACTTAAAGTAATTTTTTGGACGTGGAAACCCATGTTGCGTCAATGAGATGCAAGGTAGGCGTTCCCGTGCAAAAAATGACTCTATGGCCTTAGTGCCATATTTATTTCTTGTGCTAAAATTACACACGAGGGGAGAAAGGGTCAAATAATGGTGCAAAGCTTGCTTTGCACCATTATTTAACACCTGGGGCAGGGCAGGCGTTAGGAGACCTGCGGGCATGTTTCCATGGTCATAGACCATGGAAAGAGCCGACAAGTGCCCTTTCCTGGCCCCAGGGACACCCCACTCACACCAGAGGGACACCACAGGATGGGGGACCCATCCCAGGTAAATCCCGGTAAGTATTGTTTTTTTCCCTCTCGGCGGCCCTAACTTGGGGCTCCCTGAATGGCACTTGCCCCAATGGTCATGCCCAGGGGACATTTGTCCCCTGGGCATGGCCATTGGGGTGGTGGGCATGACTCCTGTCTTTACTAAGACAAGAGCCATGTCCATGGAGGTTGTGCACCAGGAAATGGCGTTACTCTGCGTAGAGGCATTTTTAGCCTCTAAACAGTGTAGCGCCATAATTTGGCACACAACCTCCGGTTCCCCCTACGTCTCCCCCACCTAGTTAGCGTAATTTACAATGACGCTAACTGGGCTACCACCATTCCATAAATATGGCGCCTGTCCGGCATCCAGGAATGGCGCTAGCCAGCGGTATACTTTTACACGCAAAACTGCGCTAACACAGTTTTGCATGTAAAAGTATAAATATGGGCCTAAATGTTTTAAAATATAATTACCTCTATGAACATCTTCCCAAAACTAACCTTTCTAATGTTTATAATTTTCTCCCAGTACCTTCTTGATGTGTTCTAAAATTCTGCGAATAGCTCGGTAAGATTCCTCTTCAAATTTTTAACCCAAATTATACAATTTTCTCCTCCAGCTCTTACCCCCGCTCTCCCCGAAAGCAATCACTCTATAAAAATTACCTGTCACTGAGGATGTTTTTGGAACGTTTGTGCTTCCACTTTGCATGAATCAGTCAATATTTTCTGTGATTTTTTTCACAAACACTACTTTTTTGCGCTAATTGTTTCCATTCAAAACATCTAATTTGCCTTCAGCTTGGACTATCAATTATACTGATATTTTATTAATAATACAAAAAGACATTCTCTTGTTGTTCTTACACAGAGAACGTAAGCCTCTCTCAGAGTACCAATCAGATACTTACATGATTTCTACTGTGGAACAATGAGCCCCTGGTGGTATGAGTTCAACTTTGCTGATCTGTGCAATAGGGATAAAGTCAGTCACTTTCCTGATGCACTGGCATCGCAATTCCAGACTTGCAGTAATTCCTGCTGATGTAAAATGAAGACGGTGATTTAATACTATCTTTAAATTGCCTCTAAGAATATTTTCAGGCATCTTACAGCTTTATGTTTCAATCACTCATGTGTGAGTTATATATAGGAAAGCAGATATTCAATATTCAACTTTTTAAATGTATACTACTTCTCAGTTGCTGAAAAGCCACATACATACACACCTCAACTTCGAACAAATAGTTCTAGCCCTTATTTTACAATATTTGTACAGTAAAACAACCTCCTATATTACAACGTGTTAGACCTGGCATCTTTTGGCATGGTTTCCCTAGACATTTTGCTTTCTGACCTCCTGTTTTGACTATGTGCTGAACTTCGTTCGTTGAACTGGCTTTAGGACACAATGGGTCTCTCCAGGGTTGGCATATTTGATGTATTGGTAAGCCACTATTAAAATGCACTCCTTCTACCCAGGACCTGTAAATCAAATGCTGCGAGTGGGCCTGCAGCACTGATTGTGCCATCTTCTACAGTAGCCTTTCAAACATGTCTCAGGCCTTCCTTTTTGTTTCATGTAAGTCACCCCTAAGGTAGGCTCTAGTTAGGCCCAAGGAAAGGGTGCAGTGTATTTAAAAAGCTGGACATGTACATTTAACTCCAGATAGTGAAAAACTCTCATTTTAGTTTTTCACTATTTCAAGTACTATCTTTCCCATAGGCTAACATTGGTGTTAACTTAAAACCTCTTTTAAGTGTAATTTCCAATAGGGAACAGATAGAAATGTGGAGTTTAGTGGCTCTGGACTCAATTGGAAACCTACAAGGTGTCCCAACTCAAAGGTTTCTGCAGGGAGTTCAAGTGTTCTTTAAAAGACTTTACTTAAAAGGAGGCGCTGCAAAAGGTGTTAAGGGCCTGACTGGAATATATATAACCAACAGGGGGTTGCCCTAAGAACCCTCCAAGCCTAGGATCATCGAACAGTACAACACCTACTGGGTGGCATGTCAGGGATGGATACATAAACTCAATCCATCTACAATGATACCTGAATTGTCATTGGATTACATTTTTTAAATTATTGTCTTATGTCATTTATGATGAATTATATTTCATTTATCTCTTACAGTTAATGGGAACAAGTTGGTACATTAACACAGTTTATAATTCATTGTGTGTTAATTACATTACATGGAACAAACACATATACACACTCATAACTGTATAATAACTCAAATAAGGACACCCTTTTGACAAATTTAAAACAACCCAAAAACTATATTAATAATAAGGTATACACTCCTCAAAGTCTTTTTGTTGTGTTTTGGGTGGACTAATCCCTCTTTTGTTATCTACATCCACCCTAAGGTCTTCTCAAAACAAATACCATATGTTAAATCAACAATCCTTAATCTGGTCGTAATATTTCAATCTGTTATATCCTCTGTTTATTCTTATTTCTTATTTTTGTATTTTTTTGGGCTCCTTGGTAATCAACTGTCTACGCGTTTCGGCCTTACATGTATGGCCTCCTCAGGACAACATACCTTCCTCTGTACTACAACAATACATTCACAATGATTACAACATGTTCTAATTCGTATGATGATTATATGTGCTCATAGGTCGGTTAACACCACTCAATATAGTGTGCAATTGGTTATCAATGTGGTCCATGCCAAAGGTGGTAAGAGGAGCCTTCAAGAAATCCCAACAAAAGGAATACCTGATGTGTTACAATTCTTGACAAGCATCCATGGTACGGCCACCTTCGTGTATTCATGCAATAAGGGGGAAGTGTCATCAAAACATCATAAAGGCCACTCAAGGACAGCGTCTCCTACCTCATGCATGGGCTTATGCAGAAAAGTAGGCCACGGCAAGATCAGAGCTTTTTGCGCCAGGCTCAGGTCTGGCTTTTTCTATAAAACAAAGTACCCAGGTAAGGCCATCTAACTTGTAATCAAAGAACATTATCTCCCTCTACATCCGTTCCACTTACTCATTTAGTGTGGCCCTCTGGGGGAGGGAAACATCTTCATCTTGTTGTGGTTCCCCTCTGCCTCGTAAATACAGTCTAGCCATAGCTGTAGTTAGATAGTATCTACAAACTCCCTCAAGAGAGCCCCACTTGAGGTTGAGTGCATCCTGATAGTATCATATTGCCAGGGTGGGACGAGGAGGCCGATGATGAAGCATGTCACATAAGGTGAGTGAGCCCACCTTGTTCAAATCTTAGGGATGTCTGGAAAACTCTTGAATAGGAAGGGCGACACCATAGACTCTTAAAAGAAGAGGTGCGAGGGTACAAAGCATTATTTGTTTATTGATATGAATTTAGGGCAGCGTGGGACTCTATTAAGCCTCAACATTCTCTCTTAGTGTTTGAGGACATGTACTGTTTATGCCACTGCCACTGTGATGGGTAATAGACCTAATGAAGATCTTTGTCATATCTAGTTGAGTAGTGGTCGTTCCTAGTGTTTAAAGATGATAGCTTGGAGCACAAGTGATTAACATGGTACTTGTGCAACCCTGAGAGTTTCCCTCACCAATTTGTGCCTCCAAGACTTCATTCATTACCACCCATTTTTCAGCATGGAGTTAGTAAAAATCTATGTGCATTGCTCATAAAATCACTAATATCATCCTCAATGACATTATATGTTAAAGAAACCAATGTATACAGCATTGATAGAGATCCATCATCACAAACCTGTTCATATTACTATATATTCAAAAAGAAGAACAAAAGTTTGTATTGCAACATATCTGACTGCATTATGTAACGATTATCATTTAGACTTTAATGAGTGCCCATAAATCATTCAATCCTGCAGTAATAGTATGACATTTTTCAATCAGGCGAACTTCTGTCCTAAGGAGTGTCATCTCTGTACCTTCCTTTTTCTTTCTGGAAGCCACATGTAGAACAGACCCCTAATGTCATTCTCTGTATATCCTACCATTTGGTAATGTTGTACCAGAGGCACACCCTGTACTTTACATTTGATCCTAGATCTGTGCTGTAATATTCAACTTTTTACCTGTTGGGTGGTTTGCCCAATATAAGTTTTTTGCACAAACGAAGGATGCAATATACATTGTTTTTCATGTTGCAATTCGAAAACACCTTTTGGTGCCAAATGTGTCCATTTTGTCCACTGTTTTGCTATTCTTTGTGGCAGCCAAGGACTCAGCTGTGCAACCAGAGAAGGGTAGTGTTGTGGATGGCAAGCAGGAGGATTTGCATCTGGAGTTGTTGAGCAGCCCAGAACTGCTTGTGGGATATGGGGCCAGCTTAAATGGAGAGAGAACCCCCTCTAAAGCATGAGGCTGTGTTTCCTCCAGAGGTCTGCCTCAAAAGGAGCTGGAGGATAGGCGGGAAGCCAGTTGGATCTGGCCAAACTCAAAATGGAAAATGAAAGGGCAAAATCTATGGAGGAAAAGAGATTAGCTACTGAGGAGAAGAAAATTCTTTTGGGCCATGAGCTGAGCATGAAGGAGCAGTACCTGAGTGCAAGCACAGATGGTGGAAGCATACTCTTCGGTAGCCTCTGACAAAATAGTATATGCATGCAACAGTCTGATAGCTGACTACAAGGTAGGGATGGGCATAGAACACTGGTTTGAGGCCTATGAGATTGCTTTGCAAATGCACAGGATCCCTGCAGAGGATTGGGGGTCAGTTTGTGGAAGCAGTTTCCAACTGAGGAGAGGGACACCTTAGTAACCCTGCAGTGGAGAGATAAGTTGAGTTATTTTGCCATGAAGGAGGCCCTTACCAGGAAATATGGGTTGACGTCAGAGATGTACAGGCAGAAATGTAGGGAGAGTGTGAAACTTTCTCCACAGACCTGGGTATATTTTGTTGATTCCTTCTGCAAGGCACTGGATAGTTGGGTGAACGGCAGTATTGTGACAGACTACAAGGGGCTGTACAATTTGATTACACAAGAGCACGTTTAGTCTTTGTTTTACAATGCTGCACCGCACTTGATTGGTAGTATGCTCTCTGACCCAGGGAGCCTGCTAGGGAGGCAGATCGCTGGGTCAGCACACAGGTCCACAAGAAACTTTCTGGGGGACAGGGTTCCCAGCAGAAGGTTCCCTTTGAGTGTGGGGCAGGTCTTAGGTTCCTTGAGGGTAGGAGGTGGAGCTCAGTTCACACATGGAGATGTTGGGGTTGCCTGAATGAGTGTACATGACCATTTGGTCCAAGGAAGCATGTGAGGGTGTTCAGAAGGACCTGGAGCCAGAAAGAGTGTCCCAGGTTTCTGGCAAAAAGAGGAAGGACAAGGGGTGTGGGAAACCCAGTCCTCAAATTCCCACGGTCCAGAAGGAGGTTGATCTTGAGGGAGACACCCTAGAGGCTCCAGGGGAAGAAATGGCTGAACTAAGGAACCTGCCTGAGCTGACCAATTGGCAGCAGAAAGGAGGTCCCTAGAGGGAGGAGTTTTGCACAGTGTAGAAAGAGTGTCCTATTCTTGTGAGCCTTCATCAGCAGGCTGAGGCCCAGGAGGCTGGTGACGCCTCTGGCACACTCCTGATTTATTGGGAAAATGGTCTCCTGTATAGTGAGCCTAAGGTTCCTGAGCCTGGGGCAGCCCATGTGCTGTGGTACCCCAGCAGTTCGGAGCCTTCCTACTGGTTCTGACTCATGATGTGCCACTGGCATGTCATTTGGGGAGAACAAGTCCATTCACAGACTTGTCACCCACTTTTATTGGCCTTGAATGAGTAGGATCTCAGATATGTTCTGCAGCTCTTGTCTTACCTATCAGGCAAGTGGCAAGACAGGGGGGAAATGCAAGGACTCTTACAACTCTTTCCTGTCATGAGCACCCCTTTTGAGCGGGTGGGCATAGACATTGTGGGGCCTCTAACTCACAAGACAGCCTTGGGCAACAGGTTCTTCCTGGTCTTAGTGGACCATGCCACCCAGTACCCGGAAGCTATCCCTCTAAGGACAGTGACTGCACCCGCTGTGGCTAGGGTGCTGATGGGGATCTTTACTGGAGTGGGTCTCCCAAGGAGGTGGTTTCCGACCACTGTACCAACTTCATGTCCTTCACCGTGACAGCCACATGGAAGGCCTGTGGGGTAACTTACAAGTTCATCACACCTTACCCCCCCCCAAAACAATTGGTTGGTTGAGAAATTCAACCATACTCTGAAAGGCATGATAATGTGTCTACCCGAACTCATGAGGCGTAAGTGGGATGACTTCTTACCATGTCTGCTATTTGCCCACAGGGTGGTACTGCAGTAGGGGGTTGGCTTCAGACCTTTTGAACTTCTGTATGCACACCCTATGAGAGGACCTCTCCGTTAGGTAAAGCGGCGGGTCGCATGCTCCCAGAAAGCCTCCCAGGATGTATTTAACTACATGCTGGTCTTACGCAAGCAGACAGTTGGCTTCTTGAAACTCACCCAGGAAAATATGGAACCTAGTTAGGATAACACAAAAAATTGGTACAACCAGAATACCACTCTGGTTGAGTTTCAGCCTATTCAAAGGGTGTGGGTATTGGTGCCCGTGAGCCCTGTCTGAGGTAAAGAAGCTCAAGAATGATGTTACCTACTTGGTGGACTTGCAAACTCGTAGGAACCCTTTGAGGGTCTTACATGTGAACCGCCTCAAGCACCACTTTGAGAGGTCTGAGTTGACCATGCTCTTGGTCACTGTTGATTGGGTGGAGGAGGAGAGTGAACCTCTCTCTGACCTCCTATCTCCACAGAGCAGGGTGGATCATTAGAGGGTGTGAGCCTCTTCCCTACTCTGACCCTAGAACAAAAGAGAGACTGTCGCCAGTTGCTGGGATAGTTTTCATCTCTGCTCTCACTCACCCCAGGGTCACCCACTGGTGCACCCATGAAATAGATACTAGGGATAGTCTGCCTGTCAAGCACAAACTTTAAAGTTGTCTGACAGAGTGACGGATAGCATCAAGGAGGAGCTTGTTAAGATGCTAGCACTTGGAGTTACTGAGCCCTCAAATAGTCCTTGGTCCAGCCCAGTGGTTATGATCCCCAAGGCTTCACCACCCGGTGTCACACCCAAACCATGGTTCTTTGTGGACTACTGTGGGCTCAATGCAGCCACGAAGACTGATGTACACCCCACCCCGCCCTCAGATTTGATGAGCTGATTGATCAACTTGGAGCTGCCAGGTTCCTCAGCACGTTTAATTTAATGTTTGGGTACTGGCAGATTGCCTTGACCGAAAGGGCACAAAAGAGGTCAGCGTTCTCAATGCCAGAAGAGTACTACCAGTTCCATGTCATGCCTTTTGGGTTAAAGCACTCCCCTGCCATCTTCTGGAATGTGGTCATCCAGGTCCTGGCTGTGATGGAGAATTTCAGTGCTGCATAAATTGACAACATTGCAGTCTTCAGCTCCAGCTGGGAGGACCATTTGTACCACCTCCAGGAAGTGTTGAGGGCCCTGCAGAGTGCAGGCCTCACTATCAAGGCCAGTAAGTGCCAGATAGGGCAGAGCTCGGTGGTCAAATTGGGACATCAAGTAGGTGGTGGCAAGGTACAGCCCTTGCAACCCAAGATTGACACCAAGGAACTCCCCAAGATCCAGACAGAAGAAGGAGCCTTTTTAGGCCTCACCGGTTATTACAGGAGATTCATCAAGGGATGTGGCATTATTATTGCCCCCTTGACAGAGCTGACTCCCAAGAAGCAGCTATGTCAGGTGATCTGGACAGAGGCATGCCAGACCACGTTTGACACACTGAAAAAGTCCATGTGCACAGCAAGCATGCCCAAGGCCCCTGACTTCTCTCAAGAATTCATGCTGCAGACTAACACCTTGGAGCTTGGCATGGGAGCCGTGCTTTTAGAGCTAAACGAAGAGGACCAACATAAAGTTACTTCCCAGGGAAGAGAGGTGGAGAGCAATAGAAATGGAAGCTTTTGCTGTGGTCTGTGCACTGATGAAGCTAAGATCCTACTTGTTTGTGACCCACTTCCAGGTTCATACAGACGACAGACCCCTCAGATGGCTGATACAGATGAGGGGTGAGAATCCTAAACTGTTGAGGTGGTCCATCTCCCTACAGGGAATAGACTGTATGGTAGAACACCGCCTTGGAACAGAACACACCAATGTTGAGGGTCTTTCAAGGTTTTTCTGCCTGAGTGAAGAGAACTCCCAAGGGGTTGGGTAGCTCTCCCCTCTTTCTGTTGAGGGTACACATAATAGACTGGGATCTTTTGGAATGGTTTTCCCTGATGTTTTGCTTTTTGACCTCCTGTTTTGACCATGTGCTGAACGTTGTTTTTGCTGGCTTTAGGACTCGGTGCACTTTTTCACTGCTGACGAGTGCTGAAGATCACGTGCTCTGAGTCTAAAGTGTGACATATTGGGTTGCTCCATGATTAGCATATTTAATTTACTGGTAAGTCCCTAGCAAAATGGGCTATGTGTGCCCAGAGCCTGTAAATCAAATGCTACTAATGGGACTGAAGCACTTATTGTGCCACCCACTACAGTATCCTTTCAAACATGTCTTAGGCTTGCCACTGCTGAGCCTGTGTATGCAGTTTGAAACTTCTATTTTAACCTGTTTCCCAAACCTTAATTTTTATTACATGTAAGTCACCTCGAAGGTAGGTCCTAGTTAGCCCCGAGAGAAGGTTGTAGTGTATTTAAAATGTTGGACTTGTACTTTTAAGTGGAACATGTCCACGCAGGGAAAACCCCTTAAATTTGTTTTTCACTATTTCAAGTACTAACTTTCCCATAGGCTAACATTAGGGTTACCTTAAAACATCTTATAAGTGCAATTTTCAATTCGCAAAAGATGGAAATGTGCAGTTTAATGGCTCTGGACTCACAATTTGAAAACACATCTTTTGGTAAAGATGTTTTTTAAATTGCAGGTCTGAAAATGCCAATTTCAAAAGGTTGGCTTTTTCTTACTTTATCCTTTCTATGCCTTAGCCTTTCTCTTAATAGACATCTGGGTTTAGGTGACAGCTACACCTGTGCGTTCTCTCTAGACAGCCACAACTCAGAAAAGACTGGATGTGACAGGGGATACATTTGAACTCATCTGTTTACTGATAGTTTTTCTGGGCAGGCAGAGGGAGAGTTCACACTTACATCTAAATGGGTTGTGTCTTGCCCTCACAAGGGTTGATTTACCCTCTATTGGTAGTCTGGAGCCAGGGCTGGCTTGAAAGGGATTTCTGTACACTTCAGAGTGTTCCTTTGAATTCTCCCCTACATCAAAGGCCTTTTTGGGTATAAGTACTGGACCTCAAACACAATATACTCAGATTACCTCTGGACTGAGGACATTCTGCCAGGAAGAAGGACTTCTGTGCTACCAGAAGGGACTGCCACTTCGCTGTTTGCTTTGCTGTGCTGGCCTGTTGACTACTGCTTCTTGCCTGGGAATGAGCAGCTTGAACTTAACTCTACCTCCTGCAATCTAAAGTTTCTCCAAAGCCTGACTGAGCTTGCCCCCTGTTTCTGAAGTCTCAAGAACATTATCTACACCTGTATACACCTGTATCTTGCTACCAGCACCTAGACTCCTCTGCTGTGAGTCCTGCTCTGCCAATTGATGCCAACTCCAGTCCTGGGGTCTTGGAAGTGGGTATGGTGCTGTAACTCAAGAAACAGATGTATCAACACTGGCCCATCATTTGGAAAACAGGTGTCAAACCCGGCGCGTCGATTGGAAACGGCTCATCCTGCTGCAGAAATAATGCCTCTGTGCTGCCTACACCGAAGCCATGGACTCTGCTCTCCGACTGTGCAACTCAACGACTCCAACTTTTAACAAAGCCCTCATTTGACTGATGCAGCACTGATGCATCAGAACTGGCATCCATCACTTTTTTAAATCAACCCATCAATAAAATCAACAACAGTGCCCGATCAGAAAACAACACATCACCTCCAATAGCAACACATTCTATCTTTACGATCAACGAATCAACCCCTAGCATGGACGCAACAAAAGTACTGTCAGCAGGTCAACAGGTCTGCGTGACTTCTGTGACTTGCCCATGCTCCATCGCGGTCAGACTGAACTTTTGAATTTGCCCAGGTCCAGCTTGACCTGATAGCCCCAGTTGGAGCTATTGACTTCTAAGCACTGCATTTTGATGAAATCTTTAAAAATTCATAACTTGACTTGTGTATGTTGTGTTTTCGTCGTGTTGGTGTTGTTTTACCCAGCTAAATATTGGCTATTTTTATAAACTGGTGTGGAGTACTTTTGTTGTGTTTTCACTGTGTTACTGTGAGTGTATGTGTGCGCAAATACTTTTCACATTGTCTCTTTAGTTTGGCTTGACTGCTCTGTGCCAAGCTACCACAGGGTGAGCACGGGTAAGCTTCTAGTGTGAATCCTACTTACCCTGACTAGGATTGTGGTCCCAGCTTGGAAAGAGTGCAAATCTTTGCCAACTAGAGACCCAATTTCTAAAAAACTGTTGCATAAAATTGTGTATTATGCACATTTTCATAAGGATATACAAACACAATTAAACAACTAAGCTAAATAGTGTCATACCCTGTTTGTGTGGGTAGGCGGTGGGGGTGGCTGGCCATAGAGGGGCTACTGCGAGCAAATCACTGTGGTTGGGGTTGTCTTCCACTTGTGTTGGGGGCCAATTCTTTTGTAGCTCTGCAAACTGGATGAAATATAACCCTTTCCTTATGTAACGGTCACAGGCTTCTCATGGAGGTAGTGTGGGGGAAGCAAGCTCAGAATTCCCTCAGCAATCAAGTCAAGAGACAATAATTTCAATGTCAGGCTTTGTGTTTGTTTTTCTAGAAATTCAATCCTGCATACAGGCCAGTGATCCTGATCACAATTGTACCCTGTGGAGCAACTGCTGATCCCCCCTTGTGCTATCTTCCCCATTGGGAACAGTGAAACACATGTCCCCCAAGCAATTATGTAAGAAGTATGAATAAGTCTCATGTGCAAATTCTGGTGCCCCACAAGTGTCATGAGCAATCAGTTTGCTGTGTATCACATGTTCTTTCCCTGGTTGTGTAGTTAGTCGGACAGCAGTCTCTGATTCTCTCACTTTTGACTGGACCACTGACATAACATCAATGGATATATATTGAAACAGAAAAATATCAGAAAATAAATATCAGTAACAAAAATACCGCCCTTCTATACGTTATATCCAAAAATATCGAGAGCACAAATATCACTGTTAAAAATATAGATTTTTACTTATATCAAAACACACAAATATAGGAAACAAAAATATCATCACCTAAAAATAAATATATAATATGTCAAAAATATTGATTCACACAATATTGACTGCAATACTATTGACACTATCATTGATAAATATAAAAAGTCACTTGTTATGTAAAAAAGTATTTGAAATAAACATAACTTATTTCATGCAATTATTTAAATTAAAACTAAAAAATTACATTACCAAAATACTAACAATTAACCCAAGTTAAATATTTAATTAAATTCATATCAATATAACCCCTCCATTAAGTATAAACATTTATATAACAACTTAAATATTAATAATGACATATATGAACGTTATATCAAAACATTATCAATAAAATCTAAATCAGCATTTACCACACAAGGATATAACTGATAACAAAAATCAAACTAAAACTAAAGTAACAAATAACATTAAACTATAAATAATCTTAACCAATAAAAAAGTACAAACAATTAAATCAACAATATAAAATACACACTTTTATCAACAAAACACTTAAAAAATGACAAACATTCCAAGACAAGGAAACTCTGCTCTGCTCTAACCAGAACCTCAAAGAAGAAATACATTCATCTCTACAACTACCTAAACGAGTAAGTAAAATCTATATTTCAAATATATTTAAATAAACTTCAAAGTTAAGATGCAAATTATAAACAAAACACTCTCCAACTTATATCTCTACATTTAGTTCCTAAAAGAAAAGACAGTGACTTTGGAAAGTGATAAGCTGACAGAATACAAACACCTATCACAAACCAGAAAAAAAGATATAACAAAGTAAGCATATATAAATCATTAAAAAATATAAAATTACCCCAACGGCAAGTAAAAATAAAGCTAACAACCGCAAGAGCTACAAATAAACATTTAAAATGAAACAGACTCTTTTTTCCTTTCAAATGCTCAAATAGAAAAAACACCTTCACCACATTAGAAAATCTCCAAAGGAAAAGCTGCAAACCAATTTGAAACATCTGAAAAGAATAGACATGTAAGTATACAAAAAAGAAATAGATGCATAATTGACAGAGAGAGCCAAATATATAACATCCTAGAAAGGAAAGCAATTACTAAGTCACATGGGTGACACCTTCAACCAAGAAAGTGTATATACAGAAAATGTGAATTGGAAATATACTACTGGATATCATTCTAATGGATACTCTGGGAAGGCCACTACAAAAGATGATGTTGTAATTAATGTAAGTGAACACAGCCAACGTCCAAATGTGACAGAAATAGAAGTATGGGAGGTACTGCAACATATAAGAGAGTCAGGCACTAGTTCCCAGGGTCCCTCAACACAAAATCCTAAACGATATACTTCCTAAAATCCCTTAACACATCACAGTCCACTACAACCTATGACCACTTTAAACCTTTAATTGCACAAACTAAAAAAGCCACCAGTGATACTCCTCCTGCCCCTAGAAGATACCAAGATAGAGAAATACCTGAAAGTTTAACAATGAAACACATGAGGACCTTTCCTTTTATATGACAAACTAAACAATGATAAAGAAATCCTAATATTCTCTACATCAAACAACTTCATTAAACTAAGGGGGTCATTCTGACCTCGGCGGTAAATGGCGCTTACCGCCGGTCAGAAGACTGCCATAACACCGCCGCGGTCGCGGTAAACCGCCACGGTCATTCTGACCCGCAACTGGCAAACCGCCAAAAACCCGACATCAACAAAAGTCCGCCACACCAACGGGCAGCGAAAAACTGGCGATGACCAAACCTCCACTGTCACGCCAACAGAAATACGCCCATGCCATTCCGACCCACAAATCCCCGCAGCGGTCTTTCAACCGCGGTATTCCATTGGCGGTACACACCGCCCCGCTCAAAATGCACATACAGCTCCAAAAAACACCGACATTGGACAATTTGAAATACACACACCTGAGACACATACACACAACACTCCCACACACCCAATTAACTATAAAACACACACCCACATCACCCACAAACCCTTACGACCGCAATTGCGACTGAAGGCCAAAGAGAGACAGCACAGAATAGAGTACACCATCACACAGAGGCAAATCCCAACATCACCCACACAATATCCACGCACAAAACACCACACACCACCACACTCACCACACTCTACAACACATACACCACCCCACACCTCATCCACACCACCCCATGGCACCCCAAAGACACCCCAGGTTTTCTGATGCAGAACTCAGGGTCATGGTGGAGGAAATAGTTCGGGTAGAGCCCCAGCTCTTCGGGACACAGGTGCAGCACACCACCATTGCCAGGAAGATGGAGCTATGGCAAAGAATAGTGGACAGGGTCAACGCTGTGGGACAGCATCCACGAAATCGGGACGATATCAGGAAGCGGTGGAACGACCTACGGGGGAAGGTGCGTTCCATGGTATCAAGGCACAACATCGCGGTGCAGAAGACTGGCGGCGGACCCCCACCTACTCCCCCAGAATTTACAGCATGGGAGGAGCAAGTCTTGCACATCCTGCATCCTGAGGGCCTCGCAGGAGTAGCTGGAGGAATGGACTCTGGTAAGTCAAATCTTCACTACTTCATTCCCCCCACCCCACCTGCATGCCAAATCATACCCCCACCCTCACCCCCACCCCCATCACACCAACTCCTTGCAAATGGCTCACCATCACAACCCACCCATCCCAACACCTAGCCCTGCATGCGTCCACAAAGCATGGACACCCATCACCAAAGCATGCCCACTGCACATACCCATCTCCCCCACAAGCCACCGTCACAACAGCCCCCACAAGGGAATGCCAGCACTGGGGTACACGGCCACCCACCCATTGCACACTATGGCACACACAGAAGCAATAACCATACTCTTATTTCCCTGCAGGACCCGAACGCCACCACACCGCCCAGGAGGGTCCAGAAATGTCCATCCCACCCCCAGAAGAGGCCCCCAGTGATGACAGCAGCTCTGTCTCCCTGGACCCTGATGACCAGCCCGGCCCATCGGGGACTTCGGGACAGTCGGTTCCCCTCACACAGCCACAGGCCACAGCAGACCTACCCCCCTGGAAACACCAGCACAGCTCCCACCCAGCGGGCCCATGCCTCTGTCTCCAGGACACGTCAATCAGCGGTGTGTCCACCACTACAGGGCACCCAGGTTGACCCACCACCCCAACAACAGCAGGGACCTGGGGGCAGTGGTAGTGGGCACACGGTCCAGGGGACAGAGGCCCAGGGAAACAGGGGAACTGGAAGGGCTGCTGTGCGACAGGGGGGGACAGGCCCAGGGAACCCACTCTCCACGAGGCCCTCTCCTCCATCATGGGAGCATACCACCACTCCCAGGAGACGATGGCTACGGTACTGGCCAGGTTCCAGGAGATCCAGGTACTGCAGGAGGAACAGTACATGGGGTTCAGGGAAGAACTCCGAGCCATTAGCTCCGCAATGGGGACCATCGTCGTGGCTCTTAACCAGATTGTCACCACATTGTGGGACCATGTGGCACCACAAAGGGCCCCTGTCACTAGCATGGACCAAGAACAGGTGACCACCTCCGCCGGCGCTAGTGGACAGGAGGCCCCCACACAACAACAGGCCACCAGAACCCCACCTCCTGCAGAAGAAGAACCACCCCGCAAGCGGGGCCTGAGATCTCGGAAAAAGACAGAGTAGGATGCCAAGACCCCCGCCAGCAAAAGATACCCCCTGATGTCATCCCACTGTCCCACATTGTCACCCTGTCCAACCTTAAACTGCCCCTGCTCCATCCTTCCACAGGCATATGGACAATGCACCTGTGAGACTGAAAATCTGGACTCTGCCATGGACATTACTCCACCATCACCCATCACCGATTTTCAATCATGTCCCTAAATTTAGCACTTAAATAAAATCACTTATTGCACTAAAATTATCTGGAGTCTGCTTGTATTTTGAACAAATGTATTAGACATAACGGTGCCAAAATGTTCAGTTACATTGTGATGACAACATACCACTGTCACACAGCTGTAGTCCATGGGCAAACAAAGCAGAGGTCACGCAGTGGGGCCCACATATCTGAAAACGGAAGGGAAAGTCACAACTCAGTTAACATAAACTGGGGGGAAACTCAGACAGTAGAGAGGCAGGAGACTGTAAGTACATGTAAAATGGTGGTGTTGATTCGTACCTGTGTGTTATTGAAAATACTGTTGTATCACTGTGTCCCTGTTGTCTGTGTCGTCCCCGTCGTCTTCCTCCTCTTCACTCTCCCCAGGCTCCACAGCTGCCACAGCTGCCACAACACCACCCTCTGGACCATCCTCCTGCAGGAAAGGCACCTGGCATCGCAAAGCCAGGTTGTGAAGCATACAGCAGGCCACGATGATCTGGCACACCTTCTTCGGTGAGTACATTAGGGATCCACCTGTCATATGCATGCACCTAAACCTGGCCTTCAGGAGGCCGAAGGTCCGCTCGATCACCCTCCTAGTCCGCCCATGGGCCTCATTGTACCATTCCTCTGCCCTGGTCCGGGGATTCCTCACTGGGGTCAGTAGCCACGACAGGGTGGGGTAACCAGAGTCACCAATTAGCCACA
Organism: Pleurodeles waltl; assembly: GCF_031143425.1. Taxonomy (NCBI): domain Eukaryota; kingdom Metazoa; phylum Chordata; class Amphibia; order Caudata; family Salamandridae; genus Pleurodeles; species Pleurodeles waltl. The sequence continues at coordinate 999,835,816 of NC_090436.1, forward strand.
CACGGTGTCTCTGTAGCTGTTCCATCACATAAGGGATGCTGCTATTTCGCATGATGTACGCATCATGCACTGACCCAGGGAACTTGGCATTTACATGGGAGATGTACTGGTCAGCCAAACAGACCACCTGGACATTCATCGAATGATAACTTTTGCTGTTCCTGTACACCTGTTCACTTTCACTGGTGGGAACCAAAGCCACATGGGTCCCATCAATGGCACCAATGATGTTGGGAATATGTCCAAGGGCATAGAAATCACCCTTCACTGTAGCCAAATCGCCCACCACAGGGAAAACAATGTAGCTCCGCATGTATTTCATCAGGGCAGACAACACTCTGGACAAAACCTTAGAAAACATAGGCTGAGACATCCCTGATGAAATGGCCACTGTTGTTTGGAATGATACACTTGCCAAAAAATGGAGTACTGACAGAACCTGCACCAGAGGGGGAATCCCTGTGGGTTGGCGAATGGGTGACATCAGGTCTGGCTCCAGCTGGGCACACAGTTCCTGTATAGTGGCTCGGTCAAGTCTGTATGTCAGTATGACATGTCTTTCTTCCATTGTCGACAGGTCCACCAGCGGTCTGTACACGGGAACATTCCTCCATCTCCTCGCAAGTCCCAGTGAACGGTGCCTAGGAAGGACAACATGGAGCACAGAGTCAAGCAAACCACAGGTACGTTACCATAGCTTGCACAGTACACGATTCGCTATGCATTGAATGGTTTGTATAGGTGGCAATGCAAGGCCTAGGCCTGTGTGACGCAGTAGAAATTAAGCCATGTGGGCCCTTGAAATGGCGGCTGCCTGACCTGTGAAGTGTGACAATGGGATGTGAGGTCAATGCGCTGGCGTGGCACACCGTGGCGGTAGGCGGTCGAAGACCGCGGTGCAAAGCCGCATTGGTTAACATAGAACCCTATGGGTTTCAGGAGCCAATGACGGAGTGCGCCGGCGGTCGCGGTACGCACCGCCGCGGTACGCACCGCCGCGGGCGTGACCGCCATTTTCTATCAGCTTAATCACTCGAGACCTGATCATCCACAGGAGAGGACCTACACTGCAAGTGCTGCTGTGACCTCGGTCTGGAAGAGACAATGGCTGCTGCAACTGGGGAAAGGGCCCCTGCCTTCACTTCTGAAGAATTGGAGAAACTCGTGGATGGGGTCCTCCCCCAGTATGCGCTACTCTACGGTCCTCCAGACCAACAGGTTAGTACACTGGGACCATGCTTTGTGGGCAATGCCTGGGTTGAGTGGGGTGAATGAACGATGGTGCAGAGGGAAGCGTATGAGGCATGCATCAAACGACAGATGAGAGCATGTGCCACATTTCAAGGGTGGGGATGGGGGGACACTCACATCGAGCATGCAGAAAATGATGATATTTTATTTTCTCTCCCTGTACGTGTCACATAGGTCAGCGCCCATCAGAAAGTCGTCATTTGGCGTGCCATCGCCAAGGACGTCCGGACCCTGGGGGTCCACAACAGACGGGGCACCCACTGCCGCAAGAGGTGGGAGGACATCCGCCGCGGGAGCAGAAAGACCGCAGAGGCTCTGCTGGGGATGGCCTCCCAACGTAGGAGGGGTGCCACTCGTCAATTGACCCCCCTGATGTCTCGGATCCTGGCGGTGGCCTACCCAGATTTGGATAGGCCCGTGAGGACATCACAGCAGACACAAGGGGGTGAGTACAAGCACATTCTGCTATCTTAGCACGCAGTGGAGGTGTCTGGGTGGGGGAGGAGGGATGTGGGTATCCCTAGGCCAGGGCGATTTCTGTAGGCTAGTCCCCTCCGTAAGGCATGGCCCTGTGCCCCCGCCCTCCACCTCTGTAGGGTGCCAAGTACAGCTATCCAAGGCCTTGTGTCACCTATGTGTGCAGATGTCGTCCATTGGCTTGTAGGCCAAGTCTCACTGATTGAGTAGTGTACCCCAAGTGCACGGCGTAGTGCAGGGGGCTTCTGTGTCTGTCCTCTCCGCCAACTGTGTTGCCAATGCATGCACTCAACATGTCTTTTTTTTTCCCCCCTACCTTTTTTGGTCTGCTCTTCCTGTTCATGTGTGCATTAGCATCATCTGGTGGAGGAGAAGTGGCATTGGAGCACGAGGGAGCTGCATCTCACATGGCCCCGGAGGGCCATGCAACGGACTCTGATTTCACCAGTGAGACGGAGGGCGAGGGGGGCTCCACAACGGGGACACGTGGAGACATCAGCGACACCGACACATCCTCGGAAGGGAGCTCCCTTGTGGTGGCGGCAACATCCGTGCCCACCGCAACAACAGGTACAGCCGCCATCCAGCGCACCAGCTCCGCCCTCCAAGCAGCCCCTCAGCGTTCGCCCCGTGCCCGCTCGCACACCAAGACGGGCATCTCCTTCGCCCCAGCCACCTCAGGCCCAGCCCCAGTTACCCCTGCTGCCCTCAGTGAGGAGGTCATTGACCTCCTCCGGACGCTCATTGTTGGGCAGTCTACCCTTTTGAATGCCATCCAGGGGGTGGAAAGGGAGGTGCATCGGAGCAATGCATACCTGGAGGGCATTCATTCGGGTCAGGCTGCCCATCAGCGATGGTTCAACGCTCTGGCCTCAGCACTGACGGCAGCCATTGTCCCTGTCTCCTGCCTCCCTCCTCCAACTCCCTCCACCCAGTCCCACTCCCCTGTTCCTCTGCCTATCCCAGACACACCTACAGACCAGCCTGCACACACCTCAACACCCAAGGTCAGCTCATCCAAACATAAGCACCACACATCCCACAAGCATTCACACAAGCAACATCCACATGCAGACATGCCAACAGCCACTGCCTCCTCTGTGTCCCCCTCCTCCTCGTCTCCCTCCTCCCTCCCTGTGACGTCTCCACTCACACTTGCATGCACCACTTCATCAGCCACTACGTCCATCACCAGCACACCCACCAGAACACTCCGCACACGTGCAGTCACCACCCCCACTGCCATTTACACGTCCCCTGTGTCCTCTCCCAGTGTGTCTGTCACCCCCTCTTCCAAACCACACAAACGCAGGCAGCCACCCACCCAACAGCCATCCACCTCACGACAGCCTCCGTCACAAGCACCTGCACCCAAAGACAGCACACTTGACTCTCCTACAACCACATCCTCTTCCTCCACTCCCATACCCACTGCACCTACCCTTCCCATTGCTCCTAAAAAGTTTTTCCTCTCCAAAATTAACCTCTTTCCATCACCTGACCCACCCCCTCCATCTCGTAAAAGTCCAATCTGCACCTCAGCCACCACAACCCCTGGACCTACAAGGACCATAGTCCAGGGATATTGGAGTCCACCACCTTCGAGGGCAGCTACATCGGCCAGCAGCAAAGGGACAGCCAGCCCACCCCCTGGGAAAAAATCCAAAAAAGGCAAAGGCCGGCGGAAGAGGACAGAGACGGCAGCCTCCACAGGCACCACCCTGGCACCGTCAGGAAGTGGGGTGCCACCTGGCACATCTCCAAAGGGAGGCAAGGGCCACAGAGGATCAGGCAAGGATGGCAAGGGCAGCACGGCCGACAAGTCCGGCAGCAGGCGCTGCCCAGGAGGGCCCCACCTGCCCCATTCCAGGGGTGAAGGAGTACACCCACGGGCACGGGACACCAGCACAGGAGGGCCCCGCAAGCGAGAATTCGGATGGCGTGTGAACACCATATATTGGCCAGATCTGGTGCCCTGGAGACACATGTGAAGAACCGCTGAACAGGGCCCTTCAAGACAAGCACCGCTGAACAGGGCCCTTCAAGACAAGCACCGCTGAACAGGGCACCGCCGTCTCAAGAACCGCTGAACAGGGCCCTTCAAGACAAGCACCGCTGAACAGGGCACCGCCGTCTCAAGAACCGCTGAACAGGGCCCTTCAAGACAAGCACCGCTGAACAGGGCCCTTCAAGACAAGCACCGCTGAACAGGGCACCGCCGTCTCAAGAACCGCTGGACAGGGCCCTTCAAAACAAGCACCGCTGAATAGGGCCCTTCAAGACAAGCACCGCTGAACAGGGCCCTTCAAGACAAGCACCGCTGAACAGGGCACCGCCGTCTCAAGCACCGCTGAACAGGGCCCTTCAAGACAAGCACCGCTGAACAGGGCACCGCCGTCTCAAAAACCGCTGAACAGGGCCCTTCAAGACAAGCACCGCTGAACAGGGCACCGCCGTCTCAAGAACCGCTGAACAGGGCCTTTCAAGACAAGCACCGCTGAACAGGGCACCGCCGTCTCAAGCACCGCTGAACAGGGCCCTTCAAGACAAGCACTGCTGAACAGGACACCGCCGTCTCAAGAACCGCTGAACAGGGCCCTTCAAGACAAGCACCGCTGAACAGGGCCCTTCAACTCAAGCACCGCTCCGCTGGGCACCGCCGTCTCTGCACCGCTCCGCTGGGCCCTTCAACTCTAGCACCGCTCCGCTGGGCCCTTCCTCTCAAGCACCGCTCCGCTGGGCCCTTCCTCTCAAGCACCGCTCCGCTGGGCCCTTCAACTCAAGCACCGCTCCGCTGGGCACCGCCGTCTCTGCACCGCTCCGCTGGGCCCTTCAACTCTAGCACCGCTCCGCTGGGCCCTTCCTCTCAAGCACCGCTCCGCTGGGCACCGCCGTCTCTGCACCGCTCCGCTGGGCCCTTCAACTTTAGCACCGCTCCGCCGCCCCTTCCTCTCAAGCACCGCTCCGCTGGGCCCTTCCTCTCAAGCACCGCTCCGCTGGGCCCTTCAACTCAAGCACCGCTCCGCTGGGCACCGCCGTCTCTGCACCGCTCCGCTGGGCCCTTCAACTCTAGCACCGCTCCGCTGGGCCCTTCCTCTCAAGCACTGCTCCGCTGGGCACCGCCGTCTCTGCACCGCTCCGCTGGGCCCTTCAACTCTAGCACCGCTCCGCTGGTCCCTTCCTCTCAAGCACCGCTCTGCTGGGCCCTTCAACTCAAGCACCGCTGACACATTGGCAGAAGGGGCAGTCCCGGATCAGTGTCAGACAGGGCTGCACAATACACTCTGGGCACCAAGACTCCTCCAGTACCGCTGGAGTCTGTCATCCACTTGAGAGACTGTGGCTTTGCACTCCCCAGGATGGCACAGTGGGCAAGCCACCAACTGTAGAGACTTGGGAGACTGTGGCTTTGCACTCCCCAGGATGGCACAGTGGGCAAGCAACCCACTTTAGGGACTTGAGAGACTGTGGCTTTGCACTCCCCAGGATGGCACAGTGGGCAAGCCACCCACTGTAGGGACTTGTGAGACTGTGGCTTTGCACTCCCCAGGATGGCACAGTGGGCAAGCCACCCACTGTAGGGACTTGTGAGACTGTGGCTTTGCACTCCCCAGGATTGAACAGTGGGCAAGCCACCCACTGTCTGGACTTGAGAGACTGTGACTTTGCACTCCCCAGGATTGAACAGTGGCCATGGAGGCCCTTCGTGGATCTGGCGTCGTGGACTCATGTGGCTGAGGTGCCCCCCCTTCCCTTCCCTTCCCCCTGAGGTGCCTGTAGTTTTCCTATCTGATGCCCCTGCAGTGTTCTCTCCAATGGATTCGGGTCTCATGTGTGGGCTTTGCCCATGTGTTGAGGACCATTGGCCCACGTACAATGACAGAAAGCCAATTTTGACGGGACAATTTACATATGTGTATATAGTTATGGGATGTTCAACTTACTTATTTACTTAGCCTTACAATATATTTGAATTCCAATAACATATTATTTTGTCTTTGCATTCTTCCGGGGGGTTTGGGGGGTGTCACTCTGAGTTGTTGCTCTGCATTGGTGTGTAGGTAGTTGGGGGGGGTGTGTGTCGCGTATGTGTGTGCCCGTATTCTTTTCTCCTCCCCCCTCCCCTGTGTCGTAGGTGCAGTACTCACCGTTGTCTTCTGCGCCGGCGTTCGTGCTCCTGGTAGAGGAGCAGGTAGACAATTGCTGGTAGGATGTGTAGTTCTGGTTCCATGCTGTCCAGATTCCTCATGGAGTGTGTAGGGTGAGCGTTTTCCCGTTCGTAGTCTGTTTCCGCCGTGTTTTTATCGGCGGGGCTCCCGCCCCGGAAAAGGTGGCGGATTGGTGAGTTGTGATAGGGTGGGCGGTACATTGTCTGCCGCCTGTCTGTTGGCAGTGACCGCCGCGCTGTTTGTTTGTCCCGCCGTGGCGGTCGGAGTGTTAAAGTGGCGGTCTGTGTTGGCGGTTCCCGCCAGGGTCAGAATTCCATTTTTTTGGCCGCCTGCCTGTTTGCGGGTTGGCCGCTGCTTTAACACCGACCGCCAGGGTTGGAATGACCCCCTAAGTCATTATCAAACCTGTATGATAGATGGGGCCCTCAAATTGTGTCTCAAACCATTCACTCAGATATACAACATACATGCTGATTACCAGAACACAACTATCCCTTTTGTACATGTTCTATTACCAAATAGACAAAACAGCACTCACTATGACCTTTTAAGCCACATTAAACATAAAAATAACTACTACTTGCAAAAATAATCATTGACTTTAAACAAGCCATGATTCAAACAATTTAAAAAAAATACCCCCACACAGCCATACAAAGCTGCTGCTATCAATTCAATCAAAGCATATGGAGACACCTCTAACAATCTGCACTAATTTTAACATATGCTTGCCTTTGAAATAAAACAAAAATAATAACACAAGCCTATATCCCTGTCACATAGGTAGCTAACCACTATAATGTATTAACAGAAAGCTCTTTCTACCAACAAAATGAGGACAAGCTAAGAGCCTCATTATGAGGTTGGCTGGGCTGATGGTCGGCCTTCCAATCCTGTGGATAGGAGACTGCTGCAGAGTTGGCAGTCTCCACTCTCGGGCCGATTACGAGGTTTCCACTGGGCTGACCAACAGACCCTCTAAAATCAGAAGTTTCAGCCGATCAGTCAAGTGAAAACCTTGAGGAGCCAAGGCCAATGTTGTTGCAGAAAAGGTGCACCCAACACCCTCGGAATATGCACTGTCTGACGTAGCACAGAGTGTGCATTCTGAGGGTGCTGGGATCTGCACCCAGCACTGGCCATGACATGGTTGCCGGCAGTGCAGGTGCTCCCTCGTGGCCCCCAGCACTGGCTTTCTGCCATCATTTTCATGGTGGTGTCCCCGTCATGAAAAGGCTGGCAGAAACTGGTCTCATGATCAGCACGGTGGCGCAGAACTCAGCATTGCTGTGGCTGACCACAAGTCTGACGGTTGCCACCCCAGTGGGAACCATGTTCTTGGCAGTAGGCGCAGTCCCCGGCTTGTTGGGTCATAATTTGGTGGTCGAGCTGCCTGGAGTGCAGCAGTCTGACCACGAGCCTCATAATGAGGCCCTAAACCCCCTAATGGCTCATTTCAAAGACACTTGGATTGACAGACTGCATCGCTCTGGGCACAGAGGCCAGCCAAATTCCAAATACCATGGTTGAATGTCTGTGGCACAGGAAGTCAAAACAAACAACAGTTGAAGGATGGCACAATGCATTTCAATCCACACTGTGCAGAACCCAACCTACACTCTGTAAATACATAGAAGCATTACAAAAAGACAGTAGCTGCCAACAATTATGAATGGAGCAATGGAACAATCTATATCCCAAATTTCATCTAAACTTAGCAAACAAACCAAAATAATGTACGACATGTTACAATGTACAGTAAAAATTTTCATAAACACCAAATCAAAAGATTACCCTGGAAATGATGAGCAAAAGCATACTATAATTTTTTTTTATAACCTACAAAGGTTTAAAAAACTGTCACAAAATCTAAACCAACGTAAAAAATAATTTTTTATATCAATAATAAACATAGGGGGTCATTCTGACCCTGGCGGTAAAATCCTCCAGGGCCAACGACCGCGGGAGCACCGCCAACAGGCTGGCGGTGCTCCCTTGGGCATTCTGACCGCGGCGGTACAGCCGCGGTCCGAAACGGAAAACCGGCGGTGTACCGCCGGTTCTCCGCTGCCCTGGGGAATCTTGAGGATTCCGAGCCCCATACCGCCATCCTGTTTCCGGCGGTTTTGGCCGCCAGGAAGAGAATGGCCGTATGGGGTGTTGTGGGGCCCCTGGGGGCCCCTGCAGTGCCCATGCCAATGGCATGGGCACTGCAGGGGCCCCCGTAACAGGGCCCCACAAAGATTTTCAGTGTCTGCCATGCAGACACTGAAAATCGCGACGGGTGCAACTGCACCCGTCGCACCCCTTCCACTCCGCCGGCTCCATTCGGAGCCGGCATCCTCATGGAAGGGTGTTTCCCGCTGGGCTGGCGGGCGGCCTTCTGGCGGTCGCCCGCCAGCCCAGCGGGAAACCCAGAATACCCACAGCGGTCTTTTGACCGCGCAGCGGTATTCTGGCGGGCCCCGCAAGGCCGGCGGCTACCGCCGCCGGCCAGGGTCGGAATGAGGCCCATAATATTTTATGAAATCAGTCTAAAAATTAACTAAAACTCCAATCGTTAATAAGAATGCGAAAATAAAATAACATATGCATTATTTAGATGAAAAATGTAAACCTAACCAGCCAAAAAGCTCAAGGAACAAACTCAGTCCATCACATGAAATAAATACAACAAACATAAGCTACACAATTCCAAACAGCAACCAAATAATACTTACACAAATAATAATTTCCAACCCAAACAGAAATAAAATAAATATGACTTAACTGTTCTGTAGCTGTAGTTCTTCCTCTGTACCCACATAGTCAAAAATAATAATCCACCAAGAACGGGAAAAAGATTTTCCAAAAAGCCTCAAAAATGCAAAAATAAGATGAATCCAATATGCATCCCTTAAGCAATCAAACTTATCTAGGAACCATAAAAACTGTACCTACCAATGCCCATAGGACACATTCGTTGACAAAAAACTGTATAATGAGCAAGAAAACCCACCCCAAAACACATTAAAATTCCAAAAACACATATACATAGGGGGTCATTCTGACCCCGGCCGGCGGCGGTAGCCGCCGGCCTGGCTGGGACCGCCAGAAGACCGTACCACGGTCAAAAGACCGCGGCGGTCATTCTGGGTTTCCCACTGGGCTGGCGGGCGACCGCCAAAAGGCCGCCAGCCAGCCCAGTGGGAAACACCCTTCCACGATAAAGCCGGCTCCGAATGGAGCCGGCGGAGTGGAAGGTGTGCGACGGGTGCAGTAGCACCCGTCGCGAATTTCAGTGTCTGCTGAGCAGACACTGAAATTCAAAGTGGGGCCCTTTTACGGGGGCCCCTGCAGTGCCCATGCCATTGGCATGGGCACTGCAGGGGCCCCCAGGGGCCCCACCACACCCCTCACCACCATCCTGTTCCTGGCGGTCAAAACCGCCAGGAACAGGATGGCGGTGAGGGGGTCGGAATCCCCATGGAGGCGCAGCAAGCTGCGCCGCCATGGAGGATTCCCATGGGCAGCGGAAAGTCGCCAGTACACCGCCGACTTTCCTTTTCTGGCCGCAGCTGTACCGCTGCGGTCAGAATGCCCTGCGGAGCACCGCCAGCCTGTTGGCGGTGCTCCCGCCGACCCCGGCCCCATCACCCCCATAGTATTTAATCATCTTAAAATAACATAACACAGTGTAACATAACATAATGATACATTAATATAACAGTGTACAAACCCCAAACTAAACACTAGCAAGAAATACTACTATTGATACAACTAAGGGTCTGATTACGTGTTTGGCGGTTCTGGAACCACAATGGTTGTGGCAGCAGTCGGACTGCCACTGTGTGTGTGGTCTGACCGTGGTATTAGGATACATGCGGTTGCAAAGACGGAATACCACCGTGGTCCCAGAGACACCACCAACAACACTAGACCGCAGCAGTGGCGAAATAGGCCAATGGGCCTGTCGGAGGGCAGACTGCCAGTGTTCCCGCCGGCCCAATTATGATGTTGCTTTCCACTGATGACTGTGGCAGTACAACCACCATATCTGAGCCAGTGGAAACAGAGAGATATAAGGCATAAACCCACCAGCAGGCAGCATCATACATCCTGTGCTGCCATGGAGATGATCCTACACGTCCTGCTGCTGCTTGTGCTGCTTGATAGTGCAAAAAACAATGCTATTGTGGGCGCAACCAACAGTAAGCCAAACACTTACCCGTTTCCCCAACTCAACAGCAAATCGACGGGCCGCCCATGACCTGGTATGTGGGCTCTGCTCCATGGCTCAAATATACTTTGTGTGCCCCAGTTCTGAGTTGTACACAACGTGTGCCTCAATCACAGGCCCATGATGTCCCCTTTTACCAGGTCACTTACACTGCACCACCACAGTCTACAAAACCTGATATGTGTACACATCTCAGTTTCAGAGATAGTGATGTGCTCATAACATTGTGTCACACAGCGGAGATTCCTTATCAATATCACACCTAAAAATTGCAGTGACACTCTCACATTGTTCACATTCCATGGTCTGTCATGCCATAACATATATATCTGTATGGATGTGTCATGGAACCCAAACACATCTTCCCTGCAAAATCTTTGTAAATGATTCAAACATATCACCCACATTGTAAGAGAATGTAAGGTATATGGCATGCAGCACAATTTGGGCGAGAAACATCCAAATCTCACAATGTAAATAATCCCTGCAGAATATATATGGTAGCATCAGGGGGACCCCAGGAAGGCTGCTGCCCTAGGATACATTTCACTTTGCAGATGCCTCAAAACCACAATTTGAAGAGGTACTGTGGCTTGTTGAATATCAGGGACAACCAATGGTGTAACCAAGTTTCATGCGTATGTGGCAAATGTGTAAGTGCAAGTCTAGAAAGCAAATTCAACAGTAACAGCATGGGTCACACATTTAGATAAAGTAGGTGTAAGGTGCACACATTAAAATAGACACATGCCCATTCAAATGTGTAGGAAGGTAGCACAATTGAATACCCTCCATGAGTGGACATACAAACCTCAAGCTTGCACATAATACAAATGTCCAATCTACAGTGGTAAAGAAATGTGACCCAATAGATGTTGACATTGGCGAAGTCAAGATGAAAACACCACCCAATGCAATGCCACCCCAGTTGGATTACATCCCACATATCCATCCATCAAACATGTTCCCTAGTCCTGAGTGACTCCAGCACTGGTTCCAAAGTCAGACCTTACCAACCACATCAAATGGATCATCAATTAGGGTGAAACAAACACAACTGTAGTCACACATCACAAATTATTCATGAACATCAAAAAGGTAGAAACAGAATGGCATGATGACCAAAGTGTAGCAAAACAACCAATTGATGTTTATTGTGAACACTTTAACTGCTTCTGTGCCTTGGACGAGGTGACCTCGTCCAAGGCTACAGTTCCCGTGTGCCTTGGACGAGGTCACCTCGTCCAAGGCACGGGAACTTGGGGGAGCGCTAGCGCGCCCCCCCTGTGCATCCCCCTCCCCCCTCCCCAAGGCGGGGATGGAAGGGGAAGACCTTCCCCTTCCACCCGACCCCCCCCGGCAATCTCATGACGTCAGCGCGCGCACAGCGCGCCGACGTCATCAAGTGTTGCCGGGGCGCGCTGGAAGCCATTTGCTTCCAGCGCGTCGAGGGGAAAGGAACTCTAAAGGTGAGTCCTTTCCTTTTTTGTGGTTTTGGGGGGGGAAAACAGACACGGAGGAAAGGAAAGGGTTTTTCCTTTTCCCCTGTGCCTGTTTCCACTAGATTCCTGCTCACGATCGTGGAGCAGGAATCTCCACTAGCCACCAGGGATTTTTCCAGGTCTGTTTCTTTTGGGGGCGACCCCTTGGGCAATTTTTTTTAGTATTTCACCCTCCCCCCCCGAAATCCACTAGACACCAGGGATTTTGTTTTGTTTCTGGATTTTGGGGGCGACCCCTTGGGCAAGGTTTGCCCCCCTGGGGGTCAATTGTTTTTAGTGTTTCGCCCCCTCCTGGGGGCAGATCGCCAATTTGTTCGGCGGATCTGCCCCCGGGGGGGGGGGCGAAGTCCACTAGACACCAGGGATTTTGTTTTTATTGTGTTTTTTGGGGGCGACCCCTTGGGCAAGGGTCGCCCTCCCCCCCGGAGGTCCATTTAATTTAGTGTTTGCCCCCCCCCCCTGGGGGCAGATCGACAATTTTTCGGCCAATCTGCCCCAGGGGGGCGAAATCCACTAGACACCAGGGATTTCATTGTAAATAAATGTTTCTTTTGGGGGGATATTTTTTTTAGTATTTGCCCCCCCCCCTCCGACGGCAGATCACCGATTTTCTGGCCGATCTGCCCCCAAGGGGGGGGGGCGAAATCCACTAGACACCAGGGATTTTGTTTTTATTGTTTATTTTTTGGGGACAACCCCTTGGGCACGGGTCGCTCCCCTGGGGGGCTATTTTTTTTTCTGTTTCGGCCCCCCCGTCATGTATTTAGTTAGAGCTTTTGTGTTTGTAGTTTTGTGCTTATTTTATAATTAGTTAGTGGCTTCTTTGTCGTTTATAAACAAAATAAAGTGATGGCGGTGTGTGTGGGGTGGCGCTTGGCTGGCGGTGTGCGTGGGGTGGCGCTTGGCTGGCAGTGTGCGTGGGGTGGGGCTTGGAAGGCGGTGTGCGTGGGGTGGGGCTTGGAAGGCAGTGTGCTTGGGGTGGGTCTTGGCTGGTGGTGTGCGTGGGGTTTGGCTTGGAAGGCGGTGTGCGTAGGGTGGCGCTTGGCTGGCGGTGTGCGTGGGGTGGCGATTGGCTGGCGGTGTGCGTGGGGTGGGGCTTGGAAGGCGGTGTGTGTGTGGTGGGGCTTGGAAGGCAGTGTGCGTGGGGTGGCGCTTGGTAGGCGGTGTGCGTGGGGTGGGGCTTGGAAGGCGGTGTGCTTGGGGTGGGGCTTGGCTGGCGGTGTGCGTGGGGTGGCGCTTGGCTGGCGGTGTGCGTGGGGTGGGGCTTGGAAGGCGGTGTGCTTGGGGTGGGTCTTGGCTGGCGGTGTGCTTTGTGGCTCCTCTCAGATTCCAGCACTTTCTGCCACAGAAATGTGAGGAACATGTGTTTTTTTAGGCAAATTTTGAGGTTTGCAAAGGATTCTGGGTAACAGAACCACCCCACAAGTCACCCCATCTTGGATTCCCCTAGGTCTCTAGTTTTCAAAAATGCACAGGTTTGGTAGGTTTCCCTAGGTGCCGGCTGAGCTAGAGGCAAAACTCTACAGGTAGGCACTTTGCAAAAAACACCTCTGTTTTCTTTCAAAAAATGGGATGTGTCCACATTGCGCTTTGGGGCATTTCCTGTCGTGGGCGCTAGGCCTACCCACACAAGTGAGGTATCATTTTTATCGGGAGACTTGGGGGAACGCTGGGTTGAAGGAAATTTGTGCCTCCTCTCACATTCCAGAACTTTCTGTCATAATAATGTGCGAAAAATGTGTTTTTTTAGCCAAATTTTGAGGTTTGCAAAGGATTCTAGGTAACAGAACCTGGTCATAGCCCCACAAGTCACCCCATCTTGGACTCCCCTAGGTCTCTAGTTTTCAGAAATGCACAGGTTTGGTAGGTTTCCCTAGGTGCCGGCTGAGCTAGAGGCCAAAATCTACAGGTAGGCACTTTGCAAAAAACAGCTCTGTTTCTGTCAAAAAATTGGGATGTGTCCACGTTGCGCTTTGGGGCATATCCTGTTGCAGGCGCTAGGCCTACCCACACAAGTGAGGTATCATTTTTATCGGGAGACTTGGGGGAACGCTGAGTGAAAGGAAATTTGTGGCTCCTCTCAGATTCCAGAACTTTCTGTCACCATAATATGAGGAAAATTTGTTTTTTTAGCCAAATTTTGACGTTTGCAAAGGATTCTGGGTAACAGAACCTGGTCAGAGCCCCACAAGTCACCCCATCTTGGATTCCCCTAGGTCTCTAGTTTTCAAAAATGCACAGGTTTGGTAGGTTTCCCTAGGTGCTGGCTGAGCTAGAGGCCAAAATCTACAGGTAGGCACTTTGCAAAAAACAGCTCTGTATTCTGTCAAAAAATGGGATGTGTCCACATTGCGCTTTGGGGCATTTCCTGTCGCAGGCGCTAGGCCTACCCACACAAGTGAGGTATCATTATTATCGGGAGACTTGGGGGAACGCTGGGTGGAAGGAAATTTGTGCCTCCTCTCAGATTCCAGAACTTTCTGCCACAGAAATGTGAGGAACATGTGCTTTTTTAGCCAAATGTTGAGGTTTGCAAAGGATTCTGGGTAACAGAACCTGGTCAGAGCCCCACAAGTCACCCCATCGTGGATTCCCCTAGGTCTCTAGTTTTCAAAAATGCACAGGTTTGGTAGGTTTCCCTAGGTGCCGGCTGAGCTAGAGGCCAAAATCTACAGGTAGGCACTTTGCAAAAAACACCTCTGTTTTCTTTCAAAAAATGGGATGTGTCCACGTTGCGCTTTGGGGCATTTCCTGTCGCGGGCGCTAGGCCTACCCACACAAGTGAGGTATCATTTTTATCGGGAGACTTGGGGGAACGCTGGGTGGAAGGAAATTTGTGCCTCATCTCAGATTCCAGAACTTTCTGTCACAGAAATGTGAGGAAAATGTGTTTTTTTAGCCAACTTTTGAGACTTGCAAAGGATTCTGGGTCACAGAACCTGGTCAGAGCCCCACAAGTCACCCCATCTTGGATTCCCCTAGGTCTCTAGTTTTTGAAAATGCACAGGTTTGGTAGGTTTCCCTAGGTGCCGGCTGAGCTAGAGGCCAAAATCTACAGGTAGGCACTTTGCAAAAAACAGCTCTGTTTTCTGTCAAAAAATGGGATGTATCCACGTTGCGCTTTGGGGCATTTCCTGTCGCGGGCGCTAGGCCTAACCACACAAGTGAGGTATCATTTTTATTGGGAGACTTGGGGGAACGCTGGGTGGAAGGAAATTTGTGCCTCCTCTCAGATTCCAGAACTTTCTGCCACAGAAATGTGAGGAACACGTATTTTTTTAGGCACATTTTGAGGTTTGCAAAGGATTCTGGGTAACAGAACCCCCCCACAAGTCACCCTATCTTGGATTCCCGTAGGTCTCTAGTTTTCAAAAATGCACAGGTTTGGTAGGTTTCCCTAGGTGCCGGCTGAGCTAGAGGCCAAAATCTACAGGTAAGCACTTTGCAAAAAACACCTCTGTTTTCTTTCAAAAAATGGGATGTGTCCACATTGCGCTTTGGGGCATTTCCTGTTGCGGGCGCTAGGCCTACCCACACAAGTGAGGTATCATTTTTATCGGGAGACTTGGGGGAACGCTGGGTTGAAGGAAATTTGGGGCTCCTCTCAGATTCCAGAACTTTCTGTCACCATAATGTGAGGAAAATGTGTTTTTTTAGCCAAATTTTGAGGTTTGCAAAGGATTCTGGGTAACAGAACCTGGTCATAGCCCACAAGTCACCCCATCTTGGATTCCCCTAGGTCTCTAGTTTTCAGAAATGCACAGGTTTGGTAGGTTTCCTTAGGTGCCGGCTGAGCTAGAGGCCAAAATCTACGGGTAGGCACTTTGCAAAAAACAGCTCTGTTTTCTGTCAAAAAATTGGGATGTGTCCACGTTACGCTTTGGGGCATTTAATGTCGCAGGCGCTAGGCCTACCCACACAAGTGAGGTATCATTTTTATCGGGAGACTTGGGGGAACGCTGAGTGAAAGGAAATTTGTGCCTCCTCTCAGATTCCAGAACTTTCTGCCACAGAAATGTGAGGAACATGTGTTTTTTTAGCCAAATGTTGAGGTTTGCAAAGGATTCTGGGTAACAGAACCTGGTCAGAGCCCCACACGTCACCCCATCTTGGATTCCCCTAGGTCTCTAGTTTTCAAAAATGCACAGGTTTGGTAGGTTTCCCTAGGTGCTGGCTGAGCTAGAGGCCAAAATCTACAGGTAGGCAGTTTGCAAAAAACACCTCTGTTTTCTTTAAAAAAATGGGATGTGTCCACGTTGCGCTTTGGGGCATTTCCTGTCGCGGGCGCTAGGCCTACCCACACAAGTGAGGTAACATTTTTATCGGGAGACTTGGGGGAACGCTGGGTGGAAGGGAATTTGTGGCTCCTCTCAGATTCCAGAACTTTCTGTCACAGAAATGTGAGGAACATGTCTTTTTTTAGCCAAATTTTGAGGCTTGCAAAGGATTCTGGGTAACAGAACCTGGTCAGAGCCCCACAAGTCACCCCATCCTGGATTCCCCTAGGTCTCTAGTTTTCAAAAATGCACAGGTTTGGTAGGTTTCCCTAGGTGCCGGCTGAGCTAGAGGCCAAAATCTATAGGTAGGCACTTTGCAAAAAACAGCTCTGTTTTCTGTCAAAAAATGGGAGGTGTCCACGTTGCGCTTTGGGGCATTTCCTGTCGTGGGCGCTAGGCCTACCCACACAAGTGAGGTATCATTTTTATCGGGAGACTTGGGGGAACGCTGGGTGGAAGGGAATTTGTGGCTCCTCTCAGATTCCAGAACTTTCTGTCACCATAATGTGAGGAAAATGTGTTTTTTTTAGCCATAGTTAGAGGTTTGCAAAGGATTCTGGGTAACAGAACCTGGTCAGAGCCCCACAAGTCCCCCATCTTGGACTCCCCTAGGTCTCTAGTTTTCGGAAATGCACAGGTTTGGTAGGTTTCCCTAGGTGCCGGCTGAGCTAGAGGCCAAAATCTACAGGTAGGCACTTTGCAAAAAACAGCTCTGTTTTCTGTCAAAAAATGGGATGTGTCCACGTTGCGTTTTGGGGCATTTCCTGTCGCGGGCGCTAGGCCTACCCACACAAGTGAGGTATCATTTTTATCGGGAGACTTGGGGGAATGCTGGGTGGAAGGAAATTTGTGCCTCCTCTCAGATTCCAGAACTTTCTGCCACAGAAATGTGAGGAACATGTGTTTTTTTAGCCACATTTTGAAGTTTGCAAAGGATTCTAGGTAACAGAACCTGGTCAGAGCCCCACAAATCACCCTATCTTGGATTCCCGTAGGTTTCTAGTTTTAAAAAATGCACAGGTTTGGTAGGTTTCCCTAGGTGCCGGCTGAGCTAGAGGCCAAAATCTACAGGTAGGAACTTTGCAAAAAACAGCTCTGTTTTCTGTCAAAAAATGGGATGTGTCCACGTTGCGCTTTGGGGCATTTCCTGTCGCAGGCGCTAGGCCTACCCACACAAGTGAGGTATCATTTTTATCGGGAGACTTCGGGGAACGCTGGGTGGAAGGAAATTTGTGCCTCCTCTCAGATTCCAGAACTTTCTGCCACAGAAATGTGAGGAACATGTGTTTTTTTTAGCCACATTTTGAAGTTTGCAAAGGATTCTGGGTAACAGAACCTGGTCAGAGCCCCACAAGTCACCCCATCTTGGATTCCCCTAGGTCTCTAGTTTTCAAAAATGCACAGGTTTTGAAGGTTTCCCTAGGTGCCGGCTGAGCTAGAGGCCAAAATCTACAGGTAGGCATTTTGCAAGAAACAGCTCTGTATTCTGTCAAAAAATGGATGTGTCTACGTTGCGCTTTGGGGCATTTCCTGTCGCGGGCGCTAGGCCTACCCACACAAGTGAGGTATCATTTTTATCGGGAGACTTGGGGGAACGCTGGGTGGAAGGAAATTTGAGCCTCCTCTCAGATTACAGAACTTTCTGTCACAGAAATGTGAGGAACATGTGTTTTTTTAGCCAACTTTTGAGGCTTGCAAAGGATTCTGGGTCACAGAACCTGGTCAGAGCCCCACAAGTCACACGATCTTGGATTCCCCTAGGTCTCTAGTTTTCGGAAATGCACAGGTTTGGTAGGTTTCCCTAGGTGCCGGCTGAGCTAGAGGCCAAAATCTACAGGTAGGCACTTTACAAAAAACAGCTCTGTTTTCTGTCAAAAAATGGGATGTATCCACGTTGCGCTTTGGGGCATTTCCTGTTGCGGGGGCTAGGCCTAGCCACACAAGTGAGGTATCATTTTTATTGGGAGACTTGGGGGAACGCTGGGTGGAAGGAAATTTGTGCCTCCTCTCAGATTCCAGAACTTTCTGCCACAGAAATGTGAGGAACATGTATTTTTTTAGGCACATTTTGAGGTTTGCAAAGGATTCTGGGTAACAGAACCCCCCCACACATCTTGGATTCCCATAGGTCTCTAGTTTTCAAAAATGCACAGGTTTGGTAGGTTTCCCTAGGTGCCGGCTGAGTTAGAGGCCAAAATCTACAGGTAGGCACTTTGCAAAAAACACCTCTGTTTTCTGTCAAAAAATGGGATGTGTCCACGTTGCGCTTTGGGGCATTTCCTGTCGCGGGCGCTAGGCCTACCCACACAAGTGAGGTAACATTTTTATCGGGAGCCTTGGGGGAATGCTGGGTGGAAGGAAATTTGTGCCTCCTCTCAGATTCCAGAACTTTCTGCCACAGAAATGTGAGGAACATGTGTTTTTTTAGCCAACTTTTGAGGCTTGCAAAGGATTCTGGGTCACAGAACCTGGTCAGAGCCCCACAAGTCACCCGATCTTGGATTCCCCTAGGTCTCTAGTTTTTGAAAATGCACAGGTTTGGTAGGTTTCCCTAGGTGCCGGCTGAGCTAGAGGCCAAAATCTACAGGTAGGCACTTTACAAAAAACAGCTCTGTTTTCTGTCAAAAAATGGGATGTATCCACGTTGCGCTTTGGGGCATTTCCTGTTGCGGGGGCTAGGCCTAGCCACACAAGTGAGGTATCATTTTTATTGGGAGACTTGGGGGAACGCTGGGTGGAAGGAAATTTGTGCCTCCTCTCAGATTCCAGAACTTTCTGCCACAGAAATGTGAGGAACATGTATTTTTTTAGGCACATTTTGAGGTTTGCAAAGGATTCTGGGTAACAGAACCCCCCCACACATCTTGGATTCCCATAGGTCTCTAGTTTTCAAAAATGCACAGGTTTGGTAGGTTTCCCTAGGTGCCGGCTGAGTTAGAGGCCAAAATCTACAGGTAGGCACTTTGCAAAAAACACCTCTGTTTTCTGTCAAAAAATGGGATGTGTCCACGTTGCGCTTTGGGGCATTTCCTGTCGCGGGCGCTAGGCCTACCCACACAAGTGAGGTAACATTTTTATCGGGAGCCTTGGGGGAATGCTGGGTGGAAGGAAATTTGTGCCTCCTCTCAGATTCCAGAACTTTCTGCCACAGAAATGTGAGGAACATGTGTTTTTTTAGCCAAATTTTGAGGCTTGCAAAGGATTCTGGGTAACAGAACCTGGTCAGAGCCCCACAAGTCACCCCATCTTGGATTCCCCTAGGTCTCTAGTTTTCAAAAATGCACAGGTTTGGTAGGTTTCCCTAGGTGCCGGCTGAGCTAGAGGCCAAAATCTATAGGTAGGCACTTTGCAAAAAACAGCTCTGTTTTCTGTAAAAAAATGGGATGTGTCCACTTTGCGCTTTGGGGCATTTCCTGTCGCGGGCGCTAGGCCTACCCACACAAGTGAGGTATCATTTTTATCGGGAGACTTGGGGGAACGCTGGGTGGAAGGGAATTTGTGGCTCCTCTCAGATTCCAGAACTTTCTGTCACCATAATGTGAGGAAAATGTGTTTTTTTAGCCATATTTAGAGGTTTGCAAAGGATTCTGGGTAACAGAACCTGGTCAGAGCCCCACAAGTCACCCCATCCTGGATTCCCCTAGGTCTCTAGTTTTCAAAAATGCACAGGTTTGGTAGGTTTCCCTAGGTGCCGGCTGAGCTAGAGGCCAAAATCTATAGGTAGGCACTTTGCAAAAAACAGCTCTGTTTTCTGTCAAAAAATGGGATGTGTCCACGTTGCGCTTTGGGGCATTTCCTGTCGCGGGCGCTAGGCCTACCCACACAAGTGAGGTATCATTTTTATCGGGAGACTTGGGGGAACGCTGGGTGGAAGGGAATTTGTGGCTCCTCTCAGATTCCAGAACTTTCTGTCACAGAAATGTGAGGAACATGTGTTTTTTTAGCCAAATTTTGAGGCTTGCAAAGGATTCTGGGTAACAGAACCTGGTCAGAGCCCCACAAGTCACCCCATCCTGGATTCCCCTAGGTCTCTAGTTTTCAAAAATGCACAGGTTTGGTAGGTTTCCCTAGGTGCCGGCTGAGCTAGAGGCCAAAATCTATAGGTAGGCACTTTGCAAAAAACAGCTCTGTTTTCTGTCAAAAAATGGGATGTGTCCACGTTGCGCTTTGGGGCATTTCCTGTCGCGGGCGCTAGGCCTACCCACACAAGTGAGGTATCATTTTTATCGGGAGACTTGGGGGAACGCTGGGTGGAAGGGAATTTGTGGCTCCTCTCAGATTCCAGAACTTTCTGTCACCATAATGTGAGGAAAATGTGTTTTTTTAGCCATAGTTAGAGGTTTGCAAAGGATTCTGGGTAACAGAACCTGGTCAGAGCCCCACAAGTCCCCCATCTTGGATTCCCCTAGGTCTCTAGTTTTCGGAAATGCACAGGTTTGGTAGGTTTCCCTAGGTGCCGGCTGAGCTAGAGGCCAAAATCTACAGGTAGGCACTTTGCAAAAAACAGCTCTGTTTTCTGTCAAAAAATGGGATGTGTCCACGTTGCGCTTTGGGGCATTTCCTGTCGCGGGCGCTAGGCCTACCCACACAAGTGAGGTATCATTTTTATCGGGAGACTTGGGGGAATGCTGGGTGGAAGGAAATTTGTGCCTCCTCTCAGATTCCAGAACTTTCTGCCACAGAAATGTGAGGAACATGTGTTTTTTTAGCCACATTTTGAAGTTTGCAAAGGATTCTAGGTAACAGAACCTGGTCAGAGCCCCACAAATCACCCTCTCTTGGATTCCCGTAGGTTTCTAGTTTTAAAAAATGCACAGGTTTGGTAGGTGTCCCTAGGTGCCGGCTGAGCTAGAGGCCAAAATCTACAGGTAGCAACTTTGCAAAAAACAGCTCTGTTTTCTGTCAAAAAATGGGATGTGTCCACGTTGCGCTTTGGGGCATTTCCTGTCGCAGGCGCTAGGCCTACCCACACAAGTGAGGTATCATTTTTATCGGGAGACTTGGGGGAACGCTGGGTGGAAGGAAATTTGTGCCTCCTCTCAGATTCCAGAACTTTCTGCCACAGAAATGTGAGGAACAAGTGTTTTTTTTAGCCACATTTTGAAGTTTGCAAAGGATTCTGGGTAACAGAACCTGGTCAGAGCCCCACAAGTCACCCCATCTTGGATTCCCCTAGGTCTCTAGTTTTCAAAAATGCACAGGTTTTGAAGGTTTCCCTAGGTGCCGGCTGAGCTAGAGGCCAAAATCTACAGGTAGGCATTTTGCAAGAAACAGCTCTGTATTCTGTCAAAAAATGGGATGTGTCTACGTTGCGCTTTGGGGCATTTCCTGTCGCGGGCGCTAGGCCTACCCACACAAGTGAGGTATCATTTTTATCGGGAGACTTGGGGGAACGCTGGGTGGAAGGAAATTTGTGCCTCCTCTCAGATTCCAGAACTTTCTGCCACAGAAATGTGAGGAACAAGTGTTTTTTTTAGCCACATTTTGAAGTTTGCAAAGGATTCTGGGTAACAGAACCTGGTCAGAGCCCCACAAGTCACCCCATCTTGGATTCCCCTAGGTCTCTAGTTTTCAAAAATGCACAGGTTTTGAAGGTTTCCCTAGGTGCCGGCTGAGCTAGAGGCCAAAATCTACAGGTAGGCATTTTGCAAGAAACAGCTCTGTATTCTGTCAAAAAATGGGATGTGTCTACGTTGCGCTTTGGGGCATTTCCTGTCGCGGGCGCTAGGCCTACCCACACAAGTGAGGTATCATTTTTATCGGGAGACTTGGGGGAACGCTGGGTGGAAGGAAATTTGAGCGTCCTCTCAGATTACAGAACTTTCTGTCACAGAAATGTGAGGAACATGTGTTTTTTTAGCCAACTTTTGAGGCTTGCAAAGGATTCTGGGTCACAGAACCTGGTCAGAGCCCCACAAGTCACCCGATCTTGGATTCCCCTAGGTCTCTAGTTTTTGAAAATGCACAGGTTTGGTAGGTTTCCCTAGGTGCCGGCTGAGCTAGAGGCCAAAATCTACAGGTAGGCACTTTACAAAAAACAGCTCTGTTTTCTGTCAAAAAATGGGATGTATCCACGTTGCGCTTTGGGGCATTTCCTGTTGCGGGGGCTAGGCCTAGCCACACAAGTGAGGTATCATTTTTATTGGGAGACTTGGGGGAACGCTGGGTGGAAGGAAATTTGTGCCTCCTCTCAGATTCCAGAACTTTCTGCCACAGAAATGTGAGGAACATGTATTTTTTTAGGCACATTTTGAGGTTTGCGAAGGATTCTGGGTAACAGAACCCCCCCACACATCTTGGATTCCCATAGGTCTCTAGTTTTCAAAAATGCACAGGTTTGGTAGGTTTCCCTAGGTGCCGGTTGAGTTAGAGGCCAAAATCTACAGGTAGGCACTTTGCAAAAAACACCTCTGTTTTCTGTCAAAAAATGGGGTGTGTCCACGTTGCGCTTTGGGGCATTTCCTGTCGCGGGCGCTAGGCCTACCCACACAAGTGAGGTATCATTTTTATCGGGAGACTTGGGGGAACGCTGGGTGGAAGGAAATTTGAGCGTCCTCTCAGATTCCAGAACTTTCTGCCACAGAAATGTGAGGAACATGTGTTTTTTTAGCCAAATTTTGAGGCTTGCAAAGGATTCTGGGTAACAGAACCTGGTCAGAGCCCCACAAGTCACCCCATCTTGGATTCCCCTAGGTCTCTAGTTTTCAAAAATGCACAGGTTTGGTAGGTTTCCCTAGGTGCCGGCTGAGCTAGAGGCCAAAATCTATAGGTAGGCACTTTGCAAAAAACAGCTCTGTTTTCTGTAAAAAAAATGGGATGTGTCCACTTTGCGCTTTGGGGCATTTCCTGTCGCGGGCGCTAGGCCTACCCACACAAGTGAGGTATCATTTTTATCGGGAGACTTGGGGGAACGCTGGGTGGAAGGGAATTTGTGGCTCCTCTCAGATTCCAGAACTTTCTGTCACCATAATGTGAGG
Source organism: Pleurodeles waltl (assembly GCF_031143425.1). Taxonomy (NCBI): domain Eukaryota; kingdom Metazoa; phylum Chordata; class Amphibia; order Caudata; family Salamandridae; genus Pleurodeles; species Pleurodeles waltl. The sequence goes on from NC_090436.1 coordinate 999,858,688, forward strand.
AAAATGTGTTTTTTTAGCCATATTTAGAGGTTTGCAAAGGATTCTGGGTAACAGAACCTGGTCAGAGCCCCACAAGTCACCCCATCTTGGATTCCCCTAGGTCTCTAGTTTTCGGAAATGCACAGGTTTGGTAGGTTTCCCTAGGTGCCGGCTGAGCTAGAGGCCAAAATCTACAGGTAGGCACTTTGCAAAAAACAGCTCTGTTTTCTGTCAAAAAATGGGATGTGTCCACGTTGCGCTTTGGGGCATTTCCTGTCGCGGGCGCTAGGCCTACCCACACAAGTGAGGTATCATTTTTATCGGGAGACTTGGGGGAACGCTGGGTTGAAGGAAATTTGGGGATCCTCTCAGATTCCAGAACTTTCTGTCACCATAATGTGAGGAAAATGTGTTTTTTTAGCCAAATTTTGAGGTTTGCAAAGGATTCTGGGTAACAGAACCTGGTCATAGCCCACAAGTCACCCCATCTTGGATTCCCCTAGGTCTCTAGTTTTCAGAAATGCACAGGTTTGGTAGGTTTCCTTAGGTGCCGGCTGAGCTAGAGGCCAAAATCTACAGGTAGGCACTTTGCAAAAAACAGCTCTGTTTTCTGTCAAAAAATTGGGATGTGTCCACGTTACGCTTTGGGGCATTTCCTGTCGCAGGCGCTAGGCCTACCCACACAAGTGAGGTATCATTTTTATCGGGAGACTTGGGGGAACGCTGAGTGAAAGGAAATTTGTGCCTCCTCTCAGATTCCAGAACTTTCTGCCACAGAAATGTGAGGAACATGTGTTTTTTTAGCCAAATGTTGAGGTTTGCAAAGGATTCTGGGTAACAGAACCTGGTCAGAGCCCCACAAGTCACCCCATCTTGGATTCCCCTAGGTCTCTAGTTTTCAAAAATGCACAGGTTTGGTAGGTTTCCCTAGGTGCTGGCTGAGCTAGAGGCCAAAATCTACAGGTAGGCAGTTTGCAAAAAACACCTCTGTTTTCTTTAAAAAAATGGGATGTGTCCACGTTGCGCTTTGGGGCATTTCCTGTCGCGGGCGCTAGGCCTACCCACACAAGTGAGGTAACATTTTTATCGGGAGACTTGGGGGAACGCTGGGTGGAAGGAAATTTGTGCCTCCTCTCAGATTCCAGAACTTTCTGTCACAGAAATGTGAGGAACATGTGTTTTTTTCGGCAAATTTTGAGGCTTGCAAAGGATTCTGGGTAACAGAACCTGGTCAGAGCCCCACACGTCACCCCATCTTGGATTCCCCTAGGTCTCTAGTTTTCAAAAATGCACAGGTTTGGTAGGTTTCCCTAGGTGCCGGCTGAGCTAGAGGCCAAAATCTATAGGTAGGCACTTTGCAAAAAACAGCTCTGTTTTCTGTCAAAAAATGGGATGTGTCCACGTTGCGCTTTGGGGCATTTCCTGTCGCGGGCGCTAGGCCTACCCACACAAGTGAGGTATCATTTTTATCGGGAGACTTGGGGGAACGCTGGGTGGAAGGGAATTTGTGCCTCCTCTCAGATTCCAGAACTTTCTATCACCATAATGTGAGGAAAATGTGTTTTTTTAGCCATATTTAGAGGTTTGCAAAGGATTCTGGGTAACAGAACCTGGTCAGAGCCCCACAAGTCCCCCATCTGGATTCCCCTAGGTCTCTAGTTTTCGGAAATGCACAGGTTTGGTAGGTTTCCCTAGGTGCCGGCTGAGCTAGAGGCCAAAATCTACAGGTAGGCACCTTGCAAAAAACAGCTCTGTATTCTGTCAAAAAATGGGATGTGTCCACGTTGCGCTTTGGGGCATTTCCTGTCGCGGGCGCTAGGCCTACCCACACAAGTGAGGTATCATTTTTATCGGGAGACTTGGGGGAATGCTGGGTGGAAGGATATTTGTGCCTCCTCTCAGATTCCAGAACTTTCTGCCACAGAAATGTGAGGAACATGTTTTTTTTTAGCCACATTTTGAAGTTTGCAAAGGATTCTAGGTAACAGAACCTGGTCAGAGCCCCACAAGTCACCCCATTGTGGATTCCCCTAGGTCTCTAGTTTTAAAAAATGCACAGGTTTGGTAGGTTTCCCTAGGTGCCGGCTGAGCTAGAGGCCAAAATCTACAGGTAGGTACTTTGCAAAAAACAGCTCTGTTTTCTGTCAAAAAATGGGATGTGTCCACTTTGCGCTTTGGGGCATTTCCTGTCGCAGGCGCTAGGCCTACCCACACAAGTGAGGTATCATTTTTATCGGGAGACTTGGGGGAACGCTGGGTGGAAGGAAATTTGTGCCTCCTCTCAGATTCCAGAACTTTCTGCCACAGAAATGTGAGGAACATGTGTTTTTTTTAGCCACATTTTGAAGTTTGCAAAGGATTCTGGGTAACAGAACCTGGTCAGAGCCCCACAAGTCACCCCATCTTGGATTCCCCTAGGTCTCTAGTTTTCAAAAATGCACAGGTTTTGTAGGTTTCCCTAGGTGCCAGCTGAGCTAGAGGCCAAAATCTACAGGTAGGCATTTTGCAAGAAACAGCTCTGTATTCTGTCAAAAAATGGGATGTGTCTACGTTGCGCTTTGGGGCATTTCCTGTCGCGGCGCTAGGCCTACCCACACAAGTGAGGTATCATTTTTATCGGGAGACTTGGGGGAACGCTGGGTGGAAGGAAATTTGTGCCTCCTCTCAGATTCCAGAACTTTCTGCCACAGAAATGTGAGGAACATGTGTTTTTTTTGCCAAATTTTGAGGTTTGCAAAGGATTCTGGGTAACAGAACCTGGTCAGAGCCCCACAAGTCACCCCATCTTGGATTCCCCTAGGTCTCTAGTTTTCAAAAATGCACAGATTTGGTAGGTTTCCCTAGGTGCCGGCTGAGGTAGAGGCCAAAATCTACAGGTAGGCACTTTCCAAAAAACACCTCTGTTTTCTTTCAAAAAATGGGATGTGTCCACGTTGCGCTTTGGAGCATTTCCTGTCGCGGGCGCTAGGCCAACCCACACAAGTGAGGTATCATTTTTATCGGGAGACTTGGGGGAACGCTGGGTGGAAGGAAAGTTGTGCCTCCTCTCAGATTCCAGAACTTTCTGCCACAGAAATGTGAGGAACATGTGTTTTTTTAGCCACATTTTGAAATTTGCAAAGGATTCTGGGTAACAGAACCTGGTCAGAGCCCCACAAGTCACCCCATTGTGGATTCCCCTAGGTCTCTAGTTTTCAAAAATGCACAGGTTTGGTAGGTTTCCCTAGGTGCCGGCTGAGCTAGAGGCCAAAATCTACAGGTAGGCACTTTGCAAAAAACACCTCTGTTTTCTTTCAAAAAATGGGATGTGTCCATGTTGCGCTTTGGGGCATTTCCTGTCGCGGGCGCTAGGCCTACCCACACAAGTGAGGTATCATTTTTATCGGGAGACTTGGGGGAACGCTGGGTGGAAGGAAATTTGTGCCTCCTCTCAGATTCCAGAACTTTCTGCCACAGAAATGTGAGGAACATGTGTTTTTTTAGCCAAATTTTGAGGTTTGCAAAGGATTCTGGGTAACAGACCCTGGTCAGAGCCCCACAAGTCACCCCATCTTGGATTCCCCTAGGTCTCTAGTTTTCAAAAATGCACAGGTTTGGTAGGTTTCCCTAGGTGCCGGCTGAGGTAGAGGCCAAAATCTACAGGTAGGCACTTTCCAAAAAACACCTCTGTTTTCTTTCAAAAAATGGGATGTGTCCACGTTGCGCTTTGGAGCATTTCCTGTCGCGGGCGCTAGGCCTACCCACACAAGTGAGGTATCATTTTTATCGGGAGACTTGGGGGAACGCTGGGTGGAAGGAAATTTGTGCCTCCTCTCAGATTCCAGAACTTTCTGCCACAGAAATGTGAGGAACATGTGTTTTTTTAGCCACATTTTGAAATTTGCAAAGGATTCTGGGTAACAGAACCTGGTCAGAGCCCCACAAGTCACCCCATCGTGGATTCCCCTAGGTCTCTAGTTTTCAAAAATGCACAGGTTTGGTAGGTTTCCCTAGGTGCCGGCTGAGCTAGAGGCCAAAATCTACAGGTAGGCAGTTTGCAAAAAACACCTCTGTTTTCTTTAAAAAAATGGGATGTGTCCACGTTGCGCTTTGGGGCATTTCCTGTCGCGGGCGCTAGGCCTACCCACACAAGTGAGGTAACATTTTTATCGGGAGACTTGGGGGAACGCTGGGTGGAAGGAAATTTGTGCCTCCTCTCAGATTCCAGAACTTTCTGTCACAGAAATGTGAGGAACATGTGTTTTTTTAGGCAAATTTTGAGTCTTGCAAAGGATTCTGGGTAACAGAACCTGGTCAGAGCCCCACAAGTCACCCCATCTTGGATTCCCCTAGGTCTCTAGTTTTCAAAAATGCACAGGTTTGGTAGGTTTCCCTAGGTGCCGGCTGAGCTAGACGCCAAAATCTATAGGTAGGCACTTTGCAAAAAACAGCTCTGTTTTCTGTCAAAAAATGGGATGTGTCCACGTTGCGCTTTGGGGCATTTCCTGTCGCGGACGCTAGGCCTACCCACACAAGTGAGGTATCATTTTTATCGGGAGACTTGGGGGAACGCTGGGTGGAAGGGAATTTGTGGCTCCTCTCAGATTCCAGAACTTTCTATCACCATACTGTGAGGAAAATGTGTTTTTTTAGCCATATTTAGAGGTTTGCAAAGGATTCTGGGTAACAGAACCTGGTCAGAGCCCCACAAGTCCCCCATCTGGATTCCCCTAGGTCTCTAGTTTTCGGAAATGCACAGGTTTGGTAGGTTTCCCTAGGTGCCGGCTGAGCTAGAGGCCAAAATCTACAGGTAGGCACTTTGCAAAAAACAGCTCTGTTTTCTGTCAAAAAATGGGATGTGTCCACGTTGCGCTTTGGGGCATTTCCTGTCGCGGGCGCTAGGCCTACCCACACAAGTGAGGTATCATTTTTATCGGGAGACTTGGGGGAATGCTGCATGGAAGGAAATTTGTGCCTCCTCTCAGATTCCAGAACTTTCTGCCACAGAAATGTGAGGAACATGTTTTTTTTTAGCCACATTTTGAAGTTTGCAAAGGATTCTAGGTAACAGAACCTGGTCAGAGCCCCACAAGTCACCCCATTGTGGATTCCCCTAGGTCTCTAGTTTTAAAAAATGCACAGGTTTGGTAGGTTTCCCTAGGTGCCGGCTGAGCTAGAGGCCAAAATCTACAGGTAGGTACTTTGCAAAAAACAGCTCTGTTTTCTGTCAAAAAATGGGATGTGTCCACTTTGCGCTTTGGGGCATTTCCTGTTGCAGGCGCTAGGCCTACCCACACAAGTGAGGTATCATTTTTATCGGGAGACTTGGGGGAACGCTGGGTGGATGTAAATTTGTGCCTCCTCTCAGATTCCAGAACTTTCTGCCACAGAAATGTGAGGAACATGTGTTTTTTTTAGCCACATTTTGAAGTTTGCAAAGGATTCTGGGTAACAGAACCTGGTCAGAGCCCCACAAGTCACCCCATCTTGGATTCCCCTAGGTCTCTAGTTTTCAAAAATGCACAGGTTTTGTAGGTTTCCCTAGGTGCCATCTGAGCTAGAGGCCAAAATCTACAGGTAGGCATTTTGCAAGAAACAGCTCTGTATTCTGTCAAAAAATGGGATGTGTCTACGTTGCGCTTTGGGGCATTTCCTGTCGCGGGCGCTAGGCCTACCCACACAAGTGAGGTATCATTTTTATCGGGAGACTTGGGGGAACGCTGGGTGGAAGGAAATTTGTGCCTCCTCTCAGATTCCAGAACTTTCTGCCACAGAAATGTGAGGAACATGTGTTTTTTTAGCCAAATTTTGAGGTTTGCAAAGGATTCTGGGTAACAGAACCTGGTCAGAGCCCCACAAGTCACCCCATCTTGGATTCCCCTAGGTCTCTAGTTTTCAAAAATGCACAGGTTTGGTAGGTTTCCCTAGGTGCCGGCTGAGGTAGAGGCCAAAATCTACAGGTAGGCACTTTCCAAAAAACACCTCTGTTTTCTTTCAAAAAATGTGATGTGTCCACGTTGCGCTTTGGAGCATTTCCTGTCGCGGGCGCTAGGCCTACCCACACAAGTGAGGTATCATTTTTATCGGGAGACTTGGGGGAACGCTGGGTGGAAGGAAATTTGTGCCTCCTCTCAGATTCCAGAACTTTCTGCCACAGAAATGTGAGGAACATGTGTTTTTTTAGCCAAATTTTGAGGCTTGCAAAGGATTCTGGGTAACAGAACCTGGTCAGAGCCCCACAAGTGACCACATCTTGGATTCCCCTAGGTCTCTAGTTTTCAAAAATGCACAGGTTTGGTAGGTTTCCCTAGGTGCCGGCTGAGCTAGAGGCCAAAATCTATAGGTAGGCACTTTGCAAAAAACAGCTCTGTTTTCTGTCAAAAAATGGGATGTGTCCACGTTGCGCTTTGGGGCATTTCCTGTCGCGGGCGCTAGGCCTACCCACACAAGTGAGGTATAATTTTTATCGGGAGACTTGGGGGAACGCTGGGTGGAAGGGAATTTGTGGCTCCTCTCAGATTCCAGAACTTTCTGTCATCATAATGTGAGGAAAATGTGTTTTTTTAGCCATATTTAGAGGTTTGCAAAGGATTCTGGGTAACAGAACCTGGTCAGAGCCCTACAAGTCACCCCATCTTGGATTCCCCTAGGTCTCTAGTTTTCAAAAATGCACAGGTTTTGTAGGTTTCCCTAGGTGCCGGCTGAGCTAGAGGCCAAAATGCACAGGTAGGCATTTTGCAAGAAACAGCTCTGTATTCTGTCAAAAAATGGGATGTGTCTACGTTGCGCTTTGGGGCATTTCCTGTCGCGGGCGCTAGGCCTACCCACACAAGTGAGGTATCATTTTTATCGGGAGACTTGGGGGAACGCTGGGTGGAAAGAAATTTGTGCCTCCTCTCAGATTCCAGAACTTTCTGCCACAGAAATGTGAGGAACATGTGTTTTTTTTAGCCAAATTTTGAGGTTTGCAAAGGATTCTGGGTAACAGAACCTGGTCAGAGCCCCACAAGTCACCCCATCTTGGATTCCCCTCGGTCTCTAGTTTTGAAAAATGCACAGGTTTGGTAGGTTTCCCTAGGTGCCGGCTGAGCTAGAGGCCAAAATCTATAGGTAGGCACTTTGCAAAAAACAGCTCTGTTTTCTGTCAAAAAATGGGATGTGTCCACGTTGCCCTTTGGGGCATTTCCTGTCGCGGGCGCTAGGCCTACCCACACAAGTGAGGTATCATTTTTATCGGGAGACTTTGGGGAACGCTGGGTGGAAGGGAATTTGTGGCTCCTCTCAGATTCCAGAACTTTCTGTCACCATAATGTGAGGAAAATGTGTTTTTTTAGCCATATTTAGAGGTTTGCAAAGGATTCTGGGTAACAGAACCTGGTCAGAGCCCCACAAGTCACCCCATCTTGGATTCCCCTAGGTCTCTAGTTTTCGGAAATGCACAGGTTTGGTAGGTTTCCCTAGGTGCCGGCTGAGCTAGAGGCCAAAATCTACAGGTAGGCACTTTGCAAAAAACAGCTCTGTTTTCTGTCAAAAAATGGGATGTGTCCACGTTGCGCTTTGGGGCATTTCCTGTCGCGGGCGCTAGGCCTACCCACACAAGTGAGGTATCATTTTTATCGGGAGACTTGGGGGAACGCTGGGTTGAAGGAAATTTGGGGATCCTCTCAGATTCCAGAACTTTCTGTCACCATAATGTGAGGAAAATGTGTTTTTTTAGCCAAATTTTGAGGTTTGCAAAGGATTCTGGGTAACAGAACCTGGTCATAGCCCACAAGTCACCCCATCTTGGATTCCCCTAGGTCTCTAGTTTTCAGAAATGCACAGGTTTGGTAGGTTTCCTTAGGTGCCGGCTGAGCTAGAGGCCAAAATCTACAGGTAGGCACTTTGCAAAAAACAGCTCTGTTTTCTGTCAAAAAATTGGGATGTGTCCACGTTACGCTTTGGGGCATTTCCTGTCGCAGGCGCTAGGCCTACCCACACAAGTGAGGTATCATTTTTATCGGGAGACTTGGGGGAACGCTGAGTGAAAGGAAATTTGTGCCTCCTCTCAGATTCCAGAACTTTCTGCCACAGAAATGTGAGGAACATGTGTTTTTTTAGCCAAATGTTGAGGTTTGCAAAGGATTCTGGGTAACAGAACCTGGTCAGAGCCCCACAAGTCACCCCATCTTGGATTCCCCTAGGTCTCTAGTTTTCAAAAATGCACAGGTTTGGTAGGTTTCCCTAGGTGCTGGCTGAGCTAGAGGCCAAAATCTACAGGTAGGCAGTTTGCAAAAAACACCTCTGTTTTCTTTAAAAAAATGGGATGTGTCCACGTTGCGCTTTGGGGCATTTCCTGTCGCGGGCGCTAGGCCTACCCACACAAGTGAGGTAACATTTTTATCGGGAGACTTGGGGGAACGCTGGGTGGAAGGAAATTTGTGCCTCCTCTCAGATTCCAGAACTTTCTGTCACAGAAATGTGAGGAACATGTGTTTTTTTAGGCAAATTTTGAGGCTTGCAAAGGATTCTGGGTAACAGAACCTGGTCAGAGCCCCACACGTCACCCCATCTTGGATTCCCCTAGGTCTCTAGTTTTCAAAAATGCACAGGTTTGGTAGGTTTCCCTAGGTGCCGGCTGAGCTAGAGGCCAAAATCTATAGGTAGGCACTTTGCAAAAAACAGCTCTGTTTTCTGTCAAAAAATGGGATGTGTCCACGTTGCGCTTTGGGGCATTTCCTGTCGCGGGCGCTAGGCCTACCCACACAAGTGAGGTATCATTTTTATCGGGAGACTTGGGGGAACGCTGGGTGGAAGGGAATTTGTGCCTCCTCTCAGATTCCAGAACTTTCTATCACCATAATGTGAGGAAAATGTGTTTTTTTAGCCATATTTAGAGGTTTGCAAAGGATTCTGGGTAACAGAACCTGGTCAGAGCCCCACAAGTCCCCCATCTGGATTCCCCTAGGTCTCTAGTTTTCGGAAATGCACAGGTTTGGTAGGTTTCCCTAGGTGCCGGCTGAGCTAGAGGCCAAAATCTACAGGTAGGCACCTTGCAAAAAACAGCTCTGTATTCTGTCAAAAAATGGGATGTGTCCACGTTGCGCTTTGGGGCATTTCCTGTCGCAGGCGCTAGGCCTACCCACACAAGTGAGGTATCATTTTTATCGGGAGACTTGGGGGAATGCTGGGTGGAAGGATATTTGCGCCTCCTCTCAGATTCCAGAACTTTCTGCCACAGAAATGTGAGGAACATGTTTTTTTTTAGCCACATTTTGAAGTTTGCAAAGGATTCTAGGTAACAGAACCTGGTCAGAGCCCCACAAGTCACCCCATTGTGGATTCCCCTAGGTCTCTAGTTTTAAAAAATGCACAGGTTTGGTAGGTTTCCCTAGGTGCCGGCTGAGCTAGAGGCCAAAATCTACAGGTAGGTACTTTGCAAAAAACAGCTCTGTTTTCTGTCAAAAAATGGGATGTGTCCACTTTGCGCTTTGGGGCATTTCCTGTCGCAGGCGCTAGGCCTACCCACACAAGTGAGGTATCATTTTTATCGGGAGACTTGGGGGAACGCTGGGTGGAAGGAAATTTGTGCCTCCTCTCAGATTCCAGAACTTTCTGCCACAGAAATGTGAGGAAGATGTGTTTTTTTTAGCCACATTTTGAAGTTTGCAAAGGATTCTGGGTAACAGAACCTGGTCAGAGCCCCACAAGTCACCCCATCTTGGATTCCCCTAGGTCTCTAGTTTTCAAAAATGCACAGGTTTTGTAGGTTTCCCTAGGTGCCAGCTGAGCTAGAGGCCAAAATCTACAGGTAGGCATTTTGCAAGAAACAGCTCTGTATTCTGTCAAAAAATGGGATGTGTCTACGTTGCGCTTTGGGGCATTTCCTGTCGCGGCGCTAGGCCTACCCACACAAGTGAGGTATCATTTTTATCGGGAGACTTGGGGGAACGCTGGGTGGAAGGAAATTTGTGCCTCCTCTCAGATTCCAGAACTTTCTGCCACAGAAATGTGAGGAACATGTGTTTTTTTAGCCAAATTTTGAGGTTTGCAAAGGATTCTGGGTAACAGAACCTGGTCAGAGCCCCACAAGTCACCCCATCTTGGATTCCCCTAGGTCTCTAGTTTTCAAAAATGCACAGATTTGGTAGGTTTCCCTAGGTGCCGGCTGAGGTAGAGGCCAAAATCTACAGGTAGGCACTTTCCAAAAAACACCTCTGTTTTCTTTCAAAAAATGGGATGTGTCCACGTTGCGCTTTGGAGCATTTCCTGTCGCGGGCGCTAGGCCAACCCACACAAGTGAGGTATCATTTTTATCGGGAGACTTGGGGGAACGCTGGGTGGAAGGAAAGTTGTGCCTCCTCTCAGATTCCAGAACTTTCTGCCACAGAAATGTGAGGAACATGTGTTTTTTTAGCCACATTTTGAAATTTGCAAAGGTTTCTGGGTAACAGAACCTGGTCAGAGCCCCACAAGTCACCCCATTGTGGATTCCCCTAGGTCTCTAGTTTTCAAAAATGCACAGGTTTGGTAGGTTTCCCTAGGTGCCGGCTGAGCTAGAGGCCAAAATCTACAGGTAGGCACTTTGCAAAAAACACCTCTGTTTTCTTTCAAAAAATGGGATGTGTCCATGTTGCGCTTTGGGGCATTTCCTGTCGCGGGCGCTAGGCCTACCCACACAAGTGAGGTATCATTTTTATCGGGAGACTTGGGGGAACGCTGGGTGGAAGGAAATTTGTGCCTCCTCTCAGATTCCAGAACTTTCTGCCACAGAAATGTGAGGAACATGTGTTTTTTTAGCCAAATTTTGAGGTTTGCAAAGGATTCTGGGTAACAGACCCTGGTCAGAGCCCCACAAGTCACCCCATCTTGGATTCCCCTAGGTCTCTAGTTTTCAAAAATGCACAGGTTTGGTAGGTTTCCCTAGGTGCCGGCTGAGGTAGAGGCCAAAATCTACAGGTAGGCACTTTCCAAAAAACACCTCTGTTTTCTTTCAAAAAATGGGATGTGTCCACGTTGCGCTTTGGAGCATTTCCTGTCGCGGGCGCTAGGCCTACCCACACAAGTGAGGTATCATTTTTATCGGGAGACTTGGGGGAACGCTGGGTGGAAGGAAATTTGTGCCTCCTCTCAGATTCCAGAACTTTCTGCCACAGAAATGTGAGGAACATGTGTTTTTTTAGCCACATTTTGAAATTTGCAAAGGATTCTGGGTAACAGAACCTGGTCAGAGCCCCACAAGTCACCCCATCGTGGATTCCCCTAGGTCTCTAGTTTTCAAAAATGCACAGGTTTGGTAGGTTTCCCTAGGTGCCGGCTGAGCTAGAGGCCAAAATCTACAGGTAGGCAGTTTGCAAAAAACACCTCTGTTTTCTTTAAAAAAATGGGATGTGTCCACGTTGCGCTTTGGGGCATTTCCTGTCGCGGGCGCTAGGCCTACCCACACAAGTGAGGTAACATTTTTATCGGGAGACTTGGGGGAACGCTGGGTGGAAGGAAATTTGTGCCTCCTCTCAGATTCCAGAACTTTCTGTCACAGAAATGTGAGGAACATGTGTTTTTTTAGGCAAATTTTGAGTCTTGCAAAGGATTCTGGGTAACAGAACCTGGTCAGAGCCCCACAAGTCACCCCATCTTGGATTCCCCTAGGTCTCTAGTTTTCAAAAATGCACAGGTTTGGTAGGTTTCCCTAGGTGCCGGCTGAGCTAGACGCCAAAATCTATAGGTAGGCACTTTGCAAAAAACAGCTCTGTTTTCTGTCAAAAAATGGGATGTGTCCACGTTGCGCTTTGGGGCATTTCCTGTCGCGGACGCTAGGCCTACCCACACAAGTGAGGTATCATTTTTATCGGGAGACTTGGGGGAACGCTGGGTGGCAGGGAATTTGTGGCTCCTCTCAGATTCCAGAACTTTCTATCACCATACTGTGAGGAAAATGTGTTTTTTTAGCCATATTTAGAGGTTTGCAAAGGATTCTGGGTAACAGAACCTGGTCAGAGCCCCACAAGTCCCCCATCTGGATTCCCCTAGGTCTCTAGTTTTCGGAAATGCACAGGTTTGGTAGGTTTCCCTAGGTGCCGGCTGAGCTAGAGGCCAAAATCTACAGGTAGGCACTTTGCAAAAAACAGCTCTGTTTTCTGTCAAAAAATGGGATGTGTCCACGTTGCGCTTTGGGGCATTTCCTATCGCGGGCGCTAGGCCTACCCACACAAGTGAGGTATCATTTTTATCGGGAGACTTGGGGGAATGCTGCATGGAAGGAAATTTGTGCCTCCTCTCAGATTCCAGAACTTTCTGCCACAGAAATGTGAGGAACATGTTTTTTTTTAGCCACATTTTGAAGTTTGCAAAGGATTCTAGGTAACAGAACCTGGTCAGAGCCCCACAAGTCACCCCATTGTGGATTCCCCTAGGTCTCTAGTTTTAAAAAATGCACAGGTTTGGTAGGTTTCCCTAGGTGCCGGCTGAGCTAGAGGCCAAAATCTACAGGTAGGTACTTTGCAAAAAACAGCTCTGTTTTCTGTCAAAAAATGGGATGTGTCCACTTTGCGCTTTGGGGCATTTCCTGTTGCAGGCGCTAGGCCTACCCACACAAGTGAGGTATCATTTTTATCGGGAGACTTGGGGGAACGCTGGGTGGATGTAAATTTGTGCCTCCTCTCAGATTCCAGAACTTTCTGCCACAGAAATGTGAGGAACATGTGTTTTTTTTAGCCACATTTTGAAGTTTGCAAAGGATTCTGGGTAACAGAACCTGGTCAGAGCCCCACAAGTCACCCCATCTTGGATTCCCCTAGGTCTCTAGTTTTCAAAAATGCACAGGTTTTGTAGGTTTCCCTAGGTGCCATCTGAGCTAGAGGCCAAAATCTACAGGTAGGCATTTTGCAAGAAACAGCTCTGTATTCTGTCAAAAAATGGGATGTGTCTACGTTGCGCTTTGGGGCATTTCCTGTCGCGGGCGCTAGGCCTACCCACACAAGTGAGGTATCATTTTTATCGGGAGACTTGGGGGAACGCTGGGTGGAAGGAAATTTGTGCCTCCTCTCAGATTCCAGAACTTTCTGCCACAGAAATGTGAGGAACATGTGTTTTTTTAGCCAAATTTTGAGGTTTGCAAAGGATTCTGGGTAACAGAACCTGGTCAGAGCCCCACAAGTCACCCCATCTTGGATTCCCCTAGGTCTCTAGTTTTCAAAAATGCACAGGTTTGGTAGGTTTCCCTAGGTGCCGGCTGAGGTAGAGGCCAAAATCTACAGGTAGGCACTTTCCAAAAAACACCTCTGTTTTCTTTCAAAAAATGTGATGTGTCCACGTTGCGCTTTGGAGCATTTCCTGTCGCGGGCGCTAGGCCTACCCACACAAGTGAGGTATCATTTTTATCGGGAGACTTGGGGGAACGCTGGGTGGAAGGAAATTTGTGCCTCCTCTCAGATTCCAGAACTTTCTGCCACAGAAATGTGAGGAACATGTGTTTTTTTAGCCAAATTTTGAGGCTTGCAAAGGATTCTGGGTAACAGAACCTGGTCAGAGCCCCACAAGTGACCACATCTTGGATTCCCCTAGGTCTCTAGTTTTCAAAAATGCACAGGTTTGGTAGGTTTCCCTAGGTGCCGGCTGAGCTAGAGGCCAAAATCTATAGGTAGGCACTTTGCAAAAAACAGCTCTGTTTTCTGTCAAAAAATGGGATGTGTCCACGTTGCGCTTTGGGGCATTTCCTGTCGCGGGCGCTAGGCCTACCCACACAAGTGAGGTATAATTTTTATCGGGAGACTTGGGGGAACGCTGGGTGGAAGGGAATTTGTGGCTCCTCTCAGATTCCAGAACTTTCTGTCATCATAATGTGAGGAAAATGTGTTTTTTTAGCCATATTTAGAGATTTGCAAAGGATTCTGGGTAACAGAACCTGGTCAGAGCCCTACAAGTCACCCCATCTTGGATTCCCCTAGGTCTCTAGTTTTCAAAAATGCACAGGTTTTGTAGGTTTCCCTAGGTGCCGGCTGAGCTAGAGGCCAAAATGCACAGGTAGGCATTTTGCAAGAAACAGCTCTGTATTCTGTCAAAAAATGGGATGTGTCTACGTTGCGCTTTGGGGTATTTCCTGTCGCGGGCGCTAGGCCTACCCACACAAGTGAGGTATCATTTTTATCGGGAGACTTGGGGGAACGCTGGGTGGAAAGAAATTTGTGCCTCCTCTCAGATTCCAGAACTTTCTGCCACAGAAATGTGAGGAACATGTGTTTTTTTTAGCCAAATTTTGAGGTTTGCAAAGGATTCTGGGTAACAGAACCTGGTCAGAGCCCCACAAGTCACCCCATCTTGGATTCCCCTCGGTCTCTAGTTTTGAAAAATGCACAGGTTTGGTAGGTTTCCCTAGGTGCCGGCTGAGCTAGAGGCCAAAATCTATAGGTAGGCACTTTGCAAAAAACAGCTCTGTTTTCTGTCAAAAAATGGGATGTGTCCACGTTGCCCTTTGGGGCATTTCCTGTCGCGGGCGCTAGGCCTACCCACACAAGTGAGGTATCATTTTTATCGGGAGACTTGGGGGAACGCTGGGTGGAAGGGAATTTGTGGCTCCTCTCAGATTCCAGAACTTTCTGTCACCATAATGTGAGGAAAATGTGTTTTTTTAGCCATATTTAGAGGTTTGCAAAGGATTCTGGGTAACAGAACCTGGTCAGAGCCCCACAAGTCACCCCATCTTGGATTCCCCCAGGTCTCTAGTTTTCAAAAATGCACAGGTTTGGTAGGTTTCCCTAGGTGCCGGCTGAGCTAGAGGCCAAAATCTACAGGTAGGCACTTTGCAAAAAACACCTCTGTTTTCTTTAAAAAAATGGGATGTGTCCACGTTGCGCTTTGGAGCATTTCCTGTCGCGGGCGCTAGGCCTACCCACACAAGTGAGGTATCATTTTTATCGGGAGACTTGGGGGAACGCTGGGTGGAAGGAAATTTGTGCCTCCTCTCAGATTCCAGAACTTTCTGCCACAGAAATGTGAGGAACATGTGTTTTTTTAGCCAAATTTTGAGGTTTGCAAAGGATTCTGGGTAACAGAACCTGGTCAGAGCCCCACAAGTCACCCCATCTTGGATTCCCCTAGGTCTCTAGTTTTCAAAAATGCACAGGTTTGGTAGGTTTCCCTAGGTGCCGGCTGAGGTAGAGGCCAAAATCTACAGGTAGGCACTTTCCAAAAAACACCTCTGTTTTCTTTCAAAAAATGGGATGTGTCCACGTTGCGCTTTGGAGCATTTCCTGTCGCGGGCGCTAGGCCTACCCACACAAGTGAGGTATCATTTTTATCGGGAGACTTGGGGGAACGCTGGGTGGAAGGAAATTTGTGCCTCCTCTCAGATTCCAGAACTTTCTGCCACAGAAATGTGAGGAACATGTGTTTTTTTAGCCACATTTTGAAATTTGCAAAGGATTCTGGGTAACAGAACCTGGTCAGAGCCCCACAAGTCACCCCATCGTGGATTCCCCTAGGTCTCTAGTTTTCAAAAATGAACAGGTTTGGTAGGTTTCCCTAGGTGCCGGCTGAGCTAGAGGCCAAAATCTACAGGTAGGCACTTTGCAAAAAACACCTCTGTTTTCTTTCAAAAAATGGGATGTGTCCATGTTGCGCTTTGGGGCATTTCCTGTCGCGGGCGCTAGGCCTACCCACACAAGTGAGGTATCATTTTTATCGGGAGACTTGGGGGAACGCTGGGTGGAAGGAAATTTGTGCCTCCTCTCAGATTACAGAACTTTCTGTCACAGAAATGTGAGGAACATGTGTTTTTTTAGCCAACTTTTGAGGCTTGCAAAGGATTCTGGGTCACAGAACCTGGTCAGAGCCCCACAAGTCACCCCATCTTGGATTCCCCTAGGTCTCTAGTTTTTGAAAATGCACAGGTTTGGTAGGTTTCCCTAGGTGCCGGCTGAGCTAGAGGCCAAAATCTACAGGTAGGCACTTTGCAAAAAACAGCTCTGTTTTCTGTCAAAAAATAGGATGTATCCACGTTGCGCTTTGGGGCATTTCCTGTTGCGGGCGCTAGGCCTAGCCACACAAGTGAGGTATCATTTTTATTGGGAGACTTGGGGGAATGCTGGGTGGAAGGAAATTTGTGCCTCCTCTCAGATTCCAGAACTTTCTGCCACAGAAATGTGAGGAACATGTTTTTTTTTAGCCACATTTTGAAGTTTGCAAAGGATTCTAGGTAACAGAACCTGGTCAGAGCCCCACAAGTCACCCCATTGTGGATTCCCCTAGGTCTCTAGTTTTAAAAAATGCACAGGTTTGGTAGGTTTCCCTAGGTGCCGGCTGAGCTAGAGGCCAAAATCTACAGGTGGGTACTTTGCAAAAAACAGCTCTGTTTTCTGTCAAAAAATGGGATGTGTCCACTTTGCGCTTTGGGGCATTTCCTGTCGCAGGCGCTAGGCCTACCCACACAAGTGAGGTATCATTTTTATCGGGAGACTTGGGGGAACGCTGGGTGGAAGGAAATTTGTGCCTCCTCTCAGATTCCAGAACTTTCTGCCACAGAAATGTGAGGAACATGTGTTTTTTTTAGCCACATTTTGAAGTTTGCAAAGGATTCTGGGTAACAGAACCT
The DNA here is from genome assembly GCF_031143425.1 of Pleurodeles waltl. Taxonomy (NCBI): domain Eukaryota; kingdom Metazoa; phylum Chordata; class Amphibia; order Caudata; family Salamandridae; genus Pleurodeles; species Pleurodeles waltl. The sequence goes on from NC_090436.1 coordinate 999,875,213, forward strand.
CAGAGCCCCACAAGTCACCCCATCTTGGATTCCCCTAGGTCTCTAGTTTTCAAAAATGCACTGGTTTGGTAGGTTTCCCTAGGTGCCGGCTGAGTTAGAGGCCAAAATCTACAGGTAGGCACTTTGCAAAAAACACCTCTGTTTTCTGTCAAAAAATGGGATGTGTCCACGTTGCGCTTTGGGGCATTTCCTGTCGCGGGCGCTAGGCCTACCCACACAAGTGAGGTAACATTTTTATCTGGAGACTTGGGGGAATGCTGGGTGGAAGGAAATTTGTGCCTCCTCTCAGATTCCAGAACTTTCTGCCACAGAAATGTGAGGAACATGTGTTTTTTTACCCAAATTTAGAGGCTTGCAAAGGATTCTGGGTAACAGAACCTGGTCAGAGCCCCACAAGTCACCCCATCTTGGATTCCCCTAGGTCTCTAGTTTTCAAAAATGCACAGGTTTGGTAGGTTTCCCTAGGTGCCGGCTGAGCTAGAGGCCAAAATCTATAGGTAGGCACTTTGCAAAAAACAGCTCTGTTTTCTGTCAAAAAATGGGATGTGTCCACGTTGCGCTTTGGGGCATTTCCTGTCGCGGGCGCTAGGCCTACCCACACAAGTGAGGTATCATTTTTATCGGGAGACTTGGGGGAACGCTGGGTGGAAGGGAATTTGTGGCTCCTCTCAGATTCCAGAACTTTCTGTCACCATAATGTGAGGAAAATGTGTTTTTTTAGCCATATTTAGAGGTTTGCAAAGGATTCTGGGTAACAGAACCTGGTCAGAGCCCCACAAGTCACCCCATCTTGGATTCCCCTAGGTCTCTAGTTTTTGGAAATGCACAGGTTTGGTAGGTTTCCCTAGGTGCCGGCTGAGCTAGAGGCCAAAATCTATAGGTAGGCACTTTGCAAAAAACAGCTCTGTTTTCTGTCAAAAAATGGGATGTGTCCACGTTGCGCTTTGGGGCATTTCCTGTCGCGGGCGCTAGGCCTACCCACACAAATGAGGTATCATTTTTATCGGGAGACTTGGGGGAACGCTGGGTGGAAGGGAATTTGTGGCTCCTCTCAGATTCCAGAACTTTCTGTCACCATAATGTGAGGAAAATGTGTTTTTTTAGCCATATTTAGAGGTTTGCAAAGGATTCTGGGTAACAGAACCTGGTCAGAGCCCCACAAGTCACCCCATCTTGGATTCCCCCAGGTCTCTATTTTTCAAAAATGCACAGGTTTGGTAGGTTTCCCTAGGTGCCGGCTGAGCTAGAGGCCAAAATCTACAGGTAGGCACTTTCCAAAAAACACCTCTGTTTTCTTTCAAAAAATGGGATGTGTCCACGTTGCGCTTTGGAGCATTTCCTGTCGCGGGCGCTAGGCCTACCCACACAAGTGAGGTATCATTTTTATCGGGAGACTTGGGGGAACGCTGGGTGGAAGGAAATTTGTGCCTCCTCTCAGATTCCAGAACTTTCTGCCACAGAAATGTGAGGAACATGTGTTTTTTTAGCCACATTTTGAAATTTGCAAAGGATTCTGGGTAACAGAACCTGGTCAGAGCCCCACAAGTCACCCCATCGTGGATTCCCCTAGGTCTCTAGTTTTCAAAAATGAACAGGTTTGGTAGGTTTCCCTAGGTGCCGGCTGAGCTAGAGGCCAAAATCTACAGGTAGGCACTTTGCAAAAAACACCTCTGTTTTCTTTCAAAAAATGGGATGTGTCCATGTTGCGCTTTGGGGCATTTCCTGTCGCGGGCGCTAGGCCTACCCACACAAGTGAGGTATCATTTTTATCGGGAGACTTGGGGGAACGCTGGGTGGAAGGAAATTTGTGCCTCCTCTCAGATTACAGAACTTTCTGTCACAGAAATGTGAGGAACATGTGTTTTTTTAGCCAACTTTTGAGGCTTGCAAAGGATTCTGGGTCACAGAACCTGGTCAGAGCCCCACAAGTCACCCCATCTTGGATTCCCCTAGGTCTCTAGTTTTTGAAAATGCACAGGTTTGGTAGGTTTCCCTAGGTGCCGGCTGAGCTAGAGGCCAAAATCTACAGGTAGGCACTTTGCAAAAAACAGCTCTGTTTTCTGTCAAAAAATGGGATGTATCCACGTTGCGCTTTGGGGCATTTCCTGTTGCGGGCGCTAGGCCTAGCCACACAAGTGAGGTATCATTTTTATTGGGAGACTTGGGGGAATGCTGGGTGGAAGGAAATTTGTGCCTCCTCTCAGATTCCAGAACTTTCTGCCACAGAAATGTGAGGAACATGTTTTTTTTTATCCACATTTTGAAGTTTGCAAAGGATTCTAGGTAACAGAACCTGGTCAGAGCCCCACAAGTCACCCCATTGTGGATTCCCCTAGGTCTCTAGTTTTAAAAAATGCACAGGTTTGGTAGGTTTCCCTAGGTGCCGGCTGAGCTAGAGGCCAAAATCTACAGGTAGGTACTTTGCAAAAAACAGCTCTGTTTTCTGTCAAAAAATGGGATGTGTCCACTTTGCGCTTTGGGGCATTTCCTGTCGCGGGCGCTAGGCCTACCCACACAAGTGAGGTATCATTTTTATCGGGAGACTTGGGGGAACGCTGGGTGGAAGGAAATTTGTGCCTCCTCTCAGATTCCAGAACTTTCTGCCACAGAAATGTGAGGAACATGTGTTTTTTTAGCCAAATTTTGAGGTTTGCAAAGGATTCTGGGTAACAGAACCTGGTCAGAGCCCCACAAGTCACCCCATCTTGGATTCCCCTAGGTCTCTAGTTTTCAAAAATGCACAGGTTTGGTAGGTTTCCTTAGGTGCCGGCTGAGGTAGAGGCCAAAATCTACAGGTAGGCACTTTCCAAAAAACACCTCTGTTTTCTTTCAAAAAATGGGATGTGTCCACGTTGCGCTTTGGAGCATTTCCTGTCGCGGGCGCTAGGCCTACCCACACAAGTGAGGTATCATTTTTATCGGGAGACTTGGGGCAACGCTGGGTGGAAGGAAATTTGTGCCTCCTCTCAGATTCCAGAACTTTCTGCCACAGAAATGTGAGGAACATGTGTTTTTTTAGCCACATTTTGAAATTTGCAAAGGATTCTGGGTAACAGAACCTGGTCAGAGCCCCACAAGTCACCCCATCGTGGATTCCCCTAGGTCTCTAGTTTTCAAAAATGCACAGGTTTGGTAGGTTTCCCTAGGGGCCGGCTGAGCTAGAGGCCAAAATCTACAGGTAGGCACTTTGCAAAAAACACCTCTGTTTTCTTTCAAAAAATGGGATGTTTCCATGTTGCGCTTTGGGGCATTTCCTGTCGCGGGCGCTAGGCCTACCCACACAAGTGAGGTATCATTTTTATCGGGAGACTTGGGGGAACGCTGGGTGGAAGGAAATTTGTGCCTCCTCTCAGATTACAGAACTTTCTGTCACAGAAATGTGAGGAACATGTGTTTTTTTAGCCAACTTTTGAGGCTTGCAAAGGATTCTGGGTCACAGAACCTGGTCAGAGCCCCACAAGTCACCCCATCTTGGATTCCCCTAGGTCTCTAGTTTTTGAAAATGCACAGGTTTGGTAGGTTTCCCTAGGTGCCGGCTGAGCTAGAGGCCAAAATCTACAGGTAGGCACTTTGCAAAAAACAGCTCTGTTTTCTGTCAAAAAATGGGATGTATCCACGTTGCGCTTTGGGGCATTTCCTGTTGCGGGCGCTAGGCCTAGCCACACAAGTGAGGTATCATTTTTATTGGGAGACTTGGGGGAACGCTGGGTGTAAGGAAATTTGTGCCTCCTCTCAGATTCCAGAACTTTCTGCCACAGAAATGTGAGGAACATGTATTTTTTTAGGCACATTTTGAGGTTTGCAAACGATTCTGGGTAACAGAATCCCCCCACACATCTTGGATTCCCATATGTCTCTAGTTTTCAAAAATGCACAGGTTTGGTAGGTTTCCCTAGGTGCCGGCTCAGTTAGAGGCCAAAATCTACAGGTAGGCACTTTGCAAAAAACACCTCTGTTTTCTGTCAAAAAATGGGATGTGTCCACGTTGCGCTTTGGGGCATTTCCTGTCGCGGGCGCTAGGCCTACCCACACAAGTGAGGTAACATTTTTATCGGGAGACTTGGGGGAACGCTGGGTGGAAGGAAATTTGTGCCTCCTCTCAGATTCCAGAACTTTCTGCCACAGAAATGTGAGGAAGATGTGTTTTTTTAGCCACATTTTGAAATTTGCAAAGGATTCTGGGTAACAGAACCTGGTCAGAGCCCCACAAGTCACCCCATCGTGGATTCCCCTAGGTCTCTAGTTTTCAAAAATGCACAGGTTTGGTAGGTTTCCCTAGGTGCCGGCTGAGCTAGAGGCCAAAATCTACAGGTAGGCACTTTGCAAAAAACACCTCTGTTTTCTTTCAAAAAATGGGATGTGTCCACGTTGCGCTTTGGAGCATTTCCTGTCGCGGGCGATAGGCCTACCCACACAAGTGAGGTATCATTTTTATCGGGAGACTTGGGGGAACGCTGGGTGGAAGGAAATTTGTGCCTCCTCTCAGATTCCAGAACTTTCTGTCACCATAATTTGAGGAAAATGTGTTTTTTTAGCCAAATTTTGAGGTTTGCAAAGGATTCTGGGTAACAGAACCTGGTCAGAGCCCCACAAGTGACCCTATCTTGGATTCCCCTAGGTCTCTAGTTTTCAAAAATGCACAGGTTTGGTAGGTTTCCCTAGGTGCCGGCTGAGCTAGAGGCCAAAATCTACAGGTAGGCACTTTGCAAAAAACACCTCTGTTTTCTGTCAAAAAATGGAATGTGTCCACGTTGCACTTTGGGGCATTTCCTGTCGCGGGCGCTAGGCCTACCCACACAAGTGAGGTATCATTTTTATCGGGAGACTTGGGGGAATGCTGGGTGGCAGGAAATTTGTGCCTCCTCTCAGATTCCAGAACTTTCTGCCACAGAAATGTGAGGAACATGTGTTTTTTTAGCCACATTTTTAAGTTTGCAAAGGATTCTGGGTAACAGAACCTGGTCAGAGCCCCACAAGTCACCCCATCTTTGATTCCCCTAGGTCTCTAGTTTTTAAAAATGCACAGGTTTGGTAGGTTTCCCTAGGTGCCGGCTGAGCTAGAGGCCAAAATCTACAGGTAGGCACTTTGCAAAAAACACCTCTGTTTTCTTTCAAAAAATGGGATGTGTCCACGTTGCGCTTTGGGGCATTTCCTGTTGCAGGCGCTAGGCCTACCCACACAAGTGAGGTATCATTTTTATCGGTAGACTTGGGGGAACGCTGGGTGGAAGGAAATTTGTGCCTCCTCTCAGATTCCAGAACTTTCTGCCACAGAAATGTGAGGAACATGTATTTTTTTAGCCACATTTTGAGGTTTGCAAAGGATTCTGGGTAACAGAATCCCCCCACACATCTTGGATTCCCGTAGGTCTCTAGTTTTAAAAAATGCACAGGTTTGGTAGGTTTCCCTAGGTGCCGGCTCAGTTAGAGGCCAAAATCTACAGGTAGGCACTTTGCAAAAAACACCTCTGTTTTCTGTCAAAAAATGGGATGTGTCCACGTTGCGCTTTGGGGCATTTCCTGTCGCGGGCGCTAGGCCTACCCACACAAGTGAGGTAACATTTTTATCGGGAGACTTTGGGGAACGCTGGGTGGAAGGAAATTTGTGCCTCCTCTCAGATTCCAGAACTTTCTGCCACAGAAATGTGAGGAAGATGTGTTTTTTTAGCCACATTTTGAAATTTGCAAAGGATTCTGGGTAACAGAACCTGGTCAGAGCCCCACAAGTCACCCCATCGTGGATTCCCCTAGGTCTCTAGTTTTCAAAAATGCACAGGTTTGGTAGGTTTCCCTAGGTGCCGGCTGAGCTAGAGGCCAAAATCTACAGGTAGGCACTTTGCAAAAAACACCTCTGTTTTCTTTAAAAAAATGGGATGTGTCCATGTTGCGCTTTGGGGCATTACCTGTCGCGGGCGCTAGGCCTACCCACACAAGTGAGGTATCATTTTTATCGGGAGACTTGGGGGAACGCTGGGTGGAAGGAAATTTGTGCCTCCTCTCAGATTCCAGAACTTTCTGTCACAGAAATGTGAGGAACATGTGTTTTTTTAGCCAACTTTTGAGGCTTGCAAAGGATTCTGGGTCACAGAACCTGGTCAGAGCACCACAAGTCACCCCATCTTGGATTCCCCTAGGTCTCTAGTTTTTGAAAATGCACAGGTTTGGTAGGTTTCCCTAGGTGCCGGCTGAGCTAGAGGCCAAAATCTACAGGTAGGCACTTTGCAAAAAACAGCACGGTTTTCTGTCAAAAAATGGGATGTATCCACGTTGCGCTTTGGGGCATTTCCTGTTGCGGGCGCTAGGCCTAGCCACACAAATGAGGTATCATTTTTATTGGGAGACTTGGGGGAACGCTGGGTGGAAGGACATTTGTGCCTCCTCTCAGATTCCAGAACTTTCTGCCACAGAAATGTGAGGAACATGTATTTTTTTAGGCACATTTTGAGGTTTGCAAAGGATTCTGGGTAACAGAACCCCCCCACACATCTTGGATTCCCGTAGGTCTCTAGTTTTCAAAAATGCACAGGTTTGGTAGGTTTCCCTAGGTGCCGGCTGAGCTAGAGGCCAAAATCTACAGGTAGGCACTTTGCAAAAAACAGCTCTGTTTTCTGTCAAAAAATGGGATGTGTCCACGTTGCGCTTTGGGGCATTTCCTGTCGCGGGCGCTAGGCCTACCCACACAAGTGAGGTATCATTTTTATCGGGAGACTTGGGGGAATGCTGGGTGGAAGGAAATTTGTGCCTCCTCTCAGATTCCAGAACTTTCTGCCACAGAAATGTGAGGAACATGTGTTTTTTTAGCCACATTTTGAAGTTTGCAAAGGATTCTAGGTAACAGAACCTGGTCAGAGCCCCACAAGTCACCCTATTGTGGATTCCCCTAGGTCTCTAGTTTTCAAAAATGCACAGGTTTAGTCGGTTTCCCTAGGTGCCGGCTGAGCTAGAGGCCAAAATCTACAGGTAGGCACTTTGCAAAAAACACCTCTGTTTTCTGTCAAAAAATGGGATGTGTCCACGTTGCGCTTTGGAGCATTTCCTGTCGCGGGCAATAGGCCTACCCACACAAGTGAGGTATCATTTTTATCGGGAGACTTGGGGGAACGCTGGGTGGAAGGAAATTTGTGCCTCCTCTCAGATTCCAGAACTTTCTGCCACAGAAATGTGAGGAACATGTGTTTTTTTAGCCAAATTTAGAGGCTTGCAAAGGATTCTGGGTAACAGAACCTGGTCAGAGCCCCACAAGTCACCCCATCTTGGATTCCCCTAGGTCTCTAGTTTTCAAAAATGCACAGGTTTGGTAGGTTTCCCTAGGTGCCGGCTGAGCTATAGGCCAAAATCTACAGGTAGGCACTTTGCAAAAAACACCTCTGTTTTCTGTCAAAAAATGGGATGTGTCCACGTTGCGCTTTGGGGCATTTCCTGTCGCGGGCGCTAGGCCTACCCACACAAGTGAGGTATCATTTTCATCGGGAGACTTGGGGGAACGCTGGGTGGAGGGGAATTTGTGGCTCCTCTCAGATTCCAGAACTTTCTGTCACCATAATGTGAGGAAAATGTGTTTTTTTAGCCATATTTAGAGGTTTGCAAAGGATTCTGGGTAACAGAACCTGGTCAGAGCCCCACAAGTCACCCCATCTTGGATTCCCCTAGGTCTCTAGTTTTCGGAAATGCACAGGTTTGGTAGGTTTCCCTAGGTGCCGGCTGAGCTAGAGGCCAAAATCTACAGGTAGGCACTTTGCAAAAAACAGCTCTGTTTTCTGTCAAAAAATGGGATGTGTCCACGTTGCGCTTTGGGGCATTTCCTGTCGCGGGCGCTAGGCCTACCCACACAAGTGAGGTATCATTTTTATCGGGAGACTTGGGGGAATGCTGGGTGGAAGGAAATTTGTGCCTCCTCTCAGATTCCAGAACTTTCTGCCACAGAAATGTGAGGAACATGTGTTTTTTTAGCCACATTTTGAAGTTTGCAAAGGATTCTAGGTAACAGAACCTGGTCAGAGCCCCACAAGTCACCCCTTTGTGGATTCCCCTAGGTCTCTAGTTTTCAAAAATGCACAGGTTTAGTCGGTTTCCCTAGGTGCCGGCTGAGCTAGAGGCCAAAATCTACAGGTCGGCACTTTGCAAAAAACACCTCTGTTTTCTTTCAAAAAATGGGATGTGTCCACGTTGCGCTTTGGAGCATTTCCTGTCGCGGGCGATAGGCCTACCCACACAAGTGAGGTATCATTTTTATCGGGAGACTTGGGGGAACGCTGGGTGGAAGGAAATTTGTGCCTCCTCTCAGATTCCAGAACTTTCTGCCACAGAAATGTGAGGAACATCTGTTTTTTTAGCTAAATTTTGAGGTTTGCAAAGGATTCTGGGTAACAGAACCTGGTCAGAGCCCCACAAGTCACCCCATCTTGGATTCCCCTAGGTCTCTAGTTTTCAAAAATGCACAGGTTTGGTAGGTTTCCCTAGGTGCCGGCTGAGCTAGAGGCCAAAATCTACAGGTAGGCACTTTGCAAAAAACACCTCTGTTTTCTTTCAAAAAATGGGATGTGTCCACGTTGCGCTTTGGAGCATTTCCTGTCGCGGGCGATAGGCCTACCCACACAAGTGAGGTATCATTTTTATCGGGAGACTTGGGGGAACGCTGGGTGGAAGGAAATTTGTGCCTCCTCTCAGATTCCAGAACTTTCTGTCACCATAATTTGAGGAAAATGTGTTTTTTTTAGCCAAATTTTGAGGTTTGCAAAGGATTCTGGGTAACAGAACCTGGTCAGAGCCCCACAAGTGACCCTATCTTGGATTCCCCTAGGTCTCTAGTTTTCAAAAATGCACAGGTTTGGTAGGTTTCCCTAGGTGCCGGCTGAGCTAGAGGCCAAAATCTACAGGTAGGCACTTTGAAAAAAACACCTCTGTTTTCTGTCAAAAAATGGAATGTGTCCACGTTGCACTTTGGGGCATTTCCTGTCGCGGGCGCTAGGCCTACCCACACAAGTGAGGTATCATTTTTATCGGGAGACTTGGGGGAATGCTGGGTGGCAGGAAATTTGTGCCTCCTCTCAGATTCCAGAACTTTCTGCCACAGAAATGTGAGGAACATGTGTTTTTTTAGCCACATTTTTAAGTTTGCAAAGGATTCTGGGTAACAGAACCTGGTCAGAGCCCCACAAGTCACCCCATCTTTGATTCCCCTAGGTCTCTAGTTTTCAAAAATGCACAGGTTTGGTAGGTTTCCCTAGGTGCCGACTGAGCTAGAGGCCAAAATCTACAGGTAGGCACTTTGCAAAAAACACGTCTGTTTTCTTTCAAAAAATGGGATGTGTCCACGTTGCGCTTTGGGGCATTTCCTGTTGCAGGCGCTAGGCCTACCCACACAAGTGAGGTATCATTTTTATCGGTAGACTTGGGGGAACACTGGGTGGAAGGAAATTTGTGCCTCCTCTCAGATTCCAGAACTTTCTGCCACAGAAATGTGAGGAACATGTATTTTTTTAGCCACATTTTGAGGTTTGCAAAGGATTCTGGGTAACAGAATCCCCCCACACATCTTGGATTCCCGTAGGTCTCTAGTTTTCAAAAATGCACAGGTTTGGTAGGTTTCCCTAGGTGCCGGCTCAGTTAGAGGCCAAAATCTACAGGTAGGCACTTTGCAAAAAACACCTCTGTTTTCTGTCAAAAAATGGGATGTGTCCACGTTGCGCTTTGGGGCATTTCCTGTCGTGGGCGCTAGGCCTACCCACACAAGTGAGGTAACATTTTTATCGGGAGACTTGGGGGAACGCTGGGTGGAAGGAAATTTGTGCCTCCTCTCAGATTCCAGAACTTTCTGCCACAGAAATGTGAGGAAGATGTGTTTTTTTAGCCACATTTTGAAATTTGCAAAGGATTCTGGGTAACAGAACCTGGTCAGAGCCCCACAAGTCACCCCATCGTGGATTCCCCTAGGTCTCTAGTTTTCAAAAATGCACAGGTTTGGTAGGTTTCCCTAGGTGCCGGCTGAGCTAGAGGCCAAAATCTACAGGTAGGCACTTTGCAAAAAACACCTCTGTTTTCTTTAAAAAAATGGGATGTGTCCATGTTGCGCTTTGGGGCATTACCTGTCGCGGGCGCTAGGCCTACCCACACAAGTGAGGTATCATTTTTATCGGGAGACTTGGGGGAACGCTGGGTGGAAGGAAATTTGTGCCTCCTCTCAGATTCCAGAACTTTCTGTCACAGAAATGTGAGGAACATGTGTTTTTTTAGCCAACTTTTGAGGCTTGCAAAGGATTCTGGGTCACAGAACCTGGTCAGAGCACCACAAGTCACCCCATCTTGGATTCCCCTGGGTCTCTAGTTTTCAAAAATGCACAGGTTTGGTAGGTTTCCCTAGGTGCCGGCTGAGCTAGAGGCCAAAATCTATAGGTAGGCACTTTGCAAAAAACAGCTCTGTTTTCTGTCAAAAAATGGGATGTGTCCACGTTGCGCTTTGGGGCATTTCCTGTCGCGGGCGCTAGGCCTACCCACACAAGTGAGGTATCATTTTTATCGGGAGACTTGGGGGAACGCTGGGTGGAAGGGAATTTGTGGCTCCTCTCAGATTCCAGAACTTTCTGTCACCATAATGTGAGGAAAATGTGTTTTTTTAGCCATATTTAGAGGTTTGCAAAGGATTCTGGGTAACAGAACCTGGTCAGAGCCCCACAAGTCACCCCATCTTGGATTCCCCTAGGTCTCTAGTTTTCGGAAATGCACAGGTTTGGTAGGTTTCCCTAGGTGCCGGCTGAGCTAGAGGCCAAAATCTACAGGTAGGCACTTTGCAAAAAACAGCTCTGTTTTCTGTCAAAAAATGGGATGTGTCCACGTTGCGCTTTGGGGCATTTCCTGTCGCGGGCGCTAGGCCTACCCACACAAGTGAGGTATCATTTTTATCGGGAGACTTGGGGGAATGCTGGGTGGAAGGAAATTTGTGCCTCCTCTCAGATTCCAGAACTTTCTGCCACAGAAATGTGAGGAACATGTGTTTTTTTAGCCACATTTTGAAGTTTGCAAAGGATTCTAGGTAACAGAACCTGGTCAGAGCCCCACAAGTCACCCCATTGTGGATTCCCCTAGGTCTCTAGTTTTCAAAAATGCACAGGTTTAGTCGGTTTCCCTAGGTGCCGGCTGAGCTAGAGGCCAAAATCTACAGGTCGGCACTTTGCAAAAAACACCTCTGTTTTCTTTCAAAAAATGGGATGTGTCCACGTTGCGCTTTGGAGCATTTCCTGTCGCGGGCGATAGGCCTACCCACACAAGTGAGGTATCATTTTTATCGGGAGACTTGGGGGAACGCTGGGTGGAAGGAAATTTGTGCCTCCTCTCAGATTCCAGAACTTTCTGCCACAGAAATGTGAGGAACATCTGTTTTTTTAGCTAAATTTTGAGGTTTGCAAAGGATTCTGGGTAACAGAACCTGGTCAGAGCCCCACAAGTCACCCCATCTTGGATTCCCCTAGGTCTCTAGTTTTCAAAAATGCACAGGTTTGGTAGGTTTCCCTAGGTGCCGGCTGAGCTAGAGGCCAAAATCTACAGGTAGGCACTTTGCAAAAAACACCTCTGTTTTCTTTCAAAAAATGGGATGTGTCCACGTTGCGCTTTGGAGCATTTCCTGTCGCGGGCGATAGGCCTACCCACACAAGTGAGGTATCATTTTTATCGGGAGACTTGGGGGAACGCTGGGTGGAAGGAAATTTGTGCCTCCTCTCAGATTCCAGAACTTTCTGTCACCATAATTTGAGGAAAATGTGTTTTTTTTAGCCAAATTTTGAGGTTTGCAAAGGATTCTGGGTAACAGAACCTGGTCAGAGCCCCACAAGTGACCCTATCTTGGATTCCCCTAGGTCTCTAGTTTTCAAAAATGCACAGGTTTGGTAGGTTTCCCTAGGTGCCGGCTGAGCTAGAGGCCAAAATCTACAGGTAGGCACTTTGAAAAAAACACCTCTGTTTTCTGTCAAAAAATGGAATGTGTTCACGTTGCACTTTGGGGCATTTCCTGTCGCGGGCGCTAGGCCTACCCACACAAGTGAGGTATTATTTTTATCGGGAGACTTGGGGGAATGCTGGGTGGCAGGAAATTTGTGCCTCCTCTCAGATTCCAGAACTTTCTGCCACAGAAATGTGAGGAACATGTGTTTTTTTAGCCACATTTTTAAGTTTGCAAAGGATTCTGGGTAACAGAACCTGGTCAGAGCCCCACAAGTCACCCCATCTTTGATTCCCCTAGGTCTCTAGTTTTCAAAAATGCACAGGTTTGGTAGGTTTCCCTAGGTGCCGGCTGAGCTAGAGGCCAAAATCTACAGGTAGGCACTTTGCAAAAAACACCTCTGTTTTCTTTCAAAAAATGGGATGTGTCCACGTTGCGCTTTGGGGCATTTCCTGTTGCAGGCGCTAGGCCTACCCACACAAGTGAGGTATCATTTTTATCGGTAGACTTGGGGGAACGCTGGGTGGAAGGAAATTTGTGCCTCCTCTCAGATTCCAGAACTTTCTGCCACAGAAATGTGAGGAACATGTATTTTTTTAGCCACATTTTGAGGTTTGCAAAGGATTCTGGGTAACAGAATCCCCCCACACATCTTGGATTCCCGTAGGTCTCTAGTTTTCAAAAATGCACAGGTTTGGTAGGTTTCCCTAGGTGCCGGCTCAGTTAGAGGCCAAAATCTACAGGTAGGCACTTTGCAAAAAACACCTCTGTTTTCTGTCAAAAAATGGGATGTGTCCACGTTGCGCTTTGGGGCATTTCCTGTCGTGGGCGCTAGGCCTACCCACACAAGTGAGGTAACATTTTTATCGGGAGACTTGGGGGAACGCTGGGTGGAAGGAAATTTGTGCCTCCTCTCAGATTCCAGAACTTTCTGCCACAGAAATGTGAGGAAGATGTGTTTTTTTAGCCACATTTTGAAATTTGCAAAGGATTCTGGGTAACAGAACCTGGTCAGAGCCCCACAAGTCACCCCATCGTGGATTCCCCTAGGTCTCTAGTTTTCAAAAATGCACAGGTTTGGTAGGTTTCCCTAGGTGCCGGCTGAGCTAGAGGCCAAAATCTACAGGTAGGCACTTTGCAAAAAACACCTCTGTTTTCTTTAAAAAAATGGGATGTGTCCATGTTGCGCTTTGGGGCATTACCTGTCGCGGGCGCTAGGCCTACCCACACAAGTGAGGTATCATTTTTATCGGGAGACTTGGGGAACGCTGGGTGGAAGGAAATTTGTGCCTCCTCTCAGATTCCAGAACTTTCTGTCACAGAAATGTGAGGAACATGTGTTTTTTTAGACAACTTTTGAGGTTTGCAAAGGATTCTGGGTCACAGAACCTGGTCAGAGCACCACAAGTCACCCCATCTTGGATTACCCTAGGTCTCTAGTTTTTGAAAATGCACAGGTTTGGTAGGTTTCCCTAGGTGCCGGCTGAGCTAGAGGCCAAAATCTACAGGTAGGCACTTTGCAAAAAACAGCACGGTTTTCTGTCAAAAAATGGGATGTATCCACGTTGCGCTTTGGGGCATTTCCTGTTGCGGGCGCTAGGCCTAGCCACACAAATGAGGTATCATTTTTATTGGGAGACTTGGGGGAACGCTGGGTGGAAGGACATTTGTGCCTCCTCTCAGATTCCAGAACTTTCTGCCACAGAAATGTGAGGAACATGTATTTTTTTAGGCACATTTTGAGGTTTGCAAAGGATTCTGGGTAACAGAACCCCCCCACACATCTTGGATTCCCGTAGGTCTCTAGTTTTAAAAAATGCACAGGTTTGGTAGGTTTCCCTAGGTGCCGGCTGAGTTAGAGGCCAAAATCTACAGGTAGGCACTTTGCAAAAAACACCTCTGTTTTCTGTCAAAAAATGGGATGTGTCCACGTTGCGCTTTGGGGCATTTCCTGTCGCGGGCGCTAGGCCTACCCACACAAGTGAGGTAACATTTTTATCTGGAGACTTGGGGGAATGCTGGGTGGAAGGAAATTTGTGCCTCCTCTCAGATCCCAGAACTTTCTGCCACAGAAATGTGAGGAACATGTGTTTTTTTAGCCAAATTTAGAGGCTTGCAAAGGATTCTGGGTAACAGAACCTGGTCAGAGCCCCACAAGTCACCCCATCTTGGATTCCCCTAGGTCTCTAGTTTTCAAAAATGCACAGGTTTGGTAGGTTTCCCTAGGTGCCGGCTGAGCTAGAGGCCAAAATCTACAGGTAGGCACTTTGCAAAAAACAGCTCTGTTTTCTGTCAAAAAATGGGATGTGTCCACGTTGCGCTTTGGGGCATTTCCTGTCGCGGGCGCTAGGCCTACCCACACAAGTGAGGTATCATTTTTATCGGGAGACTTGGGGGAACGCTGGGTGGAAGGGAATTTGTGGCTCCTCTCAGATTCCAGAACTTTCTGTCACCATAATGTGAGGAAAATGTGTTTTTTTAGCCATATTTAGAGGTTTGCAAAGGATTCTGGGTAACAGAACCTGGTCAGAGCCCCACAAGTCACCCCATCTTGGATTCCCCTAGGTCTCTAGTTTTCGGAAATGCACAGGTTTGGTAGGTTTCCCTAGGTGCCGGCTGAGCTAGAGGCCAAAATCTACAGGTAGGCACTTTGCAAAAAACAGCTCTGTTTTCTGTCAAAAAATGGGATGTGTCCACGTTGCGCTTTGGGGCATTTCCTGTCGCGGGCGCTAGGCCAACCCACACAAGTGAGGTATCATTTTTATCGGGAGACTTGGGGGAATGCTGGGTGGAAGGAAATTTGTGCCTCCTCTCAGATTCCAGAACTTTCTGCCACAGAAATGTGAGGAACATGTGTTTTTTTAGCCACATTTTGAAGTTTGCAAAGGATTCTAGGTAACAGAACCTGGTCAGAGCCCCACAAGTCACCCCATTGTGGATTCCCCTAGGTCTCTAGTTTTCAAAAATGCACAGGTTTAGTCGGTTTCCCTAGGTGCCGGCTGAGCTAGAGGCCAAAATCTACAGGTAGGCACTTTGCAAAAAACACCTCTGTTTTCTTTCAAAGAATGGGATGTGTCCACGTTGCGCTTTGGAGCATTTCCTGTCGCGGGCGATAGGCCTACCCACACAAGTGAGGTATCATTTTTATCGGGAGACTTGGGGGAACGCTGGGTGGAAGGAAATTTGTGCCTCCTCTCAGATTCCAGAACTTTCTGCCACAGAAATGTGAGGAACATCTGTTTTTTTAGCTAAATTTTGAGGTTTGCAAAGGATTCTGGGTAACAGAACCTGGTCAGAGCCCCACAAGTCACCCCATCTTGGATTCCCCTAGGTCTCTAGTTTTCAAAAATGCACAGGTTTGGTAGGTTTCCCTAGGTGTCGGCTGAGCTAGAGGCCAAAATCTACAGGTAGGCACTTTGCAAAAAACACCTCTGTTTTCTTTCAAAAAATGGGATGTGTCCACGTTGCGCTTTGGAGCATTTCCTGTTGCGGGCGATAGGCCTACCCACACAAGTGAGGTATCATTTTTATCGGGAGACTTGGGGGAACGCTGGGTGGAAGGAAATTTGTGCCTCCTCTCAGATTCCAGAACTTTCTGTCACCATAATTTGAGGAAAATGTGTTTTTTTAGCCAAATTTTGAGGTTTGCAAAGGATTCTGGGTAACAGAACCTGGTCAGAGCCCCACAAGTGACCCAATCTTGGATTCCCCTAGGTCTCTAGTTTTCAAAAATGCACAGGTTTGGTAGGTTTCCATAGGTGCCGGCTGAGCTAGAGGCCAAAATCTACAGGTAGGCACTTTGAAAAAAACACCTCTGTTTTCTGTCAAAAAATGGAATGTGTCCACGTTGCACTTTGGGGCATTTCCTGTCGCGGGCGCTAGGCCTACCCACACAAGTGAGGTATCATTTTTATCGGGAGACTTGGGGGAATGCTGGGTGGCAGGAAATTTGTGCCTCCTCTCAGATTCCAGAACTTTCTGTCACAGAAATGTGAGGAACATGTGTTTTTTTAGCCAACTTTTGAGGCTTGCAAAGGATTCTGGGTCACAGAACCTGGTCAGAGCACCACAAGTCACCCCATCTTGGATTCCCCTAGGTCTCTAGTTTTTGAAAATGCACAGGTTTGGTAGGTTTCCCTAGGTGCCGGCTGAGCTAGAGGCCAAAATCTACAGGTAGGCACTTTGCAAAAAACAGCACGGTTTTCAGTCAAAAAATGGGATGTATCCACGTTGCGCTTTGGGGCATTTCCTGTTGCGGGCGCTAGGCCTAGCCACACAAATGAGGTATCATTTTTATTGGGAGACTTGGGGGAACGCTGGGTGGAAGGACATTTGTGCCTCCTCTCAGATTCCAGAACTTTCTGCCACAGAAATGTGAGGAACATGTATTTTTTTAGGCACATTTTGAGGTTTGCAAAGGATTCTGGGTAACAGAACCCCCCCACACATCTTGGATTCCCGTAGGTCTCTAGTTTTCAAAAATGCACAGGTTTGGTAGGTTTCCCTAGGTGCCGGCTGAGTTAGAGGCCAAAATCTACAGGTAGGCACTTTGCAAAAAACACCTCTGTTTTCTGTCAAAAAATGGGATGTGTCCACGTTGCGCTTTGGGGCATTTCCTGTCGCGGGCGCTAGGCCTACCCACACAAGTGAGGTAACATTTTTATCTGGAGACTTGGGGGAATGCTGGGTGGAAGGAAATTTGTGCCTCCTCTCAGATTCCAGAACTTTCTGCCACAGAAATGTGAGGAACATGTGTTTTTTTAGCCAAATTTAGAGGCTTGCAAAGGATTCTGGGTAACAGAACCTGGTCAGAGCCCCACAAGTCACCCCATCTTGGATTCCCCTAGGTCTCTAGTTTTCAAAAATGCACAGGTTTGGTAGGTTTCCCTAGGTGCCGGCTGAGCTAGAGGCCAAAATCTATAGGTAGGCACTTTGCAAAAAACAGCTCTGTTTTCTGTCAAAAAATGGGATGTGTCCACGTTGCGCTTTGGGGCATTTCCTGTCGCGGGCGCTAGGCCTACCCACACAAGTGAGGTATCATTTTTATCGGGAGACTTGGGGGAACGCTGGGTGGAAGGGAATTTGTGGCTCCTCTCAGATTCCAGAACTTTCTGTCACCATAATGTGAGGAAAATGTGTTTTTTTAGCCATATTTAGAGGTTTGCAAAGGATTCTGGGTAACAGAACCTGGTCAGAGCCCCACAAGTCACCCCATCTTGGATTCCCCTAGGTCTCTAGTTTTCGGAAATGCACAGGTTTGGTAGGTTTCCCTAGGCGCCGGCTGAGCTAGAGGCCAAAATCTACAGGTAGGCACTTTGCAAAAAACAGCTCTGTTTTCTGTCAAAAAATGGGATGTGTCCACGTTGCGCTTTGGGGCATTTCCTGTCGCGGGCGCTAGGCCAACCCACACAAGTGAGGTATCATTTTTATCGGGAGACTTGGGGGAATGCTGGGTGGAAGGAAATTTGTGCCTCCTCTCAGATTCCAGAACTTTCTGCCACAGAAATGTGAGGAACATGTGTTTTTTTAGCCACATTTTGAAGTTTGCAAAGGATTCTAGGTAACAGAACCTGGTCAGAGCCCCACAAGTCACCCCATTGTGGATTCCCCTAGGTCTCTAGTTTTCAAAAATGCACAGGTTTAGTCGGTTTCCCTAGGTGCCGGCTGAGCTAGAGGCCAAAATCTACAGGTAGGCACTTTGCAAAAAACACCTCTGTTTTCTTTCAAAGAATGGGATGTGTCCACATTGCGCTTTGGAGCATTTCCTGTCGCGGGCGATAGGCCTACCCACACAAGTGAGGTATCATTTTTATCGGGAGACTTGGGGGAACGCTGGGTGGAAAGAAATTTGTGCCTCCTCTCAGATTCCAGAACTTTCTGCCACAGAAATGTGAGGAACATCTGTTTTTTTAGCTAAATTTTGAGGTTTGCAAAGGATTCTGGGTAACAGAACCTGGTCAGAGCCCCACAAGTCACCCCATCTTGGATTCCCCTAGGTCTCTAGTTTTCAAAAATGCACAGGTTTGGTAGGTTTCCCTAGGTGCCGGCTGAGCTAGAGGCCAAAATCTACAGGTAGGCACTTTGCAAAAAACACCTCTGTTTTCTTTCAAAAAATGGGATGTGTCCACGTTGCGCTTTGGAGCATTTCCTGTTGCGGGCGATAGGCCTACCCACACAAGTGAGGTATCATTTTTATCGGGAGACTTGGGGGAACGCTGGGTGGAAGGAAATTTGTGCCTCCTCTCAGATTCCAGAACTTTCAGTCACCATAATTTGAGGAAAATGTGTTTTTTTAGCCAAATTTTGAGGTTTGCAAAGGATTCTGGGTAACAGAACCTGGTCAGAGCCCCACAAGTGACCCAATCTTGGATTCCCCTAGGTCTCTAGTTTTCAAAAATGCACAGGTTTGGTAGGTTTCCCTAGGTGCCGGCTGAGCTAGAGGCCAAAATCTACAGGTAGGCACTTTGAAAAAAACACCTCTGTTTTCTGTCAAAAAATGGAATGTGTCCACGTTGCACTTTGGGGCATTTCCTGTCGCGGGCGCTAGGCCTACCCACACAAGTGAGGTATCATTTTTATCGGGAGACTTGGGGGAATGCTGGGTGGCAGGAAATTTGTGCCTCCTCTCAGATTCCAGAACTTTCTGCCACAGAAATGTGAGGAACATGTGTTTTTTTAGCCACATTTTTAAGTTTGCAAAGGATTCTGGGTAACAGAACCTGGTCAGAGCCCCACAAGTCACCCCATCTTTGATTCCCCTAGGTCTCTAGTTTTCAAAAATGCACAGGTTTGGTAGGTTTCCCTAGGTGCCGGCTGAGCTAGAGGCCAAAATCTACAGGTAGGCACTTTGCAAAAAACACCTCTGTTTTCTTTCAAAAAATGGGATGTGTCCACGTTGCGCTTTGGGGCATTTCCTGTCGCGGGCGCTAGGCCTACCCACACAAGTGAGGTATCATTTTTATAGGGAGACTTGGGGGAACGCTGGGTGCAAGGAAATTTGTGCCTCCTATCAGATTCCAGAACTTTCTGCCACAGAAATGTGAGGAACATGTGTTTTTTTAGCCAAATTTTGAGGTTTGCAAAGGATTCTGGGTAACAGAACCTGGTCAGAGCCCCACAAGTCACCGCATCTTGGATTCCCCTAGGTCTCTAGTTTTCAAAAATGCACAGGTTTGGTAGGTTTCCCTAGGTGCCGGCTGAGCTAGAGGCCAAAATCTACAGGTAGGCACTTTGCAAAAAACACCTCTGTTTTCTTTAAAAAAATGGGATGTGTCCACGTTGCGCTTTCGAGCATTTCCTGTCGCAGGCGATAGGCCTACCCACACAAGTGACGTATCATTTTTATCGGGAGACTTGGGGGAACGCTGGGTGGAAGGAAATTTGTGCCTCCTCTCAGATTCCAGAACTTTCTGTCACCATAATTTGAGGAAAATTTGTTTTTTTAGCCAAATTTTGAGGTTTGCAAAGGATTCTGGGTAACAGAACCTGGTCAGAGCCCCACAAGTGACCCCATCTTGGATTCCCCTAGGTCTCTAGTTTTCAAAAATGCACAGGTTTGGTAGGTTTCCCTAGGTGCCGGCTGAGCTATAGGCCAAAATCTACAGGTAGGCACTTTGCAAAAAACACCTCTGTTTTCTGTCAAAAAATGGGATGTGTCCACGTTGCGCTTTGGGGCATTTCCTGTCGCGGGCGCTAGGCCTACCCACACAAGTGAGGTATCATTTTCATCGGGAGACTTGGGGGAACGCTGGGTGGAGGGGAATTTGTGGCTCCTCTCAGATTCCAGAACTTTCTGTCACCATAATGTGAGGAAAATGTGTTTTTTTAGCCATATTTAGAGGTTTGCAAAAGATTCTGGGTAACAGAACCTGGTCAGAGCCCCACAAGTCACCCCATCTTGGATTCCCCTAGGTCTCTAGTTTTCAAAAATGCACAGGTTTGGTAGGTTTCCCTAGGTGCCGGCTGAGCTAGAGGCCAAAATCTACAGGTAGGCACTTTGCAAAAAACACCTCTGTTTTCTTTCAAAAAATGGGATGTGTCCACGTTGCGCTTTGGAGCATTTCCTGTCGCGGGCGATAGGCCTACCCACACAAGTGAGGTATCATTTTTATCGGGAGACTTGGGGGAACGCTGGGTGAAAGGAAATTTGTGCCTCCTCTCAGATTCCAGAACTTTCTGCCACAGAAATGTGAGGAACATGTGTTTTTTTAGCCAAATTTTGAGGTTTGCAAAGGATTCTGGGTAAGAGAACCTGGTCAGAGCCCCACAAGTCACCCCATCTTGGATTCCCCTAGGTCTCTAGTTTTCAAAAATGCACAGGTTTGGTAGGTTTCCCTAGGTGCCGGCTGAGCTAGAGGCCAAAATCTACAGGTAGGCACTTTGCAAAAAACACCTCTGTTTTCTTTCAAAAAATGGGATGTGTCCACGTTGCGCTTTGGAGCATTTCCTGTCGCGGGCGATAGGCCTACCCAAACAAGTGAGGTATCATTTTTATCGGGAGACTTGGGGGAACGCTGGGTGGAAGGAAATTTGTGCCTCCTCTCAGATTCCAGAACTTTCTGTCACCATAATTTGAGGAAAATGTGTTTTTTTAGCCAAATTTTGAGGTTTGCAAAGGATTCTGGGTAACAGAACCTGGTCAGAGCCCCACAAGTGACCCCATCTTGGATTCCCCTAGGTCTCTAGTTTTCAAAAATGCACAGGTTTGGTAGGTTTCCCTAGGTGCCGGCTGAGCTAGAGGCCAAAATCTACAGGTAGGCACTTTGCAAAAAACACCTCTGTTTTCTGTCAAAAAATGGGATGTGTCCACGTTGCGCTTTGGGGCATTTCCTGTCGCGGGCGCTAGGCCTACCCACACAAGTGAGGTATCATTTTTATCGGGAGACTTGGGGGAATGCTGGGTGGAAGGAAATTTGTGCCTCCTCTCAGATTCCAGAACTTTCTGCCACAGAAATGTGAGGAACATGTGTTTTTTTAGCCACATTTTTAAGTTTGCAAAGGATTCTGGGTAACAGAACCTGGTCAGAGCCCCACAAGTCACCCCATCTTTGATTCCCCTAGGTCTCTAGTGTTAAAAAATGCACAGGTTTGGTAGGTTTCCCTAGGTGCCGGCTGAGCTAGAGGCCAAAACCTACAGGTAGGCACTTTGCAAAAAACACCTCTGTTTTCTTTCAAAAAATGGGATGTGTCCACGTTGCGCTTTGGGGCATTTCCTGTCGCAGGCGCTAGGCCTACCCACACAAGTGAGGTATCATTTTTATCGGGAGACTTGGGGGAACGCTGGGTGGAAGGAAATTTGTGCCTCCTCTCAGATTCCAGAACTTTCTGCCACAGAAATGTGAGGAACATGTGTTTTTTTAGCCACATTTTGAAGTTTGCAAAGGATTCTGGGTAACAGAACCTGGTCAGAGCCCCACAAGTCACCCCATCTTGGATTCCCCTAGGTCTCTAGTTTTAAAAAATGCACAGGTTTTGTAGGTTTCCCTAGGTGCCGGCTGAGCTAGAGGCCAAAATCTACAGGTAGGCATTTTGCAAGAAACAGCTCTGTATTCTGTCAAAAAATGGGATGTGTCTACGTTGCGCTTTGGGGCATTTCCTGTCGCGGGCGCTAGGCCTACCCACACAAGTGAGGTATCATTTTTATCGGGAGACTTGGGGGAACGCTGGGTGGAAAGACATTTGTGCCTCCTCTCAGATTCCAGAACTTTCTGCCACAGAAATGTGAGGAACATGTGTTTTTTTAGCCAAATTTTGAGGTTTGCAAAGGATTCTGGGTAACAGAACCTGGTCAGAGCCCCACAAGTCACCCCATCTTGGATTCCCCTAGGTCTCTAGTTTTCAAAAATGCACAGGTTTGGTAGGTTTCCCTAGGTGCCGGCTGAGCTAGAGGCCAAAATCTACAGGTAGGCACTTTGCAAAAAACACCTCTGTTTTCTTTCAAAAAATGGGATGTGTCCACGTTGCGCTTTGGAGCATTTCCTGTCGCGGGCGCTAGGCCTACCCACACAAGTGAGGTATCATTTTTATCGGGAGACTTGGGGGAATGCTGGGTGGAAGGAAATTTGTGCCTCCTCTCAGATTCCAGAACTTTCTGCCACAGAAATGTGAGGAACATGTTTTTTTTTAGCCACATTTTTAAGTTTGCAAAGGATTCTGGGTAACAGAACCTGGTCAGAGCCCCACAAGTCACCCCATCTTGGATTCCCCTAGGTCTCTAGTTTTCAAAAATGCGCAGGTTTGGTAGGTTTCCCTAGGTGCCGGCTGAGCTAGAGGCCAAAATCTACAGGTAGGCACTTTGCAAAAAACACCTCTGTTTTCTTTCAAAAAATGGGATGTGTCCATGTTGCGCTTTGGGGCATTTCCTGTCGTGGGCGCTAGGCCTACCCACACAAGTGAGGTATCATTTTTATCGGGAGACTTGGGGGAACGCTGGGTGGAAGGAAATTTGTGCCTCCTCTCATATTCCAGAACTTTCTGCCACAGAAATGTGAGGAACATGTGTTTTTTTAGCCAAATTTTGAGGTTTTCAAAGGATTCTGGGTAACAGATCCTGGTCAGAGCCCCACAAGTCACCCCATCTTGGATTCCCCTAGGTCTCTAGTTTTCAAAAATGCACAGGTTTGGTAGGTTTCCCTAGGTGCCGGCTGAGCTAGAGGCCAAAATCTACAGGTAGGCACTTTGCAAAAAACACCTCTGTTTTCTTTCAAAAAATGGGATGTGTCCATGTTGCGCTTTGGAGCATTTCCTGTCGCGGGCGATAGGCCTACCCACACAAGTGAGGTATCATTTTTATCGGGAGACTTGGGGGAACGCTGGGTGGAAGGAAATTTGTGCCTCCTCTCAGATTCCAGAACTTTCTGCCACAGAAATGTGAGGAACATGTGTTTTTTTAGCCACATTTTGAAGTTTGCAAAGGATTCTGGGTAACAGAACCTGGTCAGAGCCACACAAGTCACCCCATCTTGGATTCCCCTAGGTCTCTAGTTTTCAAAAATGCACAGGTTTGGTAGGTTTCCCTAGGTGCCGGCTGAGCTAGAGGCCAAAATCTACAGGTAGGCACTTTGCAAAAAACACCTCTGTTTTCTTTCAATCAAAAAATGGGATGTGTCCACGTTGCGCTTTGGAGCATTTCCTGTCGCGGGCGATAGGCCTACCCACACAAGTGAGGTATCATTTTTATCGGGAGACTTGGGGGAACGCTGGGTGGAAGGAAAGTTGTGCCTCCTCTCAGATTCCAGAACTTTCTGTCACCATAATTTGAGGAAAATGTGTTTTTTTAGCCAAATTTTGAGGTTTGCAAAGGATTCTGGGTAACGGAACCTGGTCAGAGCCCCACAAGTGACCCCATCTTGGATTCCCCTAGGTCTCTAGTTTTCAAAAATGCACAGGTTTGGTAGGTTTCCCTAGGTGCCGGCTGAGATAGAGGCCAAAATCTACAGGTAGGCACTTCGCAAAAAACACCTCTGTTTTCTGTCAAAAAATGGGATGTGTCCACGTTGCGCTTTGGGGCACTTCCTGTCGCGGGCGATAGGCCTACCCACACAAGTGAGGTATCATTTTTATCGGGAGACTTGGGGGAATGCTGGGTGGAAGGAAATTTGTGCCTCCTCTCAGATTCCAGAACTTTCTGCCACAGAAATGTGAGGAACATGTGTTTTTTAGCCACATTTTTAAGTTTGCAAAGGATTCTGGGTAACAGAACCTGGTCAGAGCCCCACAAGTCACCCCATCTTGGATTCCCCTAGGTCTCTAGTTTCCAAAAATGCACAGGTTTGGTAGGTTTCCCTAGGTGTCGGCTGAGCTAGAGGCCAAAATCTACAGGTAGGCACTTTGCAAAAAACACCTCTGTTTTCTTTCAAAAAATGGGATGTGTCCACGTTGCGCTTTGGAGCATTTCCTGTCATGGGCGCTAGGCCTACCCACACAAGTGAGGTATCATTTTTATCGGGAGACTTGGGGGAACGCTGGGTGGAAGGAAATTTGTGCCTCCTCTCAGATTCCAGAACTTTCTGTCACCATAATTTGAGGAAAATGTGTTTTTTTAGCCAAATTTTGAGGTTTGCAAAGGATCCTGGGTAACAAAACCTGGTCAGAGCCCCACAAGTCACCCCATCTTGGATTCCCCTAGGTCTCTAGTTTTCAAAAATGCACAGGTTTGGTAGGTTTCCCTAGGTGCCGGCTGAGCTAGAGGCCAAAATCTACAGGTAGGCACTTTGCAAAAAACACCTCTGTTTTCTTTCAAAAAATGGGATGTGTCCACGTTGCGCTTTGGAGCATTTCCTGTCGCGGGCGATAGGCCTACCCACACAAGTGAGGTATCATTTTTATCGGGAGACTTGGGGGAACGCTGGGTGGAAGGAAATTTGTGCCTCCTCTCAGATTCCAGAACTTTCTGCCACAGAAATGTGAGGAACATGTGTTTTTTTAGCCAAATTTTGAGGTTTGCAAAGGATTCTGGGTAACAGAACCTGGTCAGAGCCCCACAAGTCACCCCATCGTGGATTCCCCTAGGTCTCTAGTTTTCAAAAATGCACAGGTTTGGTAGGTTTCCCTAGGTGCCAGCTGAGCTAGAGGCCAAAATCTACAGGTAGGCACTTTGCAAAAAACACCTCTGTTTTCTTTCAATCAAAAAATGGGATGTGTCCACGTTGCGCTTTGGAGCATTTCCTGTCGCGGGCGATAGGCCTACCCACACAAGTGAGGTATCATTTTTATCGGGAGACTTGGGGGAACGCTGGGTGGAAGGAAATTTGTGCCTCCTCTCAGATTCCAGAACTTTCTGTCACCATAATTTGAGGAAAATTTGTTTTTTTAGCCAAATTTTGAGGTTTGCTAAGGATTCTGGGTAACAGAACCTGTTCAGAGCCCCACAAGTGACCCCATCTTGGATTCCCCTAGGTCTCTAGTTTTAAAAAACGCACAGGTTTGGTAGGTTTCCCTAGGTGCCGGCTGAGATAGAGGCCAAAATCTACAGGTAGGCACCTCGCAGAAAACACCTCTGTTTTCTGTCAAAAAATGGGATGTGTCCACTTTGCGCTTTGGGGCATTTCCTGTCGCGGGCGCTAGGCCTACCCACACAAGTGAGGTATCATTTTTATCGGGAGACTTGGGGGAATGCTGGGTGGAAGGAAATTTGTGCCTCCTCTCAGATTCCAGAACTTTCTGCCACAGAAATGTGAGGAACATGTGTTTTTTTAGCCACATTTTTAAGTTTGCAAAGGATTCTGGGTAACAGAACCTGGTCAGAGCCCCACAAGTCACCCCATCTTGGATACCCCTAGGTCTCTAGTTTCCAAAAATGCACAGCTTTGGTAGGTTTCCCTAGGTGCCAGCTGAGCTAGAGGCCAAAATCTACAGGTAGGCACTTTGCAAAAAACACCTCTGTTTTCTTTCAAAAAATGGGATGTGTCCACGTTGCGCTTTGGAGCATTTCCTGTCACGGGCGCTAGGCCTACCCACACAAGTGAGGTATCATTTTTATCGGGAGACTTGGGGGAACGCTGGGTGGAAGGAAATTTGTGCCTCCTCTCAGATTCCAGAACTTTCTGTCACCATAATTTGAGGAAAATGTGTTTTTTTAGCCAAATTTTGAGGTTTGCAAAGGATTCTGGGTAACAAAACCTGGTCAGAGCCCCACAAGTCACCCCATCTTGGATTCCCCTAGGTCTCTAGTTTTCAAAAATGCACAGGTTTGGTATGTTTCCCTAGGTGCCGGCTGAGCTAGAGGCCAAAATCTACAGGTAGGCACTTTGCAAAAAACACCTCTGTTTTCTTTAAAAAAATGGGAT
This sequence comes from Pleurodeles waltl, assembly GCF_031143425.1. Lineage (NCBI taxonomy): Eukaryota > Metazoa > Chordata > Amphibia > Caudata > Salamandridae > Pleurodeles > Pleurodeles waltl. Next base: position 999,900,932 of record NC_090436.1, read on the forward strand.
GTGTCCACGTTGCGCTTTGGAGCATTTCCTGTCACGGGCGATAGGCCTACCCACACAAGTGAGGTATCATTTTTATCGGGAGACTTGGGGGAACGCTGGGTGGAAGGAAATTTGGGCCTCCTCTCAGATTCCAGAACTTTCTGCCACAGAAATGTGAGGAACATGTGTTTTTTTAGCCAAATTTTGAGGTTTGCAAAGGATTCTGGGTAACAGAACCTGGTCAGAGCCCCACAAGTGACCCCATCTTGGATTCCCCTAGGTCTCTAGTTTTCAAAAATGCACTGGTTTGGTAGGTTTCCCTAGGTGCCGGCTGAGCTAGAGGCCAAAATCTACAGGTAGGCACTTTGCAAAAAACACCTCTGTTTTCTTTCAAAAAATGGGATGTGTCCACGTTGCGCTTTGGAGCATTTCCTGTCGCGGGCGATAGGCCTACCCACACAAGTGAGGTATCATTTTTATCGGGAGACTTGGGGGAACGCTGGGTGGAAGGACATTTGTGCCTCCTCTCAGATTCCAGAACTTTCTGTCACCATAATTTGAGGAAAATGTGTTTTTTTAGCCAAATTTTGAGGTTTGCAAAGGATTCTGGGTAACAGAACCTGGTCAGAGCCCCACAAGTGACCCCATCTTGGATTCCCCTAGGTCTCTAGTTTTAAAAAATGCACAGGTTTGGTAGGTTTCCCTAGGTGCCGGCTGAGCTAGAGGCCAAAATCTACAGGTAGGCACTTTGCAAAAAACACCTCTGTTTTCTGTGAAAAAATGGGATGTGTCCACGTTGCGCTTTGGGGCATTTCCTGTCGCGGGCGCTAGGCCTACCCACACAAGTGAGGTATCATTTTTATCGGGAGACTTGGGGGAATGCTGGGTGGAAGGGAATTTGTGCCTCCTCTCAGATTCCAGAACTTTCTGTCACCATAATTTGAGGAAAAAGTGTTTTTTTAGCCAAATTTTGAGGTTTGCAAAGGATTCTGGGTAACAAAACCTGGTCAGAGCCCCACAAGTGACCCCATCTTGGATTCCCCTAGGTCTCTAGTTTTCAAAAATGCACAGGTTTGGTAGGTTTCCCTAGGTGCCGGCTGAGCTAGAGGCCAAAATCTACAGGTAGGCACTTTGCAAAAAACACCTCTGTTTTCTTTCAAAAAATGGGATGTGTCCACATTGAGCTTTGGGGCATTTCCTGTTGCGGGCGCTAGGCCTACCCACACAAGTGAGGTATCATTTTTATCGGGAGACTTGGGGGAACGCTGGGTTGAAGGAAATTTGTGGCTCCTCTCAGATTCCAGAACTTTCTGTCACCATAATGTGAGGAAAATGTGTTTTTTTAGCCACATTTTGAGGATTGCAAAGGATTCTGGGTAACAGAACCTGGTCATAGCCCACAAGTCACCCCATCTTGGATTCCCCTAGGTCTCTAGTTTTCAGAAATGCACAGGTTTGGTAGGTTTCCCTAGGTGCCGGCTGAGCTAGAGGCCAAAATCTACAGGTAGGCACTTTGCAAAAAACAGCTCTGTTTTCTGTCAAAAAATTGGGATGTGTCCACGTTACGCTTTGGGGCATTTCCTGTCGCAGGCGCTAGGAATACCCACACAAGTGAGGTATCATTTTTATCGGGAGACTTGTGGGAACGCTGAGTGAAAGGAAATTTGTGCCTCCTCTCAGATTCCAGAACTTTCTGCCACAGAAATGTGAGGAACATGTGTTTTTTTAGCCAAATTTTGAGGTTTGCAAAGGATTCTGGGTAACAGAACCTGGTCAGAGCCCCACAAGTCACCCCATCTTGGATTCCCCTACGTCTCTAGTTTTCAAAAATGCACAGGTTTGGTAGGTTTCCCTAGGTGCCGGCTGAGCTAGAGGCTAAAATCTACAGGTAGGCACTTTGCAAAAAACACCTCTGTTTTCTTTCAAAAAATGGGATGTGTCCACGTTGCGCTTTGGAGCATTTCCTGTCGCGGGCGATAGGCCTACCCACACAAGTGAGGTATCATTTTTATCGGGAGACTTGGGGGAACGCTGGGTGGAAGGAAATTTGTGGCTCCTCTCAGATTCCAGAACTTTCTGTCACCATAATGTGAGGAAAATGTGTTTTTTTAGCCAAATTTTGACGTTTGCAAAGGATTCTGGGTAACAGAACCTGGTCAGAGCCCCACAAGTCACCCCATCTTGGATTTCCCTAGGTCTCTAGTTTTCGAAAATGCACAGGTTTGGTAGGTTTCCCTAGGTGCCAGCTGAGCTAGAGGCCAAAATCTACAGGTAGGCACTTTGCAAAAAACAGCTCTGTTTTCTGTCAAAAAATGGGATGTGTCCACGTTGCGCTTTGGGGCATTTCCGTTCGCGGGCGCTAGGCCTACCCACACAAGTGAGGTATCATTTTTATCGGGAGACTTGGGGGAACGCTGGGTGGAAGGAAATTTGTGCCTCCTCTCAGATTCCAGAACTTTCTGCCACAGAAATGTGAGGACCATGTGTTTTTTTAGCCACATTTTAACGTTTGCAAAGGTTTCTGGGTAACAGAACCTGGTCAGAGCCCCACAAGTGACCCCATCTTGGATTCCCCTAGGTCTCTAGTTTTCAAAAATGCACAGGTTTGGTAGGTTTCCCTAGGTGCCGGCTGAGCTAGAGGCCAAAATCTACAGGTAGGCACTTTGCAAAAAACACCTCGGTTTTCTTTCAAAAAATGGGATGTGTCCACGTTGCGCTTTGGGGCATTTCCTGTCGCGGGCGCTAGGCCTACCCACACAAGTGAGGTATCATTTTTATCGGGAGACTTGGGGGAACGCTGGGTGGAAGGAAATTTGTGCCTCCTCTCAGATTCCAGAACTTTCTGTCACCATAATTTGAGGAAAATGTGTTTTTTTAGCCAAATTTTGAGGTTTGCAAAGGATTCTGGGTAAAAAAACCTGGTCAGAGCCCCACAAGTAACCCCATCTTGGATTCCCCTAGGTCTCTAGTTTTAAAAAATGCACAGGTTTGGTAGGTTTCCCTAGGTGCCGGCTGAGCTAGAGGCCATAATCTACAGGTAGGCACTTTGCAAAAAACACCTCTGTTTTCTTTCAAAAAATGGGATGTGTCCACATTGAGCTTTGGGGCATTTCCTGTCACGGGCGCTAGGCCTACCCACACAAGTGAGGTATCATTTTTATCGGGAGACTTGGGGGAACGCTGGGTGGAAGGAAATTTGTGCCTCCTCTCAGATTCCAGAACTTTCTGTCACCATAATTTGAGGAAAATGTGTTTTTTTAGCCAAATTTTGAGGTTTGCAAAGGATTCTGGGTAACAAAACCTGGTCAGAGCCCCACAAGTGACCCCATCTTGGATTCCCCTAGGTCTCTAGTTTTCAAAAATGCACAGGTTTGGTAGGTTTCAATAGGTGCCGGCTGAGCTAGAGGCCAAAATCTACAGGTAGGCACTTTGCAAAAAACACCTCTGTTTTCTTTCAAAAAATGGGATGTGTCCACGTTGCGCTTTGGAGCATTTCCTGTCGCGGGCGATAGGCCTACCCACACAAGTGAGGTATCATTTTTATCGGGAGACTTGGGGGAACGCTGGGTGGAAGGAAATTTGTGGCTCCTCTCAGATTCCAGAACTTTCTGTCACCATAATGTGAGGAAAATGTGTTTTTTTAGCCAAATTTTGACGTTTGCAAAGGATTCTGGGTAACAGAACCTGGTCAGAGCCCCACAAGTCACCCCATCTTGGATTTCCCTAGGTCTCTAGTTTTCGAAAATGCACAGGTTTGGTAGGTTTCCCTAGGTGCCAGCTGAGCTAGAGGCCAAAATCTACAGGTAGGCACTTTGCAAAAAACAGCTCTGTTTTCTGTCAAAAAATGGGATGTGTCCACGTTGCGCTTTGGGGCATTTCCGTTCGCGGGCGCTAGGCCTACCCACACAAGTGAGGTATCATTTTTATCGGGAGACTTGGGGGAACGCTGGGTGGAAGGAAATTTGTGCCTCCTCTCAGATTCCAGAACTTTCTGCCACAGAAATGTGAGGACCATGTGTTTTTTTAGCCACATTTTAACGTTTGCAAAGGTTTCTGGGTAACAGAACCTGGTCAGAGCCCCACAAGTGACCCCATCTTGGATTCCCCTAGGTCTCTAGTTTTCAAAAATGCACAGGTTTGGTAGGTTTCCCTAGGTGCCGGCTGAGCTAGAGGCCAAAATCTACAGGTAGGCACTTTGCAAAAAACACCTCGGTTTTCTTTCAAAAAATGGGATGTGTCCACGTTGCGCTTTGGGGCATTTCCTGTCGCGGGCGCTAGGCCTACCCACACAAGTGAGGTATCATTTTTATCGGGAGACTTGGGGGAACGCTGGGTGGAAGGAAATTTGTGCCTCCTCTCAGATTCCAGAACTTTCTGTCACCATAATTTGAGGAAAATGTGTTTTTTTAGCCAAATTTTGAGGTTTGCAAAGGATTCTGGGTAAAAAAACCTGGTCAGAGCCCCACAAGTAACCCCATCTTGGATTCCCCTAGGTCTCTAGTTTTAAAAAATGCACAGGTTTGGTAGGTTTCCCTAGGTGCCGGCTGAGCTAGAGGCCATAATCTACAGGTAGGCACTTTGCAAAAAACACCTCTGTTTTCTTTCAAAAAATGGGATGTGTCCACATTGAGCTTTGGGGCATTTCCTGTCACGGGCGCTAGGCCTACCCACACAAGTGAGGTATCATTTTTATCGGGAGACTTGGGGGAACGCTGGGTGGAAGGAAATTTGTGCCTCCTCTCAGATTCCAGAACTTTCTGTCACCATAATTTGAGGAAAATGTGTTTTTTTAGCCAAATTTTGAGGTTTGCAAAGGATTCTGGGTAACAAAACCTGGTCAGAGCCCCACAAGTGACCCCATCTTGGATTCCCCTAGGTCTCTAGTTTTCAAAAATGCACAGGTTTGGTAGGTTTCAATAGGTGCCGGCTGAGCTAGAGGCCAAAATCTACAGGTAGGCACTTTGCAAAAAACACCTCTGTTTTCTTTTAAAAAATGGGATGTGTCCACGTTGCGCTTTGGAGCATTTCCTGTCACGGGCGCTAGGCCTACCCACACAAGTGAGGTATCATTTTTATCGGGAGACTTGGGGGAACGCTGGGTGGAAAGAAATTTGTGCCTCCTCTCAGATTCCAGAACTTTCTGTCACCATAATGTGAGGAAAATGTGTTTTTTTAGCCACATTTTGAGGATTGCAAAGGATTCTGGGTAACAGAACCTGGTCATAGCCCACAAGTCACCCCATCTTGGATTCCCCTAGGTCTCTAGTTTCCAAAAATGCACAGGTTTGGTAGGTTTCCCTAGGTGCGGGCTGAGCTAGAGGCCAAAATCTACAGGTAGGCACTTTGCAAAAAACACCTCTGTTTTCTTTAAAAAAATGGGATGTGTCCACGTTGCGCTTTGGAGCATTTCCTGTCACGGGCGCTAGGCCTACCCACACAAGTGAGGTATCATTTTTATCGGGAGACTTGGGGGAACGCTGGGTGGAAGGAAATTTGTGCCTCCTCTCAGATTCCAGAACTTTCTGTCACCATAATTTGAGGAAAATGTGTTTTTTTAGCCAAATTGTGAGGTTTGCAAAGGATTCTGGGTAACAAAACCTGGTCAGAGCCCCACAAGTGACCCCATCTTGGATTCCCCTAGGTCTCTAGTTTTCAAAAATGCACAGGTTTGGTAGGTTTCCCTAGGTGCCGGCTGAGCTAGAGGCCAAAATCTACAGGTAGGAACTTTGCAAAAAACACCTCTGTTTTCTTTCAAAAAATGGGATGTGTCCACATTGAGCTTTGGGGCATTTCCTGTTGCGGGCGCTAGGCCTACCCACACAAGTGAGGTATCATTTTTATCGGGAGACTTGGGGGAACAGAGATTAGCAAAACAAGTGTTATTGCCCCTTGTCTTTCTCTACATTTTTTCCTTCCAAATATAGGAGAGTGTGTAAAAAAGACATCTATTTGAGAAATGCCCTGTAATTCACATGCTAGTATGGTCACCCCGGAATTCAGAGATGTGCAAATAACCACTGCTCCTCAACACCTTATCTTGTGCCCTTTTTGGAAATACAAAGGTTTTCTTGATAGCTATTTTTTACTCTTTATATTTCAGCAAATGAATTGCTGTATACCCGGTATAGAATGAAAACGCACTGCAGGGTGCAGCTCATTTATTGGCTCTGGGTACCTAGGGTTCTTGATGAACCTACAAGCCCTATATATCCCTGCAACCAGAGGAGACCAGCGGACGTAACAGTATATTGCTTTCGAAAATCTGACATTGCAGGAAAAAGTTACAGAGTAAAACGTAGAGAAAAATTGATGTTTTTTTCACCTCAATTTCAATATTTTTCTTTTTCAGTTGTTATTTTCTGTAGGAAACCCTTGTAGGATCTACACAAATGACCCCTTGCTGAATTCAGAATTTTGTCTACTTTTCAGAAATGTTTAGGTTTCTGGGATCCAGCATTGGTTTCATGCCCATTTCTGTCACTGACTGGAAGGAGGCTGAAAGCACAAAAAATTGTAAAAATGGGGTATGTCCCAGTAAAATGCCAAAATTGTGTTGAAAAATTGGGTTTTCTGATTCAAGTCTGCCTGTTCCTGAAAGCTGTGAAGCTGGTGAGTTTAGCACTGCAAACCTTTTGTTGATGCCATTTTCAGGGGAAAAACCACAGGCCTTCTTCTGCAGCCACTTTTTCCCATTTGTTTTAAAAAAACGAAATTTTCACAGTATTTTGGCTAATTTCTTGGCCTTCTTCAGGGTAACCCACAAAGTCTGGGTACCTCTAGAATCCCTAGGATGTTGGAAAAAAAGGACGCAAATTTGGCTTGGTTAGCTTATGTGGACAAAAAGTTATGAGATCCTAAGCACGAACTGCCCCAAATAGGCAAAAAAAGGCCTGGCAGCGAAGGGGTTAATAATGGAAGTGTGCCCCACAACTTGCCTAACAGATCACTGCTACAAGAACCTCCACAGGAAGGGGCATATAGTGGGCATTCCAGGCATCTCAAAGATCACCTTGGGTGGGGTCAGGTCGGGCTTCAGATGGATGGGTTTGGTCTTGGGAAGGGTGGGCTTCAGTTTGTGAGGGGTGTACTTCTTTTTGGGTTTGGTTGGGTATGGCTGGTTTCAGGGGGCAAGTGTCACAGGGGTGGACTTGGAGGTGGAAGGGATGGGTTGATGTATGGGTGGGGTCCTTTTGCTTTGGGAGGAGGTTTCACAGTGATACAGGCAAGGGCAAACATTAAACTTTCTTTGAGAAAATGGGTACGGTATTTAGGCGGGAGTAGGGGAGGGGTTGGGAGGTTGAGGAAGTGCTTGTGTCAGGTGTAGGTGTGTCTGTTGTTGGTGCCAGTGTGTGTGTCTCAAGTATGTTTGTGTTATTGCTGGTGTCTATTACATGTGTGAGTATGGGTGTCTGAGTCTCTTGGTGGGCTGTGATGTGGATATGATGGGTAAGGTGGAAGTGGTGGATGTGTCTGTGTGGGTGGGAGTGGTGTCAGGTATGGTGTAAGTGGTAGCTGTGCTTGTGGCTATTGGGCTGTTGTCTGGGGTATGTGGTGAGTGGTGGCTATGTCTGTGGGTATTAGGGTGTGGTGTCTGGGGGTTTGGGATGAGTGAATGCTGTCTGTGGCTGTTGGGGGGTATCTTGGGTTATGGTATGAATGATAGCTGTGTCTATGGCTGTTGGGGTGGTGTCTGGGCATATGGGGTGAGTGGTGGCTGTGTATGTAGGTGTTGGGGTGGTGTCTGGAGGTATGGTGTGGGTGGTGTGTGGGCCTGTGGTTATGGGTGTGGTGTCTGGGGGTATGGTGTATGTGGCGTTGGATGTGAGTGGGGTGAGTGCTCGTGTGCTTTTGTGTGTTGTGGTGTTTGTGTTTATGTGTGCTGCTTGTGTGTGTTGAGGTGGGTGTGTGTGGAAGTGCCTGTTTGCTTTGGACAAGTAGGGAATGAGAGAATTTGGGTTGAGAAGAGATAGGTGGTGGGGGAGGCTTGTGGGGATAGATGGCTGTCGTCAGTGAGGAGGACAGAGCCTGAAAGATCTCTGCTGGCCAGGCATTGCACTATGGATGGCTTCGAGGTATGCAACCATCTGCTGTAGCTGGATGCCCTGCACCTGGATGACATTCAGAATAGCAGTCTGACCCACAGAGATGCTCCTCAGGATGTCAATAGCTTCCTCACTCAGGGCAGCACGGGTAACAGGGGCAGGGAGGAGGTGCCTGGCACGAAGGAGACCGCTACCCACTTGGCAGAGCAGGCCTAGCCAAGTGGGTGGGGAGCAACAGGGAATGTGGTGATGGAACAGAGGGGGGTGGCAGACAAGGATAGTACATGTGTAGGTCCTGAGTATTTCATCATCACTATAGCATGTCCACTAGCGGTTGACTCAAAAGAAGACAATGTTCAGCCGTTGTCCTCCGTGGCACTTCGTTCATCCTCTGGGCCACTGGTTCCCTCTGTGTCTGATTTTTCATGCCCGAAAGTATTGTGGCCAGCTACTTCCCCACTGATGTCCCCCACTTACCTGTCATGATGCTGAAAAGACAAACACAAATAGGATCATTCTGTGTGCCTGAACACACCTGAACAACAGCTGTGATTAAAAAACATTACCATAATGTACCATAGCCCCCAGCCACAAGTTCCTCCAATGCGGCTTCAACATTTGCAACACCACATGCATGCATGCTGCATGAACATTTGCCCAAGGGAAAATCAGAATCACAGACAACTTCAATTACATGAGTGAAGTAGTCCAATCGCAATACCCATGGATCAAGTAGGAGACCTTGTCACCTTGAATGGTTTGGCTCTTGTAAACCCCTCAGTAACATGTTGACATCAAATCTTATGGCAATATCAAGTCCAGTCCCACAGACTCCACACAAGGTCCCGCAATCAGCAAAGCTTCATATACACAACACCACATCATGGTGAAATGATGGACAAATAATCCAGCCATGGTGCACTAAGAAGTACAATAGCTGGAAGAAGATATCACCGAAACGCCCATGTCACACTGTAAAAACTCACCAATAGTAACTTCACAATATGTCCATTGTCTAAGTAGTCTCATGGAAGTTGTATTAATGTTGCGTTGCTAGATAACACATCTTGCACAGAAAAGTACACTGGAGACAATCTAGTCAAAGGGGCTCATTCTGAGCCCGGCGGGCGGCGCCCGCCTGGAGGGAGCCGCCAAATGACCGCACCGCGGTCAAAAGACCGCGGCGGCCATTCAGACATTTCCTCTGGGCCGGCGGGCGCTCTCCAAAAGAGCGCCCGCCAGCCCAGAGGAAATGCCCCTGCAACGAGGACGCCGGCTCAGAATTGAGCCGGCGTAGTTGCAGGGGTGCGACGGGTGCAGTTTGCACCCGTCGCGTGTTTCAGTGTCTGCATTGCAGACACTGAAATACACAGTGGGGCCCTCTTACAGGGGCCCCTGCAGTGCCCATGCCATTGGCATGGGCACTGCAGGGGTCCCCAGTGGCCCCGCGGCACCCCTACCGCCATCCTGTTCCTGGCGGGAGACCCGCCAGGAACAGGATGGCAGTAGGGGGTGTCAGAATCCCCATGGCGGCGGAGCGCGCTCCGCCGCCATGGAGGATTCCCCCGAGCAGCGGGAAGTCGGCGGGAGACCGCCGACTTTCCGCTTCTGACCGCGGCTGAACCGCCGCGGTCAGAATGCTCGTGGGAGCACCGCCAGCCTGTTGGCGAAATGTCTAAGAGCTTTGTCTACAAATATCCACAGCACAATGAATCAGCTAGGTCTAAGGAAACCACCTGTCTCAATTGGTACTGCTGAGAAACCCCTTCTAACATTGCATAACTAAAAGACAGTAGTCCATTGACTGTTGTTGTGGCTAGAGAATCTCCATTATGTGAAAAGGGCCTTTAACAAGTTTCTCAATGAGAGGGCACATCACTGTACCTTTTTGTTATGCGAACACAGATTCCATTGGATTACTGTGTGTTCCCACTCACATATGATTCCAACATTTCTGCATGTCACTCTGATGCATGTCAACAGTCACCTTAGCATATGCAAAACACGTAGCCAAATGATTCAACATTAATGGCATGGAAATGCACATTGTGAGAAATTACTGAAAGGCTAAATGCCATATCCTTCATTGCTTCTGCAATTGTTCATGATAAATGACATGGAGTAACGGGTTGGGGTATGTGTGACCCAGCAAACAATGCTGACACCCTCCTGTTTGTGGTGCCACATGAACTGTATACCCATGATATAAAACATTTTTCCAAGAGATTTTAGTATGCACACATATGTGATAGAATCAGACATCATACCATGAAGACAGGTAGATCAAGTATGAAACACTAGTGGAAAAGATACTACAAAAGTGCAAGGTACACATGCTAGTACATATTCACAAATAGTGATGAGAACAGTGATGTTACCCAAGTCATGTAACTGTACATTCCCTTCTTACAAATGGAAAGTATTGCTCGGTGACTGCAATCAAAGGACAATGTAGGAGTGATGCACCAGCACTCTTGACACACTGAAGACAAGTGGCCTATTGGGTGCAGATGCCAATATACTCTCTTGGGCAGACACATGGCTGAGGACAATGATCTATTACCTCATGTGGTTTGATGTTAGGGCCACACTGAAGACAAGTGGGCTGTTGAGTACAAATGACACCCACAACATGAAATGATTGACCACTGTACTCAGCCATGTGTCTACCTAATGGATTCTCAAACCACTTCTGAGTAGGTTTGTATGGTATCTACTGGTACCACAGGAGGCACCTTTCATCATATGTTGCACTCCTATAGAGATGACATTCAACATACCATATGTTGCACTCCTACAGAGATGACATTCAACATGCCAAGGTATGTTTAATCTAATTGGTTGCTTGTAACAAAGCCAGTGATTAACGTCATGATCTCCCCTGAATTAACCAACTATCTGCACTGTGTGCTTCTCATTTGTGCAATAGGCTTGTACTGTACAAACATGACTTATGGAAAGGTGACACCTGACCTGTTGGTCAGTAAGGGGCTTGTCATAAGAAATGACACACATTGACAATGTGGGTCAATGGAAGTAAGTACCAGGGCAGGTGGTTACCTCAGTCCCCATCTCTAATATAGTAAATGTAAAATCATTCAGTCCAAATCCTGCTTCTGAAGACTCATTTTAGTCACCTCCAAGGATCTGCAGATCTACAGGGAGTGGGCCCAGGACCTCAGTTGCATAGCCACAGTTACTGTGCCCCAGCCTGTGCTATGTCCCATTCTGTGAAAAGGCTTTGACAAGCCTTGCTTTCTGCAGGCTGAGCATACAGAACCTACATGAACATCACATGTCCATCACTTCCATGCATGACAGAACATTGTGTGGCCCTCCTACATGGTTCAGGGTTGTGTGGGACTCTGAAGGGCTTCATGAGTTTTACATTGTTCTTATGTGAGAGTTTGCCAAGGCCTGATTAGGCTGAATGATCTGTGGAACTGCACAAATTGCAAACAACATCTTCAACTGACTCAAACAGTATACATAACACAGATCATGCTGCAATGCAAAAACATTTACTATGTCGTTTACCATCATCATATCATCAGATATATCATTGTTTGGCTGTAAAGTTTACTTCCATAGATATATGAATGCAACAGAAGGAGGATCTAGGGCTTGTCACATATCACACAACACAATGGTTATTTGAAATACACAGAGTACAGGGCTCCACAATCCACAACCTGTACATCCTATGTGTCGACCACATATTGTGACAACAGGCACCCAAATAACTCACTGGGACTCAGAGGAAGGAAAGAATGATGTTGAACAGATTCAAATATGCCAATGAGGTAGTTACCTGCTTGTCTGGTGAGCCACAGAGCTGGCCATACAGGGGAAGGACCTCTTCCACAAGCATCTCCAGCTCTCTGGTGAGAAGGCAGGGGTCGTTTCACCTGCTTTGCCTGGCAGGATTGCTCCACGGATGGCACACAGCAGCTGAAGTGATGGAGGTTGTGATGGCAGCAGTGTCAGTAGGCAAGTGAGTTATTTCCCAAACCACGGCATACATGTAAGCGACGTATGCAGTCGTCACCATCGACGGGCACAGCCATTTTGCTGTGACTGTCACAGTCAACAATGTTAGCCTATTGCTGTGTCCACTGCAGTTAAAACCACCAACAATGATTTTGACTTCTGAATGCGGCGGGAGGTTCCTAAAGTCCAATGAACGAGGACAGGCATCCGCCATTTTGGCAGTTGAAACTACAGTTTTGGTGACTGTTAAATGTGTCACAACATCTATAAATGTGTAGTAACATCTCCACATTTGTAAAGTTCCCTTGACATGTAAATTCCCCCTCACAATCAAAAGTTTAGTGCTTTGCTGGTCACAGATGTCATATAATCGCGGTGCACTGTACCCCACCGGTGATGGTATTTTTGGCAGTCAGAACATACTTTACAAAATCAAGGGGCACAAAAGGAGCAGATATACATGTTATGTTCACATATATTTTGTAGGAACATGTCTAGACACCATGGGAATCATAGATGGACCTTGAGTAGTAGACAGTTTTGATGGGTAATGGGTGTAATGTATTTCCAGTCACCAATGTTTTGTCACATGAATTTGGTCTTACTTATCAGACATGCTGGTCTGGACACAGTGACTAATGTTCCAACTTATTTGATTTCACAAATAGGTACCCTGGGAGAAGGACAAGGTGACAACCTTAAATCGACCACCATTTCCAGACCTTCCGACTATGGAAGAACGTGACATAGTAAAGCAGTTCCCTCTGAATAGGCAAACAATCCAAGATTTATGTCATCAGTTGGAGCCAGATCTCATGCCTGGAAACACTAATATGACATGTATACCACCCATTGTGAGACTCATGACAGTACTACACTTCCTGGCAACAGTGTCCTTTCAATATACAATGGCTATATCTGGTGGTATGTCACTACCTAAGTTCAGTGGTGTTTTAAAAACGTGCCATCAGCAATGATGAAACACATTGACAGCTATAGCAGGTTCCCCAGACGTGAGGATGTAGCCAATGTGAAGGTTGACTTCTATGGATTTGGTTCCCTTCCACATGTGGTGGAAGCCATTGATAGTACTCATATTGCATTGGTGCCACCCCATGCCAGTGAACAAGTCTATCAAAAGAGGAAGCACTTCCATTCTATCATCATGCAAGTTGTCTGCTTGTCAGATTTGTACATTTCAAATGTAACCAGAGAGGGCCAGGCTCATTGATAAGTCATGTATATCCTGACCTTGTGTATGCAGTGTCAGGTGCTACAATCGGGAAGTGTGTGACTCATTGTAGCACTTATGTCTCGTTACAAAACAGGAGACACGGCCTATCCAAACTGTCCTTGGTTGTTAACACCGCAGAGGAATTCAACTAATCCAAGGGAAGTCAGCTTCAGTGAGACCCATGGAAGAATACTGTGGCCAGTGGGGTGGGATTTTGGGGAAGATTTTGCTATCTGGACAAGGCTAGGGGAGCCCTCCTCTACTCACCGGGGAAGTGTGTCAAATCATCGTGGCCTGCTGCATGCTCCATAACATTACCCCACTAAGGAACATCCCTTACATCGCAGAGGAGGGAGAGCCTGAGGTGCCACTGGGGGAGAGTCTTGAAATGCCAAATGAAGATCATAGTGGTGAAGAGGAAGGACCTGACTTGCAACAAGATCTCATCAACAGCTTCTTCTCATGAATGTAAGTATGTCATGAGGTGCCATGACTTTGACTGTACAATTAACTCTTGTTGTGATGATGTGAGGAGTATATTTGTTGGAAATGTTAGGAAGTTGAAGATCTGGTAAATGCTGGCATAGTGTGTATGATGAGGAAGCTTTTGACACAATCACATTTTGGAGATGTTGCTTTGTTTGTGTGAGATTTATAATATGCACTGTGTTCTCCAGATGTTTGCTATGCGAATTTTGTAATATGTATGGTTTCATAACTATACTCCTTGTTTTTGCATTTGTTCAGATACCTTCATCATGACAACTTCATTGGGACATTTCCGAGTTGTGACATTGGCAGGTATATGATGCTGTTGAGACATACAAAGTGGCCATGGATTGTTCCTGAGAATGTGTGTGAGAGGGTTTGGGTGTGCAAGACCTGTGCCAAGACAGCTTGCACAGTGATAGGAAGTTTAGAAGACTCCATTGGACCTGTTCATTGTCATGTGGTGGCCCTGATGCATCATATGTGTCTTCATGTGGGAAGAAAGTATGTAATTGTAGGTGGAATTCATGTTAGTTTCCCTTTATATTGGCTAAACACTCTTTTCATATGAACTGTATGTATCTGTTGACGTGTTTCTTCACTGTAGGCCGTAGTTGCATCACTGACATTTGTTTGTACCACCAGATGCAGAAGCTCTGGAGTGTAATAACCCTGTGATCAGGAACTGTTGTACTACTATCAATATGGATCTTGCATTATATGATGTGGGATTCCTTTTTGGGGTAGGAGATATGGCTCTAGTTGATGACATCGACCATAATCATTTTGCCTATTTTACAGGACAGTGTCTGATGTGTCCATTCCTTCAATGTTCAGGGGGTCTGTACCCCTCAATTTGATTACGTACGCAGTATGATTCAATAATGTATGATTTGCTATGTTTCAGACATATTGACAGCCTATGAGTTGAATAATGTAAAATAAAGCTTCTTCTTTGTCAAGACATGTATGTTTGTGTTTGTTTGGAATGATTGTAATCCTGAGCTGGACACTCTGTACATGCAACATATCCCTGCTTCCACATGTAGCTGTATGGTTCACATGTTCTTACAAATCTACATTGTTAAATGTGAAATTTAAGACAGCAGGCGACGAGATTGTGACTGACAAGTTTATTACAGTGCGACTGGTGTATAAAAGCTGTGGCAAAAAGTAACATAAATGAAAAGTGAAGGAGTCAGTTATGGTGAACAAAATCATAGGAAAAGTTGCCACACCTTCAAAGTCCAGAGTACTCCTCCCCTCAGAACTGGCATGGGGTTCAGGATCAGTCCACAGAGTGAATGTGTGACACACAAAGGAGAACATTAAGTATGAGGTGTCTTGCTGTCAGTGGTGGTTGTCTTCCCATCTGCACCTTCTGTTTTTTGTTACATGGATGTCCCTACTTGCAAGGGTGGGGGGTCAGCTGTTGCAGAGATAGGGGTATCTGAGGGTAGTTGGTCCTCTGGCAGGGCCTCCCTTCCTGTGGCTGCCACCAATGTACTTTGATGTGGTTGGCCCACAGGAAGGGGTAGATGGTGGTGGAAAAGCCCTGCTCAGGGTTGTATGGGTGTCTCTCAGCACCCCTGTTTGGGTGCCCATGTGAGAATTATGGTCCTCCATTTGTTGGTTCATGTCCCTCTGCATCTGCCTGATTTCTTAGTTCAGTTAACATCTGGTCCATCATGTCTTGAGACACCTGAAAGACCCCCAAGACTTGGCTGATGGTATCCTCATCATGAATGGCCCCAGTGGCACCACTCTGCTGGCCCACAGCATCTTTCCCACAGATCCTACCCCTTCAAGCATTTGCCCTTGGCATAGGATGCCCTCTCCAACTGGGTCCTAGACCGTTAGTGTCAGGATTGTTGATTTGCACCTCAGGAACCAGGACTGGGGGACAAAAGATGATAGCAACTGTGCTAGGTACACAGGTTGGGGGGCTGTGATGTAGAAGCAACGTGGGTGGGAGGTGTTGTTGTGGGCACAGTGAGACTCACTGTTGCCATCTGATTAGGTTGCCCAGATGGGCCAGGACTATCATCCACATCTGCATGTCCAGGAGTGTCATCATCCTGAGGCGGGTTGAGAGTCATCCAGAGGTGGGTTGCGAGTCTTGTCGGTGGACAATATTTGGCCAGGTGCTGTGCCAGCTCACCTTGTTGAGGAATAGAGTAAATTGTTATTGATTGAAGTATGGAATCTACATCCAAAGGTTTTGTGTCACTTTAAGTAGAGACCTTGAACAAACTTAAGTGGTAGGTTTGGTGATTGTGCTATGTTACCATGGTATTGAAGCTGTTGACATTATATGTGAGAAGTATGTAGAAACTATTAGACTCAAGCAACCCATTAGATGTGCTGATCAGTTGCATTTCACATGAGGGAACAAACATGGGCTCTTACAAACAGTTAAGCCAACACAGTGGAAAGGAAACATGTGTATTTGACCATTCCAAGGCCTAGTTGTGCGAGATACAGGCAAACACACAACCTTGTTGTATATGTAGCTGTAGCCATCATATGAGCAGTGCTGAGTCAATGTGTTAGCTTCCACTACCAATCTGAAGAAGCAGCTTAATGCCTTAGGGGTACTTGATGTTCACACTGTCATTCCTGTCCTCAATAGTTTCATTTTGGGATACCAGGACAAGGGCAAGATAGGTAGACAGACACGTCTCTGAGTTGAGCATGATACTTTGATTGTTCGCCCCATGTGAATGAACATCATTGGAGAAGTTGCACACAGGTGTATTTGGGCAATTGCAGAATGGACTGTTGGCTTGAGTTCCAGAAACAGGGCCTCCTGACATTTGTAGTCATGTCACTTGCTGACTCCCCACACTACACAAATGCTAAATTCCCAGGGGATGTATATTATTTGAGAGATGACACACAGGTGTATTTGGGCAAGTGCAGAATGGCCTGTTGCTTTGAGTTACAGGAACAGTGCTTCTTGCAGTTGTATGCATGCCACTTGCTGTCTTCCAACACTACACAAATGCCAAACACCTAGGTGCATGAGCATCAGCTGTGAGATGGCAAACAAGTGTATTTGGTCTAGAGCACAAAGGTATGTTGATTTGAGTTACAGAAACTGGGCCTCCTGTTAGTTGTAGTCATGTCCCTCTCTCTACTTCCCAACCCTTGACAAATGTTTAGTCTTACATATCTGTTGCCACACTGCTGTTAGGTTGGACTATATAGTTACATGGCGACACATACCATGGGTCCTGGGAGGATCTTTTGATATTGAAACACTTACAGACCCCATTCCGACATATGACATGTAATGTGGATTGATACATGTGATGTCATATATAGCAGTACACATTGACAAACTTACATCTCTGCTACTCTGGGTATTGGATGTTGGAAAAGTATATGAACAACATAGTGGTAAAAAGTGCAATGTGAGCACGCAGGACATTAAATATTTGTGACATTTTTTGTGTTGTAACTTTTCAGACTCCATTCCACCAGGTACTCCTGTCAAACCCTCTGAATTTAGGATGTCCAACACTTCCTCCCAGGGAAAGAGTTGTAATGGATCACTGGGAGCACCACCACCATTGGCCTCCATGTGTTGCCTTCCCCTTCAGGTTGTTCCATCTTGTTCCTAATGTGCAGGGTGGTGCCTACAGCATTTACTCTGTCAGCTATCCTTTGCCATTTTTCCATTTTCCTACTGAGAAGAGTGTGCTGTACTTGGGCTCCAAACAATTGTGGCTGTACTTTAATGATTTCATCCACCATGACTTTCAATTCTTTTTGAGAAAAATTGGGATTTTTAGGATGTGACATGGATGTAAATTAAAGGGGGTGACTGGAACTTATTCAACAAGAAAAGTGATATAGAGAGTAAATGGACAAACATGTGTGAAAGGTTTTAAATGCAATGGTGAAAAAAGGGGTGCCTGATCAAACAATAAAAAGAAACAGTTGTCTCTGGTCTCTTTTTTGCAGTGCTGTAGTGGAGAGACAAAGGATCATGGTCTGGGAAGGGGTGTGTTTTATAGCATGATTTACAGGTGTGTCCATTGAGCCAATGCATGTCTGCTGTTTTGTTTTTTAATCCATCCAATAGCCACTTATCTGTTGCTTTGCTGAATGCGCACCGCAGCAGCCACCCACCACGAGCTAACCACCAAAAAGAGACTGCAATATCAACTGCACTTTTGTGATGCAGTTGGGGGTTCCCAGTGGTCATGATGGCAACGGAGTACCCACCCCCAAGATTTTAGGCTGCCGCACAGCTGGTGGGCTACCATTTGACTTGGCCAGCAGTGGTTCAGCCTGTATGTCTGAACACCAAACTCATATTCGGGCCCTAAATGTTTAACCAGCCTACAAACAACACTATGACTAACCTCTGGACCTCCCCGATACCCTTTATCCTCAAATCCCTTAAAAACCTTAAAAAGGGACTTACATGTTCCAAAGGACAGCAGCACATTACTGCGACCTGAATCCCATAAAATAGACTAAAACTGACACAAATAGAATACAAAATAGAAAGTGGCAGTGAAAAAATGGCAGATAAATAAAACTAAAAACAACTATCTCCCCATAGAAATGAATGGAGAAAATTAAAAAATGCAGAATAAATGTATTACAAATGTTAAACAATATTAAGCATGGAAAACATGCCAACATATATTGAAAAAAAGTAAAAAAGTTTAAGTTAAATGGTAGTGTAAATAATATAGAATTATATACAACTACTTAATATATACTGAAATGTTAAAAATGAAAATAATGGGAACAGTGGAAAATGTACAACAGCCAATACTCTTTAAATATGATTTACAGTTTTCATGTATTAATAAAAATGTATTACAAATGTTTCATTTATTTATCTATACATAAACGTTTATTATTAGTTGAAATATATATGTAAACTAATGTAAAAATATACAATAAATACATTTGAAAACATAAATAAAAATAGATTTTTTATGTCTTTATTCTATAAAAATATGTAATTAATAATATTTATTAAAAATATATAACTTTTTTATATTTCTAGATACCAACAATACTAATTATATATCTTACATTATTTCTATTACGTTCAAATACAATTTAAAGAAAGGATTTAGTTATAAAATTACATAGTTGTACTCCAACGTAAACAATTTTTAAAAAAAAGTGTAGGACATTAAAGTGAGGGCTTTTACTAAGAATCACTTCCTTCTCTGGTAGTGGAGGGTTTGGAAGTGGAACAAAGTGGGACAACTTGCTCTCAATTTCATGCAGATTTCACAGACACGAGATGTGGATTCTCTGTCTCAACCTTCAGAACCAGAGTGTCCTTCTCAGACCGCTCTCCAAACTCAACCTTTGTGTAAAACATTGATTCTAACAGCAGTGGGACGAGAACAGCCACTAAGCTCGGGTACCCAAACATGGGCATAATGAAGTGTCACATTTCTGACCTGTCATCAGCCTCTCTGTTGAAACAATCAGGAATGGACAAAAGGCACACATCACCTAGAAACGTCCCTACCTTGAACAACAGAAACTGCAGAGCATTGATACCAAAAGTCTTCACAGAATTCCTAAAGGTAGCCATATGTCTATCCTCTTCACTTCAATGTTGTTCAGTGTCTGGATCTTCACCCTTCAGTCACAGAATGCAGACTATACATAGGAATGCAGACTACACACTACCTCCGTCTGGACAAATTGTCCTCACCCTCTATCTTGTTCCATGGCAAACCATTTTTGAGTTGGTGCACTTAAATAACTTCAATTTGCTTACAAATTTAAATAGGTCAATTCTAGTATTTATATAGTCAAACTTCCAGAGAGGACAGAAAGTAAGCCCCAGCTGAAGTATTCTTTTTCAGAATCCGTGAGGTCCCTGTCTGAAAGATTGATAATTGTTTTATTAATCAATTCTAGATCTATTAATTCTTTGTTAAGGAACCTATGTTGATTTCTCCCATTTTCCCCAATACATTTGTTCCACTGTTTCCATTTTCTCTGTTTGTTCCTCTATTTCCTTTGTTTGCACCCCTTGTCCTTTTCCTCTGCCTCTGTTTCACGCGGTGGAACCCCTGCCCCTCCTTCTCGTGGTCATACATTCTCGTGCTACCTGTCAGTTCCTTCTTAGCAGTCTGTATTGGTCTAAAAAAGTGGTTACTTTTTGACTACTATCACTACCCAAAGTTATATCCGCAGTCCCTATTGGATGCGAGGTGGTAATTATTTCATTCTGGTATAAATGATGTATTGATATACTTTGCCCTATATAGTTCTGTTCCATTCAATAACATAATGAAGTGTATGTGACAAGAAAAGCAGTGCGATAAGATATCGATATGTGTTTGCTCTACCTTATAGATAAGAAATGTTGGGACTGATATTTGGTATATTGAAACTAAATTATGTGTACATAAGTATCCTGTATAATTCAGGGCATATGTGTTATTATAAGACTGTGAGATTTCAATATACCCAGCTCTGATATTTATTAATCTTTATGGCGTTTGAATAGTTTTACACTCCAAGATGGCAACGATGCATCCTGTTGGGAATTTGTCTGTCGTTTATGTTCACAGTTGTTATTTGACATTGGGAAGATGGTGAGCTAATAATGTGATCAAGGCCGCGAAGTCGGGCGAAAAGTGTTGTGTTTGGAGTAAATACCCTTTTGACCTTCCCTCTGAGTGAGCGTTTTTTCTGTGGGATGTAAGAATATTTTTGCCAGAGTGCTCCGCTGGTGCACTCTCCACCCCCTCGGGTTGCGGGACCGTTTGGAGAGCTGGACTTAGCAATACATAAATATAAATATATATATATGATGTCACATCAATGGACCTGCCACTCACATACCAGTGGAAAATTATGCACATTCTCAGTGATACTGATAAAAAGGTCTAGTCACACGATTATTC
Organism: Pleurodeles waltl; assembly: GCF_031143425.1. NCBI lineage: Eukaryota > Metazoa > Chordata > Amphibia > Caudata > Salamandridae > Pleurodeles > Pleurodeles waltl. The sequence goes on from NC_090436.1 coordinate 999,921,571, forward strand.
TCAAAACACGGATTCTGCCTCACTGCTTTATCTGCTGTAACCTGGACAGGGAAAGTAGTCCTCTATCTATATGAGAGCAACCTGGGTGGGCCCCTCCAGGTCACAGGGCCATGAATCACATAGTAAGGGACTGGCCTAGGCTTCAGTGGTCATGCTTAGATTAGTGCAATGCTAGGGCCAGGATACACACGCTGTCAGGAACCCTGGGCAGAGAAACACATCTGTATACCATGCAGGGCACATTCCTGTCCCAACACATAGTAAAAAAAAACACACAAAAGGACATACATTAAATTGTCTCCAAAGCAAGCTACAATATACATCCTATAGGGCCATCAAACCTCTTATTTGATCCCGGACCTTTACAAAATACAGATCAACGATCAAGTTTTGGTATTAGGCCTATTAGTCTAACCATAGAGATAGTGTAAATTTCAAAGCGCTATGTACTTCTATCATTCAAGCAACAGCAATAGGCAGGGACTGTTGGCTTCAATGGGAAAGTCATCTCAAATGACTTTCCCTCCAACGGAAATTAACATATTTCATGTGATAAGGAAACAATGAATTTGAAAATGCATTCTGTTAGATGCTATTGTATGATAAATCATTTGTACTATAGTGCGAAAAAAAGCTACATCAAAAATCAAACAAATAATTTTTTTTCCCAAAATAAGTCCTATCAAGTATTCTATTGTGTTTACATTCTTCTGTAGATGATATCTCTGAATTTTTATGAGGTTTGTATGGTTAATTGGGGTAGGCAGCTTTTTGAAGATAAGATAGACAGAGTAGCTTAAAGTGAAATGACAACTTGATTCATGAGAGAACAAAGTAGCAGCCATCTTCGAATGGCAGCAGATGTGTTCATCTCTACATATATATTTTTTCACCCAAAATGAAGATTTCTGTGAAATACATTGGGCTAGTGTATTTGCCAATAATTTAGAGAATTATGGTGGTCATTATGACCCTGGCGGTATTATAACCGCAGGGCCAAAACGACGGGAGCACCGCCAACAGACTGGCGGTGCCTCCTGGCGTATTTTGACCGCGGAGGTAGCGCCACGGTCGCACCGCCGAGGCCGGCGGTTTACCGCTACAATGGCCCCGGCGGATGTAATCCGCCAGGGCAGCGCTGCTTGCAGCGCTGCCCAGGGGATTACGAGTCCCCGACCGCCAGCCTTTTTCTGGCGGTCTGAACTGCCAGGAAAAGGCTGGCGGTACGGGGAGTTGTGGGGCCCCTGGGGGTCCCTGCACTGCCCATGCCACTGGCATGGGCAGTGCAGGGGCCCCCTAACAGGGCCCCGGCCAGCTTTTCACTGTCTGCATAGCAGACAGTGAAAAGCGCGACGGGTGCAACTGCACCCGTCGCGCGGCCGCAACACCGCCGGCTCCATTAGGAGCCGGCTCCTATGTTGCGGCCTCATTCCCGCCGGCCCAGCGGGAATGTCGTAATGGGGGCCGCAGGAGTGCGGCCGCATTGGCGGCCGCACGGTGGTTACCGCCAATGTCGTAATGACCCCCTATGTGATGTATCCAATAAAATTTTCCCTATTAATGTATTTTGTTAATGTCAGGTTATCATTGCACCATTGTTAGGCAACCCTAGTCCATATTTTGTGTTTCGTGGTAGTCATCTTCTACTTGTCATCACTAACAGATGCAAACAGGGACAGAAGGACCATCACAAAAGACGTGGGAGACTTAGGAGGTGGGCAGCATGTATGTAAAAGTATATTACATAAGATGTATGCTTGGCTATGAATTTGTAAAGGCTCAGGTGCAATTCAGACTCTTCTATTGCAGCTGTACAATATTATTACAGCCAAACCATAAAATAGCCAACCAAGGTCTTGCAATATCACAGCTCTAGTTGTTAGTCTTTCAAAACATCTGTCACATTTGTGCCTGATGCTCTGATGGTCATGTTTAGTGCATTATGAGATTTTGCTGCCTCCTCCTTTCATCCAAAGCTGTTGTTCCCCCACATTTTACTGGGGACATTTGCTGTCCTGCTGCTACTGGTACGGAAAAACACATGATGTAAGCAACATGCTCAGGTCTGTGTTTTTATTAGAGTAGTGCGATAGGAAGAAAATATTCACACTTGCACTTGCAAGAGACTTAGGGCCTGATTCTAACTTTGGAGGACGGTGTTAAACCGTCCCAAAAGTGGCGGATATACCACCTACCGTATTACGAGTCCATTATATCCTATGGAACTCGTAATACGGTAGGTGGTATATCCGCCACTTTTGGGACGGTTTAACACCGTCCTCCAAAGTTAGAATCAGGCCCTAAGGCCCTTATTATGACACTGGCAGTAAATCCTGCTTACCGCCACGTTGACGGCCGCCAACTTACTGCCGCTGTGGTGGATATCTGTTCACCATATTATGGTACACACCAATCCACCAGAATACAGCCACATACACAAATCCGCCAGACCAAAGGTCAGTGATAAAGTGGCGGTCCCAAAACCCATACCGTTACGCCAACAAAACAACGCCCATCACATTCTGACCCACGAATCACCACTGTAGACATTCAATGACGGTAAACCATTGGTGGTGCATACCGCCGCGCTCAGAATGGACACCCACATACAAAACAACACTACATTGACCAATACCAAAAACACACACCTGACAACCATACACACAACACACCCCACAACCACACCACTATAAAACACCCACCCACAATCCTTTACAAACAACAATTACTGCCAGGAGACTGAGAAGAAGAGCACAGAGACAACTAGATACACACACCACATACACCCATACACCCCTCACGTACTCCACATCACACACCCCACCACATTACCCAACACACTCTCACCAACACACGTCACACCCATGGCACCACAAACGCACACCCGTTTCACTGAGGAGGAGTTAAGGGTCATGGTGGAGGAAATTGTCAGGGTAGAACCACAGCTCTTTGGAGCACAGATATAGCAGATTTCCGTTGCAAGGAAGATGGAGCTATGGCGGAGAATTGTGGACAGGGTCAGCGCCGTGGGACAGCACCCAAGCACCCAAGAACAAGGGATGACATAAGTAAGAGGTGGAATGACCTACAGGGGAAGGTACGTTCCATAGCAGCAAGACACCAGCTCGTCATACAGAGGACTGGTGGTGGACCCCCACCTCCTCCCCCACAGCTCACAGCATGGGAGGAGCAGGTACTGGCCATGCTGTATCCTGAGGGACTCGCTGGAGTAGCCGGAGGACTGGACACTGGTAAGTCAACATTTACTACTTATCACCCCCCCATACCTGCATGCCACCTCACACCCTCACCCTCACTCCCATCACTCCACACCATCCCACACACTGCACCTACACATCTGACTAACCCCAATTCAAAGCCCTGCATGCTATACCAATGCATGGACAGCCCTTCCAACCCTGCATGTACACCCATCACTAAAGCATGCACAGCACAAGGAAACTAACAATCCCACAATACATCACCATACACAAGCAAAAGCTGGCAGGGCAACACCAAACATAGAAGGGAAGTCAATGATGTACAAATGTCATACACTTGAAGCATAATACATCATTTAAATCCCCACAGGTACCCCAGCCAATGTCAGTAAAGAGGAGGTGCCACCAATATCCAGTCCCCCGACAGAAGAGACCCCCAGTGATGACAGTAACTCTGGACTTCTGGATCTGAAGGACATATCTGGCCCATCAGGGACCACTGGACAGCCAGTCACCCAAGCCCACTAACAGACCACCACAGAGCCTCCTCCATCAGGAACCAACATCACAGCACCCACCTAGCGTACCCACACCTCTGTCCCCAGGACACGTCAATCAGCAGTGTGCCCACCTGTATAGGGACCCCAGTCCACACCTCGCCCACAAGACAATCAGGGACCTGGGGTCAGTGGCAGTGGGCACACCGTTCAGGGGAGAGGGGTACAGCCGAGAGAGAAACTTGGAGGACTGCTCTGCACCAGGGGAAGGACAGGAGCAGGAAACCGACTCTCCAGGAGGCACTCTCCGAGATCCAGGGAGCCTACCAACATTCCCAGGACACGATGGGCCAGGTCCTTGACAACGTGCAGGACAACAGCCAGATGCAGGAGCGACAGTATCAGGGGATCGGGGAGGATATGCAGGACATTAACAACACCCTGATCTCCATTGCAGGGGTGCTGGTAGACATGGCCAACATCATGTCACACCAACGGGCCCCTAACACTAGCCAGTCAACTGAACAGCCCTCCACTTCCGCTGCCGCTAGTGGCCAGGCGGCCCCACCACAGGACCCACAGGCCACCAGCATCCCTCCCCCTGCAGAAGGTGAACCACCCTGCAAACATTCCCTTCAACCCAGACAGAAGCCAGAAGCCAGAGACACTTGCCAAGACCACCGCCAGGAAATGAGACTCTCCTGATTGTCCCACTTGTGTCCCACTCTGTCACCTTGTCCACCTTGAACTGCCATTGCTCCCCTTCCTTTGTCCCCTAGGACACTGAACCTGTGCTACAAACAGACTGCAATAATACCCTGGACTTTCCTCCATCATCAGCCCATTCCATTGGACTTTACCCTCAATTATTTCTTAGCACTACAATAAACACCCTTGGATAAAACTTGATTACTAGTATTTCATGTATTGCAAATTTGTATTGCTTGAAACAGCTACATCCATTGCAAATGAACTGTACATAGTGAGAGCACAGAATGAATGACCTGTTGCTGGCTGTAGTGACCACATCACGACATTGTTGTCATATCACCAACATCTGGAAAATGATAATCCATAGGTGACAGTAAGTAGAGGAAACAAGTGGGTAATGCCAGCATGCCAATGCCACACGGAATACACCAATAGTCATAGAAATGTGAAATTGCACTGTCTCACCTGTTTGTCATTGGAAGTACTGACGGATCACTAATGTTCTGTTGTCCACATCCTCATCTTCTGCCTCCACATCCTCACTGTCCTCAGGGTTCACTGCTGCCACAGGGGCATCTCCAGTCTCTTTCTTCTGCAGCAACAGTACATGCTGTCTGAGGGCCAGGTTGTGCAACATGCAGCATGACACTACTATCTGGCAGACCTTCTCGGGTGAGTAGCACAGGCATTCACCTGTCAGATGGAGGCACCTGAACCTCGCCTTCACTAGGCCCAAGGTCCTCTCAATTATCCTTCTGGTTCACCCATGTGCCTCAGTATAGCGTTCTTCAGCCCTCAAAGGGGTCAGCAACCATGATAGGTTTGGGTAACCAGAGTCACCTGCAAGTATTGAGGGACAACATTTAGCCACACACTATCCTATTTGGCTAACAGCAGAGGCATGCACCAACATACACTGGGTGGGGACCAAGGCTCACCTATAAGCCACACTCTGTGCCTCTGTAGTTGGGCCATCACATTTGGGATGCTGCTATTCCTCAGGACAAAGGCATCATGCACCGACCATGGATATTTAGCATTCACATAGGAGATGTACTGGTCCGCCAGGCACACCATCTGCACATTCATGGAGTGGAAACTCTGACAATTCCTGAACACCTGTTCATTCTGCCGGGGGTTAAGTGACAAACGTAATATGTGTACCATCAATCACCCCAATAATATTGGGGATATGTCCCATTGCATAACATCTGGCCTTCAGAGTGGCCAAATCTTCCACCTGGGGGAAAGCAATGTAGCTGCACATGTGTTTTATCAGGGCAGACAACACTCTTGCCAGCACGATTGAGAACATTGGCTGTGACTTTCCTGCTGCCAAGCCCACTGTCACTTGGAAAGAACCTGTTGCCAGGAAATGGAGCACTGATAGAACCTGTATAAGAGGGGGGATCCCAGTGGGATGACAGATAGCTGTTATCAGGTGAGGCTCCAACTGGGCACACAGCTCTGTGATTGTGGCCCTGTCCATTCTATAGGTGAGTGTAATGTGCCTGTCCTCCAGTGTAGCTAAGTCCACCAGGGGTCTGTACACGGGTGTATGTCTCCATCTCCTATTCATCCGCAGTGGTTGGTATCTAAGGGACACAAGAGTGAGTAGGCAGTCACAATTTGAACGACTATACCACAACAGCAGTCCACAACATGCAATCATGTTTTGGGACAGTGTAATTTAAAAGTATGTGCCTATTTATTCTGTGACGCAACAATTATCGATAGGCCTGTTCACCCCCCTTCCTGAAATGGCGACCGCCTGTCCTATGTAGAGGGACAGGTGGAAGTGAGGTAATTCCGCCGACATTGTGCGCTATGGCGGTAGGCGGTCGTGAACCGCCGTGCAATTCCTCATTGGATAATAATGGGCCCTATAGGGTACAGTGGCCAAAGGGGATCTACGCCGGCAGTTTAGGTGTACACCGTCACGGACGTGACTGCCATTTTGTCTATCATTCCTCACTTGTTTCCTGACCTTCCACAGTAGAAGACCTACACTGCATGTGCTGCTGTGACCTGTGTCTGGAACCTACCATGGCCCATGTGACTGGGGAAAGGGCCCCAGCCTTCACTTCAGAGGAGTTGGAGAGACTGGTGGATGGGGTCCTACCTCCGTACTGACTGCTGTATGGGCCTCCAGACCAACCGGTGAGTACACTGTTGGCACGATGCATGTGGCATGAATGCATAGAGATGTGTGTGAAGGCATCGTGTAAGGGTGGGGGGATTGTCTGTTGGCCGTGTACATGTTGTGAGCTGGCCTATGTGTTTGCCAATGGTGATCGAATCGGGTATGGTGGACCATGTGTGTGACAGGCTGGACTGTTTGTTAAATGGAGTTCTCCGGCATGTATTACCTCTGCAGGTCAGTGCCCATCAAAAGAGGGATTATGGCGTGCCATCGTCAAGGACGTGCGGACCTTTGGGGTCTATGGAAGGTGGAGCACCCACTGTCTGAAACAGTGGGAGGACCTGAGACTTGGTACGGAGAACCGCAGAGGCCCAGCTGGGGATGGCCTCCCAATGAGGAAGGGGTGCCCGTCGGACCCTGACACCCTGATGGCCCGCATACTGGCGGTGGCGTACCCTGAGCTGGATGCGTGCTTGAGGGAATCACAGCAGCCACAAGGGGGTGAGTACAGTGGGTATCATTACAACTTATGGCTGGTGGGGTGGTATCCGGGTGGTGGTTGTGTGTTAGTAGGTGCCCCTTAGGTCTGGCCAGACATTGCAGCGTAGGTCCTCTGAAGGGTAATGGTTGCATGGCAAATACAAGTAACCTAGCTTGTTAGTATTCACTTCTAGGCAGGGCTGTGTGGGTCCCGGGAGTGCTGCAGTTGGCGGTGTGTGCTCCTCCTCATGCCTTGGTGACTAGCCATTTCACTGGTATTGCAATACATAGTGCGTAGACCTGTTCCCTGTGTGTGAGGGTGCTGTATATGCCAACGGTGGTGTTGGTGCAGTCATTGACCCAGTGCATCCTTTATCTCTCTCCCCCCCTTTCTTGTTTTATCATCCTGTCCTTGTGTGCATTAGCATCATCTGGCGGAGGAGCAGGGGCACCGGCAACAGAGGGAGCTGCATCCTACCGGACCCTGGAGGCAGAGTCCACCGATGCCGAGAGAACAAGGGGGACGGAGGGCAAGGGGAGCACCACAGCGGATACTAGAGGGGACAACACAGACTCTGATACCTCCTCGGTGGGAGCTCCATGGTGGTGGCGGACAACTCTGTGACCACCGCAGTTGCAGGTACAACTGCCACCCCTGTACCATCACCACCCTCCCAGTAGCCCCTCAGCGAGTTGCCCGTGCCCGCACACCCAGGAGGATGGGCATCTCCTTCGCCTCAGGCACCTCAGGCCCTGCCCCAGTGAGCCCTGTTGCCCTGAGTGAGGAGGCTATTGACCTCCTGAGATCCATCTCTGTAGGGCAGTCAACCAATGTGAATGCCGTCCAGGAGCTGGCAGCCCAGATGCAGCAATGCAATGCATTCCTAGAGGGCATTCATGGTGGTTTGGCAGCACAACACAGATCGATTCAGGCTCTGGCCTCCTCTCTGATGGCACCCATTGTCCCTGTTTCTACCGTACCCCCTCCAGCTTCCACTTCCTAGTCCCATTCTCCTCAACCCCAACCCTTCCCAAGCATACAGACAGATGAGCATGCACCCAAGACAACACCCAACAGTGGCACAGGCAAACACAACCACCACACTTCATCCCACAGGCACTCACTCTAACACCATACCGTTGCAGACACGACAACATCCACAGCCTCCACTGTCTCCCCTCCTCCTCCACCTCCCTCCCAGTTATGTCCACACTCACACCTGCATGCACTACATCTACATCCACTATCAGTATCACCACACCAAGCAGAACATACACCGCAATGGCAGACATCTCCACAACATCCATGCATGTGTCCCCTGTTTCCTCTCCCACCGTGTCTGTCCCCCCCTCCTAAAGGACACAAACACAAGCACTCAGACACCCAACAACCATCCACCTCACATTAGCATACAGCCCATGCACCTGTACCCAAGTCCAGCAGACATACACCTCCAAAAACCACTCCCTCATCCTCCACTCCCATTAGTCCTTCCTCCTTCCGCCCAAACATCCCTAAAAAGCTTTTCCTGTCCCAACTTGACCTCTTCCCTACCCCTCCCCCTGTCCTGCACGTATGGGCAGGGTACCAAGGACACAGCCCAGCACCTCAGCCAAACAGTCCACGAGGACAGTGGTAGCACCACCTACTTGTGGTGGTAAGGATGCCAGACCTACAGCACTGAAGGGGAAGGAGCCAGCACCACCAGGGATGAAAGGGAAGAGTCTTGCACTAGCTGTGAGGAAGGGGAAGGGGCCTGCACCAGCTGTGAGGAAGGGGAAGGAGCATGCACCAGCTGTGAAGAAGGGGAAGACGCCTGCACCAGCTGTGAAGAAGGGGAAGGAGTTTGCACCAGCTGTGAAGAAGGGGAAGGAGCCTGCACCACCAGGCAAAGAGGGGAAGAGCCCATCCACCCCTGCCAGGAAGGGTAAGGGATCCCCGACCCATGAACAGGAGGAGACAAGGCACTCTACGCCAGTGGAAGCTATCAGGCTAACACCGCCCCCACCACCATCTGTCACGGGGCCCCCATCGCAAGCTGTGGATGTGCAGCCATCAGTGAGTGAAGGGGCTGCACCGGAGCCTCCTCCAACAAAAACCACAATGCAGCCATCAGTGAGTGCAGGCGCTGCCCAGGAGCCTCCTCCAACAAACACCACAATGCAGCCATCAGTGAGTGCAGGGGCTGTCCAGGAGCCCCCTCCAACCACCACCACAGTACAGCCAATGGTGAGTCCTTTCACTTCTGGGCTCTGTTTTGGCCAGGCTCTTGTTGGGATTGCTACCGCTCCAGAAAAGGTGGCGGATTGCAGGGTCAAAATATGTTGGGCGGTACTTTGTCTTCTGCCTGGCTGTTGGTGGCTACCGCTGTGGTGGCTGTTGTTTCCACCGTGGCAGTTGGTATGGTACATTGGCTGTCTTTGGGTGTTATCACCGCCATGGTCATAATTTGGCGGAACTTACCACCAGCCTGTTGGCGGTATTACCGCCACTTTATCACCCACTGCCAGGGTTGTAATGAGGGCCTAAGACCCTTATTATGAGTTTGTCAGCCATAGAGACTCCAAACTCGTGGGGAGGAGTCAGCCGTCATACCGGCTGATTTCCTCCAGTCGCATCACGATGTTCTCACTGGTCAGACCAGCGGGAACAGTGCTACAATAGTTGTCTCAGCTCCTTAAGGGAGCCAAAGCCAATACCATAGCACTACAGCACCCTCAGAATGTGCACTGTTTGCAAAGCAGACAGTGCGCATTCTGAGGGTGCTGGACAAGGGGGCCCCTTCACTGCCCATGCCATGGGCATGGGCAGTGCAGAGTCCCCCCTGTGGCCACCTGCACTTTGTTTCTGCCAGTCTTTCCATGGCAGGGTTGCTGCAATGGAAAGACTGGCTGTAACAGGAGTCATGATCAGCACAGTGACACTGAGTTCACAAAGGATATCTAAAGACCTAGAAGGGTTACAGAATGGCTTCATGACAGGGTTCACCATTATAGGGATCGTTGTTACCTATCCGGGTAGGTGCAATGAACTGGCCTTCATCTCTGAATATGAGCCTCACCCCCTTAGATTTAGATGTTCTGCACGCAGTTTCGTAGTTCACAAGTGCCCAGGTGTGATATCTCTCTTCTACCCTTTAAACCTAACCAGAGACCATGCACATTGTTACGTGGTTTTCTTATAATATGTATTTCAATGTTTCACATTGCTTTACATTGCAGGACCCTGCTCTCTCTTCCCTTAGATCCCTTAGATACTTCCACTGTCTAATCTTCTGCCCATGCATCCTCTGCCACCAGTATACCCTTTTCCACATCCTTTCTTTCCCTGTACTTGTTAGGTTATACTGTCCTTTCATTAGCCACTGTCAGTGTGCACCCCTGTCAGCAACTGCCACCTGACCCACTGCCCTCTTGTAGTCAGAGCCCTCTTCAGGTTCTCAACTATCCTTATCTTCAGTACTCATTTAATTTAACCTCCTGTGCCAAGGCCAACTCCTGCAAATACGCAGTACATGTTTTTTTAAATAAAACATCACAGGCTCCCGCACTTCTTTTCTATAAACCCCTTGGGTGGGCCAGGTCCCAGGGGTGAATTTTATAAATATACTTGAAGGAAAGGGGAGTGACCTTCCTCACCAGGTCCATTTCAACCCCAAGGACCCCATATCCTTAGGCCCAGCTGAATACAAGAAGGGAGAGGTGCTGGATGGCTCTGCTCCCCTTTCTTGTAATTGCTGCATTTGCCCCAGGGACCCCATCCCCTGAGGCTCAGGCTGAAAAATTAAGTGGGAGAGGGCCATGTGGCCCCCATTCTGGGCTGACTTCGGGTGCAGTGGTCACCATCCCCCCGGGCCCAGCCTTAAAGAACTGAGGGGGACAGTGTGGCCACATACCCCCCTAAAATATGTGGAGATGGGGTCCCCATGATCAAAATCAGCCCATGGAGCTCACGAGTTGGCTGCCTTTGGAGGGTCGTCTGCTTGCAGTGGTAGGTTTCAGGGCCTGGCCACAGGACAGGCCATGTGGCCAACCCCCTTTAGCACACAGATGGAGGCTGTGCATAGAAGAGGGGTTTGCTCCATGCAGGGAGTCACTGCATGCAGGGGCTAGAATCTGTGGCCAACCCCCTGCTGCATTAATAATCCTTTTCTGGGGCATTGGTTTATCATCCCCCAGGATATGCAGGAGATTTTATAGTATCCCTTGACCAAGCATTAGCCCTGAAATGTATTTCCTATGCTAATTTCACCATGTTTGGTGATGTCTTGGCCCTAAGGACCCATTGCCCGAGGTCCGGATTGAACATTTTTTTATTTGAGAGGAAGGGGCCACATGGCCCCTCTTCCCACCTTCCCCGAGTCGATTACAGCCCCAGGGATCCCATCCCCCAAGGCCTGCCCTAAACATTTTACTTTTTTTTTAAGGGGAGGGGGCCTGTACGCCACCCCTCCCCCAGCCGATCTCAGCCCCGGGGACCTCATGCCCTAGTCTTAACATATTTCTTTGGAGGATAGGAGGACCTGATGACCCACCCTCCCTGGGCTGATTTTGCCCCTGGGCACCCCATCCCCCAGGGCCTGGACTAAACATTTTGGTTTTTTTTAAGGGGAGGGGACCTGCGTGTCACCCCTCCCCCAGCCGATCTCAGCGGCAGGGACCTCATGCCCAGTCTTAACATATTTTTTTGGAGCACAGGAGGGCCAGACGACCCACCCTCCCTGGGCTGATTTTGCCCCTGGGGACCCCATCCTCACAAATTGAAAAGAAAAATGTATTTGTCATTTAAGAAGAGTAAGATCACCTTTCAGTATGGGCCTTAAACATCGGAATAAAAAAAAAACATAAAGGTGGGAAATGACCAGGGATAAACCTTGACTCAAACCCTTAACGATCGGTGTGAAGGTCTGTGAAGGTCCCTGCAATTTTTTGTATTATTTTTATTATATGCCCTTTACAGGCTATTTGGGACTGCTGGGGAAGCCTCAAGGCCTCCCCTGTCATCCCTTTACTCCAGCAATCAAGGAGCTGCTTTAAGTAGCAGCTTTGCGGTTGCTGGAGCCAAGCTATCATCTCTGTTCCCTGTATCCATATCAGTGTGCAGGGAACAGAGATGAAAACTCTGCTTTCTGACAGTGGGATCTGTTTGACAGGTCCCGCTGTCAGAAAGCAGTGTGTTTGCTTTCACTAGGCTGTGTCTGTCAAAGCTGCAGCTAAGCAACAGCAAACTGCAATGTCACAGGGGTGGGCACCATGGGACATAGCAGGAGATGGCCCTGGGAGGTCCCCAGGGCCATCAGTGGCTCCTTGAGGGGGGCTGCACAGTCCCCCTCCAATGTGATAGCCCCAGGAAGGTGTTGGTCCCCGAGGCCTGGGAGTCTGAAACAGAGCCGGTTTATATTATTTACTATTTGCCCTAGGGGTGGTTTTACAGATAAACTCTGCCCCTGAGACTTAGCCCACCTGGAGACTTGATAAAGATGATGCCTGCGCTTATTTATTTTTTTGCCAGATCTGCTGCAAATCAAAACACGTTTAAAAAAAAAATGCCTTTTAGCCCTGAGAGGGGGGTCCCTTTGGAAGCCCAGCACCAGAGCTAAGGGGTCTGGGTGTTCCCTGGCCCCTTTAGTATTTTTTATTATTTTTTTCTAGGACTTGGCTGAAGCAGAGTCCCACTATGGTTGGCAGCACTTCCTTGTTGAAGTGTTGTCAGCCAATAAGATCTCAGCATGAGATTGGGAGGGGTCACTAATCCTTCATATCCCTAAATACACAAATTTGGATTTCCTTGTATTTCTCAAAAACTACTGAACGGATTTATACCAAATAACAAACAGGCCCTTTCTGGACCAAGGGCTACCTTTCTGCCAAATTTGGTGTAATTCCATCCAGCGGTTTCGGCGCTAAAGCTGTTCAAAATCCCTATGGAAAAATGAATAGGAAAAACTTGTTTCAGAACCCCCCTTTTTCTCGGCCCCTGCTTGACGGATCACCACAAAACTGTCCAGACAACAGCAAAGGTGTGCGCTGTATTTTCTTGGAAAATGTTGTGAGGATTTGTCAAGCAGTGCCAAAGTTATTAGCAAAAAAAAACCGCTCTATATATATATATATATATATATGTATACATACACATTTATGTGAATACACACACATAAAACGTTTTTACTTACCTTAAATATACTTACCATGTGTGGTAAATGCATATGTGGCAAAGGCATATGTTTGGTAAAAATGTGCGTGGTAAAGGCACTGCGTGCCAATTCCAGTGTTGTAAAGGCTGTTGTTTCCAGTAGCACAGCACTCCCCTGCCTTTTTTGAGGACTCCCAGTCCTTATGCCAGTTGTTCAATCGTACGGCGGCTACATGACATGCAATGTCTTCTGTGTCACCTGCTCATCTCGCAAGAGCCCCAGACAAGGAGGGCAGTAAACACCCCTTCCCTAGTGCACTTTTGAGTCCTGGCTTTCTTACAATCAGCTTTTTGCACAATGGTTAGGAATGCCGAAACATATTAAAAACGCAGCTTATCTACCTATGTGGGCTTTCAGATATGGTGCCTGTCTGCCGTTTCCGGCAGAAAACTAGAGACTTAAAAGTCAGCTGCTACTGCTGCTTCGCTGCGTGATGTAGAGAAGCACTTCACACACTACCTAAGCGTTCAATTCTTTCTCACACAGAAATGTGTTCACTCTGTTAGTTAGGGTAATTTAACTTTGTAATTCCAATTCTCCTTATTGGTTTCACCCCTTAAGAACCAATCCTGTCACTGTTAAATCACACTCTTTCAGTGCACTGTTTTCACTATTGCAGTACTTTTTACATTTACATATGGTGAAGTAACTAAGATACAAAGGGGGTCATTCCTACCCTGGCGGTCTATGACCGCCAGGGTAGGTGACGGAGAAAGCACCGCCAACAGGCTGGCGGTGCTTCCGGGGGCATTCTGACCGCGGCGGTAAAGCCGCGGTCAGAAACGGGAAACCGGCGGTGTCCCGCCGGTTTCCCGCTGCCCCAGGGAATCCTCCACGGCGGCACTGCTTGCAGCGCCGCCATGGGGATTCCGACCCCCTTACCGCCATCCTGTTCTAGGCGGTTTTCACCGCCAGGAACAGGATGGCGGGAACAGGTGTCGTGGGGCCCCCTAACAGGGCCCCATTAAGATTTTCAGTGTCTGCTATGCAGACACTGAAAATCGCGACGGGTGCCACTGCACCCGTCGCACCCCTTCCACTCCGCCGGCTCCATTCGGAGCCGGCATCCTCGTGAAAGGGGGTTTCCCGCTGTAAGCGGGCGGCCTTCTGGCGGTCGCCCGCCAGCCCAGCGGGAAACTCAGAATGACCGCCGCGGTCTTTTGACCGCGGTACGGTCTTCAGGCGGTTCCCGGTCGCCGCCCGCCAATCTAGGAATGACCCCCAAAGTGTAAATAAATAAATATAATAGTGAGACAATAATATTATTTTACCATTAGACTCATTATAGTCCCGGCGTCTGCTCCACCTCCTGTGATTCTGGACAGATCACTTAAGCACTCTGGGGCAGATTTAAGGAAAGTGGCTCTGCACCCAGTGCAGCGCCATTTTCCTTCTGCCCTTAAGCGTCCCCGTACCGCCACCATGTGTGTGCTGTATCTAAGATACGGCGCACCATGGCGCAGGGTAGGGGGCAATCGTTTTTTAAAATTTTACGCTATTGATGTACTGTTTAGAGTTATCCCCAAAGTGTTGGTGCTGACCATAAATAGTACATAGGGGCCCATTGAAAACAATGGAGTGTCACCTTTTAATGCCTGCTCTGAGCAGGCGTTAAAAGTCTAAAAACAAATGACGCAAAGAAATCTCTTCGATTTCTTTGCACCATTTTTTTGGTCTCCCTAATGGGGGAACGCCCCTTTGCATACATTATGCCTGACACAGGCATAATTTAGTGTACAGGGTTACAAAGTGGCGCAATGCAGTGCACCACTTTGTAAATATGTTGTGGGGTAAGGGCCACCTCAGTTTAAAAAAATGACGCTAAGGCGGTGCTAAAGTGGTTCTGGGCCCTCTTAAATCTGGGCCTCTGTGCCTTAAAAACAAATCTGACTTTGTGCAGTGTAATCTGGTGCTCATGCAAAACGCTCTCATGCCTTTGAGCCAACTTTGCACTATATACAACTGTAAAAAAAGGCCCATGACAACAAACCGTCACAAGTATTATAGATAAGGTATTATAGACAGAGCACCTGAAGTGTGGTGCGTAATATCGAGCCCCGAGCTCCTGAATTTATCGGTACATGCCCAGAGAGAGTTTTTAACACTGGAAGGAATTTAGTTACAAAAAAGAAGGTAACGCCATCGTGGCAGAATACAGACAGCCAAACAAGGAAACAGAAGGAAAAGTAGAAAAGTGCTGTCTTCTTACCCACGGACAGGACTGCACAGATCACCAGTAACTGGAGAAGGGTGAAGCTGGTGCTGTAGTTCATGCTGGGACAGCTTGCAGTGTATTCGTTTCGAGCATGCAAATCGTTGTGTTCTTGGCGGCGTCTTTTTTTGGTCGCTCTCTCTCTTTCACGGCTCCTCTGAATCTGTAGCTACAGGGCCCCTTTGCTCAATCTTTCATTTAACAGCTCCGTCTCAGGTGCAATAAATCAGATAATGTCTGCTTCTTTAGCGGGCGCAGACAGCACAGTCAGAGGGAAGCTCCACTGTGAGCAGTTTGTCATTTCTGGGTTGTACAACAAGGCATTTATCCGAACCCAGGGTTGATAAGGTGAAGTGATCCAACTGGTTCGTCATCTAAAACGTGATGGAAACGTGACTGATGAAAAATGCTCTATAAATCTGTTGTTTAATCTCCACCCAAGGTAAACAGCAGTATTGGTTTTCCCCAGGAGTATGCGGTTAGCCTATTGTATACAATGTGGTGCTATTACAACAGGGGAATGCTACTCTTATGTTATCTAAACAACTCTAGTGCCGCCAGGGTCATAGAACACGTGACAAGAGGAAGGGTGAGTGGCTGGATGTGGGTGAGATCGCAGGAAGATACATAGGGGCTGATTTAAGAGCCCCTAGCGCCATCCTGACGACACATTAGCGTCATTTTTTTGACACTGATGTGCTGTTAGATGGCCAAAAATGCCACGCCATATTTACAAAGCAGCGCAATACATTGCACCACTTTGCAACCCTTTGCGCTACATTATGCCTGTGCCAGGCATATTGTATGCAAAGGGGGCATTCCCCCGTTAGTGGACCAGAAAAAAAGAGGTTTCCTTGCACCAATTTTCTCGGCACTTTGAACAGGCGCTAAAAGGGGGGTATGTCATTGAATACAATTGGCCCCTATGTACTTTGCAGGAGTAGCGCCAAACTGTTGGTGCTAGTCCTGCAGGATACATCAATAACATAAAAAAATGACTCTATTGTCTCAACCCTGCGCCATGGTGCACTGTATTTTAAATATGGCGCACACGTGCTGCACTTGGTGCAGTGCCACATTTCATAAATCAGCGTGCTAGAATGGTATACATGTGTCCACTAAGAGAGGAAGAAAACCTGCATGATAGTAGAGATCAATTAAAATCTTTGGTTTGTCACCAAACATGAGGGAACCAAGAAACAAGGGCACTGTATTTAGGTCTTGGATTGGTTGCCACTCTTTTGCTTTTGTAAATGTTTATATTGTTTTGTCATAGTTTTTGAAAAACTTTATTGTTCGGGGAACTGCCAGACCCTTGTCTATATATAAAAATATAGCTGACAACAAAAACAGTTTTTTGGTCTCAAAAACTGAAATTCTTTTTTATGAGGATATGATGTTTGTGAAAGAGCAGAATACTACTACTACTGCTCACAGTGAAGCTATTCAATGACTGAAGCGGGTTGCCCACTAACTCAGACTGGCTTATTAACTGGATGGAAGAAATATATGAATAATAAAACAACATACCACGGAATGAAGAGTGCTGGTTGAAAACTGCACAAAGTACCTAGTTTTCATCAAAATTACATGCACGAAGACCGCAGAGGAGGAGATGCCTGGAAAATGAAGAGTATGCGTTGGATTTCCAGGTGTGCATAGACGATGCGTCAATTCCTTTCCACGCGGCATGGGCTTTGCATTGAATTCCGGTGCACAGGCTTGAATCCTCTTTGCGATGTGGGGTCTTTTGATGCCCAGGGACAATGCGTGGAAATCCTGAGCGTGCAGGATGAAGTCACAGGTGCTGCGTCACTCTGGTGGGCGATGTGGGGAAATTTCTGTTGCACGCCTGGCTCTGCGTCGATTCCTTTCACAGGAAGTCGGGCTGCATCATTCCGGCTCATGATGTGTCGATCCGGTGGGCTCTGCGTCAAAGTTCCGGTAGCAATGCTGGTGCTGCGTCAATCTCCACTCAGGGAGCCGGGCTGCGTCGTTCCAGTTTGGTGATGCAGTGATTTTCTCACCACTGGGCAGGCTGTGCGTCGATTCCAATAGGGTGTGCATTGAGTTTCTTTGCAGAGGTGAAGTCTTTTTGGCCCTGAGACTTCAGGAAACAGGAGGCAAGCTCAATCCAAGCCCTTGGAGAGCACTTCTCAGCAGAGCCAGAGGCCAGCAAAACAGCAGGGTAACAGCGAGGCAGAAGTCCTTTACAGCAAAACAGTCCAGGTGAGTCATTTGGGCAGCCAGCCAGCTTCTCTTGGCAGGTTGCAGGTTCTGGTGCTGAATGTCTTCACAAGAACTGTCTGAATTGGTAGGGGCAGGGACCCAGTTTATACACCCAAAAGTGCCTTTTAAGTGGGGGAGACTTCAAAGAGTTGCTTAGAAGTGCACAAGGTCCCCTTTCAGTACAATCTTGTCTGCCAGGGTCCCAGCAGAGGGTTTGGCAGTGTATTTTGAGAGGGCAGGCCACTGTCCTTTGGAATGTAAGTGTCAGGCCCTCCACCCTTCCAGCCCAGGAAGACCCATTCAATATGCAGATGTGTGCAGGTGTGACTGAGCATCCTGTGTTTGTGGTTGTCTGGGTGAAATGCACAAAGGACCTGTCAAGCAGCCCAGCCCAGATGTGGATTGAGGTAGGCTGTAAGGCACAGAAGGATTTCGGTGCAGAGAAATGCTCACTTTCTAAAAGTAGCATTTCTAAAACAGTAATATAAAATCCAACCTCACCAGTCAGCAAGATTTTGTATTACTATTCTGGCCATACTAAATATGACCTGTTTACCCCTTTCTAATCAGAATCTTCCACTCAAACAGTTTATAAGGGTAGCCCTAATAGTAGCCTATGAAAGGAGCAGGTCTCACAGCAGTGGAAAACGAATATATATATATAATAACAACATATAAAACGCACAGATACATGTCCTGCCTTTTACCTACACAGCACCCTGCCCTTACCTGGGGCCTACCTTAGGGGTGACCTATATAAAGAAAAAGGGGAGTTTAAGGCTTGGCAAGTACTTTTAAATGCCAAGTTGAAGTGTCAGTAAAACTGCACACACAGGCCTTGCAATGGCAGGCCTGATACATGGTTAAGGGGCTACTTATGTTTGTGCCACAATCAGTGCTGCAGGACCACTAGTAGCATTTAATTTACAGGCCCTGGGCCCATGCAGTGCACTTTGCTATTTACAAATGAATTAAATATGCCCATTGGGTATGAGCCAATGTCAACGTGTTGTAAGGGAGAGAGCATCTCTGGTTAGCAGTCGTTAAGTGTGCAGAGTCCTAAAACCAAAACAAATAGGCGGTCATTCTGACCGCGGCGGTCGCCGCCCGCCAAGCGGTTCCCGCCGAAAGACCGCACCGCGGTCAAAAGACCACAGCGGTCATTCCCGCTTTCCCGCTGGCCCGGCGGGCGACCGCCAGAAGACCGCCGGCCGGGCCAGCGGGACAGCCCCTTCAACAATGAAGCCGGCTTGGAATAGAGCCGGCGGAGTTGAAGGGGTGCGACGGGTGCAGTGGCACCCGTCGCGATTTTCACTGTCTGCTAAGCAGACAGTGAAAATCTTTGTGGGGCCCTGTTAGGGGGCCCCTGCACTGCCCATGCCAGTGGCAGTGGCATGGGCAGTGCAGGGGCCCCCAGGGGCCCCACGGCACCCGTTCCCGCCATCCTGGTTCCGGCGGTGGACACCGCCAGAAACAGGCTGCCGGTAAGGGGGTCGGAATCCCCATGGCGGTGCTGCAAGCAGCGCCGCCATGGCGGGTTCCCTGGGCCAGCGGGAAACCGGCGGGAAACCGCCGGCTCCCCATTTCCGACCGCGGCTTTACCGCCGTGGTCAGAATCGCCCAGGAAGCACCGCCAGCCTGTTGGCGGTGCTTCCGCCGCACTCCGCCATGGCGGTCATGGGCCGCCAAGGTCAGAATGACCCCCATAGTGTCAGAAAGTGGAGGGAGGCAGCCAAAAAGTTGGGGGTGACCACCCAAAGGCTTTCAGGTCTAACAGTTCGATTATGAACAATGGCGATCATTTCTATCACTAAAGTTTCAATGAAAGCCTTACAAATAAAACTATCACTATGGCATTTCTAAAGTTTGTGTAGTTTAAATGTGTTTTTGTTGTAATATAACAACTTCTAACTATCACTAAGTTGTAACCTTTGTTTTTTTGTAAAGATGTTGGCATTTTACAATTGAAAAGTTTGTAAAGTTATGTCTCTATGTAATACTTTGGCCCATATTTACTCTTTTCGCACCACATTTACACCGCTTTTTGATGCAAAAATGGCACAAACTCACAAAATACAATTGTATTTTGCAAGTTTGCGCCACTTTTGCATAAAAAAATGACGCAAATGTGGCACTAAAAAAGTATAAATATGGGCCATTGAGTTTAATCTTGTTGAAAATGAAATGTAATTGAGATTTTTTTGTTTGGGGTAGAATTGGGCTATAGTTTGTAGCCCAAAATACTTTCATCTTTTTTTAAAACAAATGTTGCATAACTATACTAATGTTAGAGTTTTCAGCTGATGGCAAGTTTCCTGAGCTCAGTGTAGCTAGTAAGCTGAGTATAGGTTGTTTACTGAAATTGGGGAGCAGTATCTGTTTCTTTTTTTTCAGGTTTCGCTGGTACCGCAGTAGTCTTTGGAGTACTGTGGTACTCCGCAACAGTAACAAAAGCTCTAATATGCTAAAAACAATTCTTTCTAGCCAATAAAATAGCTGGTTTGCATTTTGGATCATTTCTGTTGCAGTTTTGAGCCGTTGAGAACTCAAACTGACCTGATGCTGCTTCTGCTTTGTTAGTGGAGATTTTGCTGACTTGGCTGAAGGAGATCAACCTACTGCTACTACTGCTTAACATGCATTAGAGGAGGAAGAGAAGGACAGTGGTATGGAAAAGCAGGAGTTGGAATGATGGAAAAAACGTAGGGGCATATTTATACTCTGTGTGCGTCGAATGTGCGTCAAAAATATTGGTGCACATTCGGTGTAAACCGTGCACCATATTTAAACTTTGACGCCCGACCCCGCGAAAATTCCTCTGTGTACGTCATTCTTTGGATGCAGGAAACTGCCTTGCGTTAATGACATGCAAGGTAGGCGTTCCTCCCCAAAAAATGACTTTAAGGCCTGTGCGCCTTATTTATACTCCCGCGTCATTTTGACGCAGAGCAGGGGCGGGCCTTAAAAAACGGCGCACAGCCTGATGTGTGCCGTTTTTTAACACCTGGGTGAGGGCAGGCGTTAAGGGACCTGTGGGCTCACTTCCTTGGCCATGGAAGCAGTTCAGAGGTGCCCTTCCCTGCCCCCAGGGACACCCCCTGCCACCCTCGCCCACCCCTGGAGGACACCCATGGATGGGGGACCCATCCCAGGTAAGTACAGGTAAGTTGAGGTAAGTATAATTTTTTCATTTTTTAAAGTGGCATAGGGGTCCCCCTACATTCCACTGCGCTCAATGGCCATGCCCAGGGGACAGAAGTCCCCTGGGCATGGCCATTGGGCAAGGGGACATGACTCCTGTCTTTGCTGAGACAGGAGTCATTTCAATGGGGGTTGTGCATCAAAAAATGGTGCAAGTCTGGTTTAAGGCATGATTTTTGCCTCAAACCTGACTTGCACCTTTTTTTGACGCACAACTCCCATTTTCCCCTACGCCGCCGCTGCCTGGTTTGAGTCACTTTTTTTTACTCTGACCAGTCCGCAGCGCCGGCTAAAGCCATTCATTAAATAAGGTGCCCGCATGGTGAGTAGGAAGGGCGTTAGCCGGCGGTAAACTTTTTGAGGCAAACCAGCGCCGGCGCTGGTTTGCATCAAAAAGTATAAATATGGGCCTAAATGAGTCTGTTGTTTGGCAATTCTTTACTACTCCACCCGGAGGGAAGAAAGTCAATGCATGACAGGTGACTTGTTGTTAGTGCAATAAAGACATCTTGCGTGGAACAGGATAGCGTTGAAAGAGGCATCAGTTGGATTTGGCCCAACTGGAGGAGGGAACCTCTGCTGCATCTGGAAACGTTACACCTGCTGTTGTACTGCAAATTCCGGCATGCCCACTCAACCACATCCACAAGGGTGTGCATCGGCTCCACCCACCATTCCAACAGCTGGCTCACAAGTTGCTGTCAACAAGCTCCAGCAGCAGCACAACATTGTAGAGCTCTATGTGGGGACTGAGACTTACTGTCTATACTGTCAAATAGTTATTGTCCCAGAAAAGAGTGACTTAAATATTCATTGCGAGGTTGTCATTGCTCACTACTGTCCGCCCTAAAACTCATATGCTTCTATTTTGTTTTTGTTTTTTTTATTTTGGAGCATGTTTCTTGGGGCCCTGTTGGGTGCATAATTTTTGTTTTATAGTTGGTCCTATTGACTTACAGTTTATGGAGAAGAAAAAACCCAAACCAAAAAGAAGCAAAAAAATATTATTGTTAGAACTATTTCAAAATTCTTTATACTAAGAAGCTGGGTGTTATTGTTAACTTTTAACTTACAGGTACTGGTAGTAAAACATACAGTAGAACAGTAAGGGAGAAGACAAGTGAATGGTAAGTCTAATGAAGTAACTACACTGTTATATAAATACTATGGTTACTTTAATAACCAAAAGTGTTGTTTTTATTTCAATTAAAACTGTGAGTGGGAGGAATTCATTACATGAAAACTCTACAGAACTCTGCAGAGTTCTGCAAACGGGAGGAAATCAGTACATAGCGCTGATTTTTAGATCCAGAAGGTCGTTCCGTGCTGAACAATCAGCATGAACAGCACCACGCGGCACACCAGAGGGTGCTGCTTCTTGAGTTGATTTTCCTTCCTCTCTAATGGACTTTGTACTTGAGTGATAGCTTTCAAACGGCTACCGGTCATGACTGCCCTTGATCGTTCATGGTGAAAAACTCTCGCAGGGTGTCCTCATTGCACCCGAAAATTTAGCTTGGGGATGCCATTTCACACTCACGCTTACTGGCTCACTATTGGCAAGCCACACACAAGAAAAAACTCCACCACAGAGCTGATGGTGGATTTTGGATGGATCTCTGCATAATGCAGAGTAGCTAAAATTCTACCAAATTCATAGATGGAGTGGAATTTATCACCCTCTCCTAATTAAAACCTTACATTACAAAATATTTAATATACATTAATTAATATATATAGATATTAAAATAAACTTGTTTTATTTAGTGTTATTCAGATGGTAGTAACAGGAAAGTTCCCACTGTGTGCTATCATTTATCACCCACCAAGGTGCATACTAGCACTACATTTTGTTAATCATTAAACACTGAGGAAAACACAAATCAAACTGGTTGTGAAAAAAACCCAATATAATACTGTGCTTGTTCAACTGTGAGTTGCTTTGTAATTGGTAAAGCTGTTCCTAATAGCTAACTACATTTCTTACCTAAAGCAGGAGATTTCTTCACAAGTCATCAATCATGCTGGTGCTGACATATCTACGGTATGTAGGATGTAGTATATGTACTCCATATTTCACAAATGTTCAGTTTTGAAGCTAAAATTGAAATGTAGGAGTTAGCATGAGTACGTAACATGAGTATGTAACAGTTCATTATATATTTTGGCAAATTGTATTTAAAGGTTATGTCATCACATTCAGTCCATCCTGTATTTTTTCTTAACCCATTCTCCGCCATGGACGTAATGGTTACATCCTGGGACCGGCCCTCGGGGGAAGCGATAGCACTGCCCCCAAGGGCATCCCCCCACCCCTCCAGGTCAGGGTTGGAAGGGGAATCACTTCCCCTTCCACCCCGGCCACCCCCAATGACGTCAGTGCGCGACTGTGCTCTGACATCATCAGAGGGTGCCAGACGCGCTGGAAGCCATTTGCTTCCATTGCATCTAAAAGGAAGCAGGTGAGTTTTTCCTCTGGCGGGAGGGGGGGGAGTTGCACAGAAAGAGGCATTGGGGGAAAGGAAAGGCTTTTCTGGGTAACAGAACCTGGTGAGAGCCCCACAAGTTACCCCATCTTGGATTCCCATAGGTGTCTAATTTTCAACAATGCACAGGTTTGGTAGGTTTCCCTAGGTGCCGGCTGGGCTAGAGGCCAAAATCCACAGGTAGGCACTTTCCAAAAAACAGGTCAGATTTCAATGTAAAAATGTGAGGTGTCCATGCTGCTTTTCCTGTTGCGGGCATTAGGCCTATGCATACAAGTGAGGAATTCAGAGATGTGGAAATAACTACTGCTTCTCAACAGGTTATATTGTGCCCATTTTTGGAAATAACATTTTTCCTTCATACCTATTTTTCACTCTTTATATTTCAGAAAATAAATTGCTTTATATCCAGTATAGAATGAAAACCCATTGCAACGTGCAGCTAACTTATTGGCTATGGGTACCTAGGGTTTTTGATGAACCCACAAGCACTATAAATGCCCGCAACAAGAAGAGTCCAGCAGATGTAAGGGTATATTGCTTTCAAAAATATAACATGGCAGGAAAAGGTTACAGAGTAAAACGTCAAGAAAAATGGCTGTTTTTTTCACATCAATTTCAATATTTTTTTATTTTAGCTGTTATTTTCTGTAGGAAAACCTTGTAGGATCTACACAAAAAAACCTTTTGCTGAATTGAGAATTTTGTCTACTTTTCAGAAATGTTTAGCTTTCCGGGATCCAGCATTGGTTTCACACCCATTTCTGTCACTAACTGGAAGGAGGCCAAAAGGACAAAAAATAGGAAAAATGTGGCATGTCCCATTAGAATGCGAAAATTGTGTTGAAAAATGTGGTTTTCTGATTCAAGTCTGCCTGTTCCTGAAAGCTGGGAAGATGGTGATTTTAGCACCACAAACCCTTTGTTGATGCCATTTTCAGGGAAAAATACACAAGCCTTCATCTGTAGCCCTTTTATCCCATTTTGTGGAATGGCAGGCCTGATACATGGTTAAGGGGCTACTTATGTTTGTGCCACAATCAGTGCTGCAGGACCACTAGTAGCATTTAATTTACAGGCCCTGGGCCCATGCAGTGCACTTTGCTATTTACAAATGAATTAAATATGCCCATTGGGTATGAGCCAATGTCAACGTGTTGTAAGGGAGAGAGCATCTCTGGTTAGCAGTCGTTAAGTGTGCAGAGTCCTAAAACCAAAACAAATAGGCGGTCATTCTGACCGCGGCAGTCGGCGGTCGGCAGTCGCCGCCCGCCAAGCGGTTCCCGCCGAAAGACCGCACCGCTGTCAAAAGACCGCAGCGGTCATTCCGGCTTTCCCGCTGGCCCGGCGGGCGACCGCCAGAAGACCGCCGGCTGGGCCAGCGGGACAGCCCCTTCAATAATGAAGCCGGCTTGGAATGGAGCCGGCGGAGTTGAAGGGGTGCGACGGGTGCAGTGGCACCCGTCGCGATTTTCACTGTCTGCTAAGCAGACAGTGAAAATCTTTGTGGGGCCCTGTTAGGGGGCCCCTGCACTGCCCATGCCAGTGGCAGTGGCATGGGCAGTGCAGGGGCCCCCAGGGGCCCCACGGCACCCGTTTCCGTCATCCTGGTTCCGGCGGTGGACACCGCCAGAAACAGGCTGGCGGTAAGGGGGTCGGAATCCCCATGGCGGTGCTGCAAGCAGCGCCGCCATGGCGGGTTCCCTGGGCCAGCGGGAAACCGGAGGGAAACCGGAGGGAAACCGGCGGCTCCCCTTTTCCGACCGCTGCTTTACCGCCGCGGTCAGAATCGCCCAGGAAGCACCGCCAGCCTGTTGGCGGTGCTTCCGCCGCACTCCGCCATGGCGGTCATGGGCCGCCAAGGTCAGAATGACCCCCATAGTGTCAGAAAGTGGAGGGAGGCAGCCAAAAAGTTGGGGGTGACCACCCAAAGGCTTTCAGGTCTAACAGTTCGATTATGAACAATGGCGATCATTTCTATCACTAAAGTTTCAATGAAAGCCTTACAAATAAAACTATCACTATGGCATTTCTAAAGTTTGTGTAGTTTAAATGTGTTTTTGTTGTAATATAACAACTTCTAACTATCACTAAGTTGTAACCTTTGTTTTTTTGTAAAGATGTTGGCATTTTACAATTGAAAAGTTTGTAAAGTTATGTCTCTATGTAACACTTTGGCCCATATTTACTCTTTTCGCACCACATTTACACCGCTTTTTGATGCAAAAATGGCACAAACTCACAAAATACAATTGTATTTTGCAAGTTTGCGCCACTTTTGCATAAAAAAATGACGCAAATGTGGCACTAAAAAAGTATAAATATGGGCCATTGAGTTTAATCTTGTTGAAAATGAAATGTAATTGAGATTTTTTTGTTTGGGGTAGAATTGGGCTATAGTTTGTAGCCCAAAATACTTTCATCTTTTTTTAAAACAAATGTTGCATAACTATACTAATGTTAGAGTTTTCAGCTGATGGCAAGTTTCCTGAGCTCAGTGTAGCTAGTAAGCTGAGTATAGGTTGTTTACTGAAATTGGGGAGCAGTATCTGTTTCTTTTTTTTCAGGTTTCGCTGGTACCGCAGTAGTCTTTGGAGTACTGTGGTACTCCGCAACAGTAACAAAAGCTCTGATATGCTAAAAACACTTCTTTCTAGCCAATAAAATAGCTGGTTTGCATTTTGGATCATTTCTGTTGCAGTTTTGAGCCGTTGAGAACTCAAACTGACCTGCTGCTGCTTCTGCTTTGTTAGTGGAGATTTTGCTGACTTGGCTGAAGGAGATCAACCTACTGCTACTACTGCTCAACATGCATTAGAGGAGGAAGAGAAGGACAGTGGTATGGAAAAGCAGGAGTTGGAATGATGGAAAAAACGTAGGGGCATATTTATACTCTGTGTGCGCCGAATGTGCGTCAAAAATATTGGTGCACATTCGGTGCAAACCGTGCACCATATTTAAACTTTGACGCCCGACCCCGCGAAAATTCCTCTGTGTACGTCATTCTTTGGATGCAGGAAACTGCCTTGCGTTAATGACATGCAAGGTAGGCGTTCCTGCCCAAAAAATGACTTTAAGGCCTGTGCGCCTTATTTATACTCCCGCGTCATTTTGACGCAGAGCAGGGGCGGGCCTTAAAAAACGGCGCACAGCCTGATGTGTGCCGTTTTTTAACACCTGGGTGAGGGCAGGCGTTAAGGGACCTGTGGGCTCACTTCCTTGGCCATGGAAGCAGTTCAGAGGTGCCCTTCCCTGCCCCCAGGGACACCCCCTGCCACCCTCGCCCACCCCTGGAGGACACCCATGGATGGGAGACCCATCCCAGGTAAGTACAGGTAAGTTGAGGTAAGTATAATTTTTTCATTTTTTTAAAGTGGCATAGGGGTCCCCCTACATTCCACTGCGCTCAATGGCCATGCCCAGGGGACAGAAGTCCCCTGGGCATGGCCATTGGGCAAGGGGACATGACTCCTGTCTTTGCCGAGACAGGAGTCATTTCAATGGGGGTTGTGCATCAAAAAATGGTGCAAGTCTGGTTTAAGGCATGATTTTTGCCTCAAACCTGACTTGCACCTTTTTTTGACGCACAACTCCCATTTTCCCCTACGCCGCCGCTGCCTGGTTTGAGTCACTTTTTTTTACTCTGACCAGTCCGCAGCGCCGGCTAAAGCCATTCATTAAATAAGGTGCCCGCATCGTGAGTAGGAAGGGCGTTAGCCGGCGGTAAACTTTTTGAGGCAAACCAGCGCCGGCGCTGGTTTGCGTCAAAAAGTATAAATATGGGCCTAAATGAGTCTGTTGTTTGGCAATTCTTTACTACTCCACCCGGAGGGAAGAAAGTCAATGCATGACAGGTGACTTGTTGTTAGTGCAATAAAGACATCTTGCGTGGAACAGGATAGCGTTGAAAGAGGCATCAGTTGGATTTGGCCCAACTGGAGGAGGGAACCTCTGCTGCATCTGGAAACGTTACACCTGCTGTTGTACTGCAAATTCCGGCATGCCCACTCAACCACATCCACAAGGGTGTGCATCGGCTCCACCCACCATTCCAACAGCTGGCTCACAAGTTGCTGTCAACAAGCTCCAGCAGCAGCACAACATTGTAGAGCTCTATGTGGGGACTGAGACTTACTGTCTATACTGTCAAATAGTTATTGTCCCAGAAAAGAGTGACTTAAATATTCATTGCGAGGTTGTCATTGCTCACTACTGTCCGCCCTAAAACTCATATGCTTCTATTTTGTTTTTGTTTTTTTTATTTTGGAGCATGTTTCTTGGGGCCCTGTTGGGTGCATAATTTTTGTTTTATAGTTGGTCCTATTGACTTACAGTTTATGGAGAAGAAAAAACCCAAACCAAAAAGAAGCAAAAAAATATTATTGTTAGAACTATTTCAAAATTCTTTATACTAAGAAGCTGGGTGTTATTGTTAACTTTTAACTTACAGGTACTGGTAGTAAAACATACAGTAGAACAGTAAGGGAGAAGACAAGTGAATGGTAAGTCTAATGAAGTAACTACACTGTTATATAAATACTATGGTTACTTTAATAACCAAAAGTGTTGTTTTTATTTCAATTAAAACTGTGAGTGGGAGGAATTCATTACATGAAAACTCTACAGAACTCTGCAGAGTTCTGCAAACGGGAGGAAATCAGTACATAGCGCTGATTTTTAGATCCAGAAGGTCGTTCCGTGCTGAACAATCAGCATGAACAGCACCACCCGGCACACCAGAGGGTGCTGCTTCTTGAGTTGATTTTCCTTCCTCTCAAATGGACTTTGTACTTGAGTGATAGCTTTCAAACGGCTACCGGTCATGACTGCCCTTGATCGTTCATGGTGAAAAACTCTCGCAGGGTGTCCTCCTTGCACCCGAAAATTTAGCTTGGGGATGCCATTTCACACTCACGCTTACTGGCTCACTATTGGCAAGCCACACACAAGAAAAAACTCCACCACAGAGCTGATGGTGGATTTTGGATGGACCTCTGCATAATGCAGAGTAGCTAAAATTCTACCAAATTCATAGATGGAGTGGAATTTATCACCCTCTCCTAATTAAAACCTTACATTACAAAATATTTAATATACATTAATTAATATATATAGATATTAAAATAAACTTGTTTTATTTAGTGTTATTCAGATGGTAGTAACAGGAAAGTTCCCACTGTGTGCTATCATTTATCACCCACCAAGGTGCATACTAGCACTACATTTTGTTAATCATTAAACACTGAGGAAAACACAAATCAAACTGGTTGTGAAAAAAACCCAATATAATACTGTGCTTGTTCAACTGTGAGTTGCTTTGTAATTGGTAAAGATGTTCCTAATAGCTAACTACATTTCTTACCTAAAGCAGGAGATTTCTTCACAAGTCATCAATCATGCTGGTGCTGACATATCTACGGTATGTAGGATGTAGTATATGTACTCCATATTTCACAAATGTTCAGTTTTGAAGCTAAAATTGAAATGTAGGAGTTAGCATGAGTACGTAACATGAGTACGTAACAGTTCTTTATATTTTTTGGAAAATTGTATTTAAAGGTTATGTCATCACATTCAGTCCATCCTGTATTTTTTCTTAACCCATTCTCCGCCATGGACGTAATGGTTACATCCTGGGACCGGCCCTCGGGGGAAGCGATAGCACTGCCCCCAAGGGCATCCCCCCACCCCTCCAGGTCAGGGTTGGAAGGGGAATCACTTCCCCTTCCACCCCGGCCACCCCAAATGACGTCAGTGCGCGACTGTGCTCTGACATCATCAGAGGGTGCCAGACACGCTGGAAGCCATTTGCTTCCATTGCATCTAAAAGGAAGCAGGTGAGTTTTTTCTCTGGCGGGAGGGGGGGGTAGTTGCACAGAAAGAGGCATTGGGGGAAAGGAAAGGCTTTTCTGGGTAACAGAACCTGGTGAGAGCCCCACAAGTTACCCCATCTTGGATTCCCATAGGTGTCTAATTTTCAACAATGCACAGGTTTGGTAGGTTTCCCTAGGTGCCGGCTGGGCTAGAGGCCAAAATCCACAGGTAGGCACTTTCCAAAAAACAGGTCAGATTTCAATGTAAAAATGTGAGGTGTCCATGCTGCTTTTCCTGTTGCGGGCATTAGGCCTATGCATACAAGTGAGGAATTCAGAGATGTGGAAATAACTACTGCTTCTCAACAGCTTATATTGTGCCCATTTTTGGAAATACAAATTTTCCTTCATACCTATTTTTCACTCTTCATATTTCAGAAAATAAATTGCTGTATATCCAGTATAGAATGAAAACCCATTGCAACGTGCAGCTAATTTATTGGCTATGGGTAGCTAGGGTTTTTGATGAACCCACAAGCTCTATAAATGCCCGCAACAAGAAGAGTCCAGCAGATGTAAGGGTATATTGCTTTCAAAAATATAACATGGCAGGAAAAGGTTACAGAGTAAAACGTCAAGAAAAATGGCTGTTTTTTTCACATCAATTTCAATATTTTTTTATTTTAGCTGTTATTTTCTGTAGGAAAACCTTGTAGGATCTACACAAAAAAACCTTTTGCTGAATTGAGAATTTTGTCTACTTTTCAGAAATGTTTAGCTTTCCGGGATCCAGCATTGGTTTCACACCCATTTCTGTCACTAACTGGAAGGAGGCCAAAAGGACAAAAAATAGGAAAAATGGGGCATGTCCCATTAGAATGCGAAAATTGTGTTGAAAAATGTGGTTTTCTGATTCAAGTCTGCCTGTTCCTGAAAGCTGGGAAGATGGTGATTTTAGCACCACAAACCCTTTGTTGATGCCATTTTCAGGGAAAAATACACAAGCCTTCATCTGTAGCCCTTTTATCCCATTTTGTGGAAAAAAATGAGATTTTCGCTATATTTTGGCTAATTTCTTGGTCTCCTCCAGGGGAATCCACAAACTCTGGGTACCTCTAGAATCGCTAGGATGTTGGAAAAAAAGGACGCTAATTTGGCATGTGGTAGCTTATGTGGACAAAAAGTTATGAGGGCCTAAGCGTAAACTGCCCCAAATAGCCAAAAAAAGGCATAGCACCTAAGGGAGAAAAGGCCTGGCAGTGAAAGGGGTTAAATAGATGATGTAATAACCAGAAATAGTTTTTTCTTCATGGTGGAAAATATTTGCAGGAGAAGTAAAAGTTCATCCAGATATGGATATTCGAGTAGCAGTGAAATCTGTATTTAAAGTATTAATTTCTTTGTATCATTTAACGTAAATACTTATTCGCTATAGTTAAGAAGTGTTGAGACAACATTACATCCACAGTTTGAACAAAAGTTACACAGTACACAGCTTGATATATCCTTTTTTTAAATGATATTGATTTACAACCAGCAATAACCTCCTGGTCCGCGTCTGCTTCCCTCCCCGACTCCTCTGGCTGCTGCTGCTACTGCCTCTGCCTCTTGCCTGGGACGAACTGAGAGTCTCCTGACTCTCAGTTTGAGGCCCTCCTCCACCAGCAGGCTCGTCCCTGTACCTCATCCCTGGTGGTCTAGTGGCCATCACAAGTAAGTATTTTCCTTTTCTTTTCTTCTCTCCGTCGCTTTTTCACTCTTGCATTTTCTGCCTTTTTCTTCTATCATTTGCTTTTCCTTTTCTTCTCTCTGTTGCTCTTTCACTCTTGCATTTTCTGCCTTTTTGTTCTGCCCTCCTTTGTTTTTCCCTAGTATTTTTTCTTTCTCCTCTCTTCCTCTGCCCCTCCTCCCCCCGCGAACCACCTTTCCTGCCCTTCCGCCTCCCAGCTGACTACTCCCCCACCCCTCCCCTTCTTAATGGTAGCCACAGTGCCATTAGGGCAACTGCACTGAACTCCTTGTCAGCGTCTGCTGCCCTCCCCATCTCCTCTGGCTGCTACTGCCTCTGCCTCTTGCCTGGTACCAACTGAGAGTCTCCTGACTCTCAGTTTGAGGCCCTCCTTCACCTAGAGGCTCGTCCCTGAGCCTCATCCCTAGTGGTCTAGTGGCCATCACAAGTAAGTATTTTCCTTTTCTTTTCTTCTCTCTCTCACTCTTTCACTCTTGCATTTTCTGCCATTTTCTTCTATCATTTGCCTTTCCTTTTCTTCTCTCGGTTGCTCTTTCACTCTTGCATTTTCTGCCTTTTTCTTCTATCACCCCTTGTTTTTCCCTAGTGCTTTTTTCCTTTCTCACCTCTTCCCCTCCCCTCCCCACGAAGCACCTTTCCTACTCCTCTGCCTCACAGCTGACCGCTCCCCCTCCCCTTCTTAATGGCGGCCGCGCCAATGGCACGCCAAAGGCGCACCAAATGCAAGCCCGTCTGCGCCTGTCTGCACCTGGACTGTGCCCAGCGCCAGGAACCCTGGATCTCTGTTAAACCACCCCCTGGACTGCCTCCGTTATGACTCCGAGACCCTCCTCCGCCTCAACACCAGACATCTCAACAACCGCTGCACCATCTTCCCCAAAGTCACCCAGGGACGTTTCACCTGCAGGAACTGCAACTTCATCATCAACCTCAACATACCAAAGGTACTTTCCACACACTAAGATACAAACAACCTCCACAACTCTATCAACTGCCTGCTCCTGAACATCTGTTTCCTCCACAAACAAGCCACCGATGTCTGGGACCTGATCAACACCAACGGACCAGACTTCGCCTTCCTCACCAAGACCTGGACCAACCCCACCTTGGGTCCAAGCATCTCCATCGCTATTCCCGACGGTTACAGCATCCTAAGGAGGGACCGATCCTCCCGCCCAGGTGGAGGCCTCGCCATCGTACACAAGTCCTCATGACGTGTCAAGGCCGTCCAAGAAGATCACTGCACCACCATGGAACACTTTCACTTCCTGGTCCACTCCAACCACAACTCCTCCATCAGCGGTACCCTGGTGTACAGGCCACCCAGCCTCTGCCCAGCTTTCATAGACAACGTTGTGGAAATCATTAGCCCCCAGGCCCTGGCGTCAATCAACTGCCTCTTCCTCGGCGACCTGAACTTCCACCTCGAGGACTGCAGCGATCCAACACCACCGTTCTACACGACAACCTCGCCACCCTCTGCCTCATACAGCTGATCTCCACCCACACACACATAGCTGGACACACACACGGACCCCATCTTCACCTCAAGCGACCGGATCACCATCGAGACCATCTCCACCCCAGACTGCACCGACCACCGCAGCATACACTTCACAGTCACTGCACCCAGCAGCCGCACTCGCATATCCAGGTCCACCTACAGGAAATGGAATGAAATCACCAAAGAGCAACTCACCTCATTGCTCACCAAATCCCTCCCTCCCCCCTCTGACAATGCCAACACAGCAGCGCGCAACCTCAACGTATGAATCACCGAATGCGTGGACACTCTAGCCCCTCTCTGGCTGACATTGGCAAATGCGTACCTAAGATGGCCAGCTGGTTCACCACCGAACTCCAAGAATCAAAGTGTACCACAGACGTTTAGAGAAAAAATGAAGAAACAGCCAATCCAGCGAAGACCTCACCTCATTCAGAGCCGCAACTGCCACCCACCAATGAAAAATCAAGAACGTACGGAAGGATGCACTCCGGGAGTGCATCAACTCCTCCGCACACAACTCGAAGAAACTCTTCTCATTCCTCAACGAGTTCACAGATCCCCCCTCGGCAGCCACCAGCATACCCTTGTCACAGGTCCTCTGCGACAAACTCACCTCCTTTATCCACCTCAAGATCCAGGACATCTATCACAGCTTTCTGTCACCTGGCACCAGAACCTGTGACCAACCCACCCCCTCAGAACCCAGCCAGACTATCCATAACTTGTCCACACTCACCACAGAGGAAACAGTCAACATCATGAACAGCACCCACTCCAGAGCCCCCTCAGACCCCTGCCCGCACCACATATTCATCAGAGCCAGCACATCCATCACCCCAGAGCTTCGTAACACAATCAACTGCTCCATCAGCACGGGCACCTTCGCCTAAGGACTGGAAACATGCCAAAATACACCCTCCCTTGAAGAAACCTTCAGCCGACCCATTAGAACTAAAGAATTTCTGGTCCATGTCGCTACTACCCTATCCCACCAAAGTACCAGACAAAGCAATCAATGCACAACTACAGAATTTCATTAATGCCAACAACTCCCTGGACAGCTCCCAGTCTGGCTTGTCCAGCAATCACAGCACGGAGACAGCACTCCTGGCAGCCACCAACGACATCCGATTAACGTTCATGGCCCCACCTGCTGCCATTGTCAGAAGCCATGGAATGAACATCGTGTCATATACCAATGACACATAACTCATCATTTCCCTCACAGAAGACTTGAACACGGCCAAAAGGAACTTTCACGCAGGAATGGAAGCCGTCGCCACCTGGATGAGAGAATGCTGCCTGAAGCTCAACTCCGACAAGACAGAGCTCATCATTGTCGGAAACGCCACCTCACCTTGGGACAACTCATGGTGGCCCACATCCCTCAGCGCCCCCCCCCCCCCCTTCGCCGACCGAGCATGCCCGCAACTTAGGAATCATCCTCGACTCAACTTAGGAATCATCCATGACCTGCCAGGTAAACTCTGTCACCTCCTCCTGCTGGCACACACTTCACAAACTTGGGAAGATCTTCAGATGGATCCCAGCAGTCTGTCACAGGACAGTCACAGTCACCCAAGCCTTAGCCACAAGCAAGCTCAACTACGGCAACGCCCTTTACGCCGACACCTCAACTAGGAACATCAAAAAACTTCAACTCATCCAGAATGCCACCGCCAGACTCATTCTGGACCTCTCTCGCCAAGAACACATCTCTTAACACCAGAGGATCCTCCACTGGCTACCGGTCGAAAAGCGGATCACCTTCAAGCTTCTCACCCACACCTACAAGACCATACACAACCCAGGAACAGTCTACCTGAACCATTGCGTCTCCTTCCACACCCCCACCAGATCCCTCCACTCCGCCCTGGCCACCATCCCTCACATCTGCAAACCCACTGCCGGAGGACGATCTTTTACCTACACTGCAGTGAAGAGCTGGAACAACCTCTCCTGCACTTCAGACAAAGCCCGCACCTCACCATCTTCAGCAAGAACCTCAAGATGTGAGGGAAGCCCGTCTGGTTCAGTGTGTAAGTTCCTGCCTTCCACCCAGACAAGCAGGGTTCAATTCCCAGGTCTGACAGATGACACACTCAATGTCTCAGCAAGCATCTGTGCATTAATCACTTTAAAAAAAAAAAGAACCTCAAGATGTGGCTGTTCGGATGAGGCACCTCTGCGCCCTCCTCAGCGCCTTGAGACCCTCACAGGTGAGTAGCCACACTTTACAAATACATAAATATACAAATCTTTCAAAGTCCATGACTGTTGAGAAAGCATTGGAAACATTCAAGTTCCCAATAGTAGCTTATAGGAAAAAGATCTGGATATGGGAAACTCTAATTTGCTACTATTTCATGAATAGCCATACAACATTCCTGGGCTTTCTGTTACTCATTTATTGAAAAGTGAACATTTTCTGTACAAACACTGAGTATATCTCTGACACACCTTGTAGACATACACAATTGTTTGTTGTACTGGAGTCGGTTATGCAAATTACTTGTAGTCTTACAAAAAGGCTTATTTGTGTTTTGCAAAAGTAAGCCTTTGACTAAAGGTAAATATAAAAGCAAATTATCAATCACATTACTATAGCAGTTAATATCAATTGTGTTGCGAAGCTGAAAGCCTAAGAGTGTTCTTCTTTTTTTTTAACAAGGCTCAAACTTTTCCAAAGCCTCATTAGTTCAGAAGCTTCCTTTTATTTTCATATATATTTTAGGTTTACACACCACTGGATATTCACCAAAATAAGGAACATATATCTTTCTTAAATGATTATATTCGCACACACAAGAAGGGTCTACATTAACATTGGTATCATTGGCATCCATAAGTAGTCCTTGTAACATTTCCACATGTGATAAAGCAATATATGCCACACTCTCTTTAAACATTGTTGAGCCAATGTTAATTAATGCTTAGTCCAAGTTTAAACCTTGAGATTTATGCATTGTGACAGCATAAGATCAAAATAAAAGACAATGGTTGTCATTGAATATGTAGGTCTTTAATTAATAACACTGTTTCTCTTGCAATGTGTTTGAGGTACTTAATATTATCAAATTTACACTTCAATCTCATCATTACTTTTGTATTTTATATACTTTACTATATGTCCCATTGCTCCATTGACAAGTCCTTGTTCTTCACCCAACATGCGTTATAAAAGAACACAAGTATCTCTGCACAGAAATAAGTCTTTTTCTGATCTGGCTGTTTGTGACACAGATTTCTCCATGTTTAATAATTGTATAGATACATTTTTGCTATAGGAAGATTTGCTCCATGACTTTCAGATGAATCTTTGCAAAGTAAATGTATTTTTTTTAATTTTCAATTGATAACATTTACATATTTAAATCATTACATTCTTTTAGGGTTGGCATCAAACAAACCCAAGATAGTGCTTTAAAAAGAAGGGAGTGCATAACATCTCCTGGAGTTTTCGAATTTGGGAATAAAGTGGATATGCTTCTTGTCAGATGAATTTGTTTTGCACTTTATGTAACAATTCCCAGCCTGATAGCTTCACAAATATTGCCATATTCTTCGTTATCTGCTTGTGTCATATTTTGTGAGATTATCATGTACTGTCTTCAGTATTTCTGTCATACACATATGAACAAGAACCATCATAAAATTAGAAACCATACTAATCTCCTCTATAATTAAAATGTGTAGGTTTTGAGAACTTGACTACATTTCTGTGAGGTATCACTATTTCATTTTAAGTATTCCAGTTTATTATCATGCTCCTCTGAGAGTACTATTAGTTGGTGTAATGTTATTCCTTGAATTTTATGTGTGGATAATCCAGTTGGAGCTGTAACAAGACAAAATAAGTTTGAATTGGTAGATTTTTGAAGGTAAGCAGCTACAGCTTATATAAGGACACTTTTCCTGTTATCAGCTTGTCCTGATATATATTTTACTATAGGCTGATATTCAGATCGTAAAAAATGTTCATGTTAAAGTCCATGATCAACACTCATTTTAATTTTCTCAGATATTGCATGTTGATCACAAACTAACTGTGATAAGATGTACTCAAAGATTGTCACCATCCTTACGCACATAACAAGTTCCACCTCACCCATAACAATTGTTTCTTCACTTTCAGTATTTGGTACATTGAGTAGGTCTGCAGGACTTAGATTAGAAAGCTTATTTGTACTTGCAATGTCACATAATATTTCCGATTGGA
Organism: Pleurodeles waltl; assembly: GCF_031143425.1. Lineage (NCBI taxonomy): Eukaryota > Metazoa > Chordata > Amphibia > Caudata > Salamandridae > Pleurodeles > Pleurodeles waltl. The sequence continues at coordinate 999,958,234 of NC_090436.1, forward strand.
TAATTTCTTTCATAGAAAAATTCTTGGTCTAACATTTAAACATAAATCTTGAACTCTGGTATTGTGATATTGGGTCTGTAGTTATTAAAAGCTTCCTCCTAATATAGAAATGTTCTAATCAACTTTTTCTCTTATCACAATGGATTAAAAAGCAGTGGCAAGAAATAAAATTCTTTGTTTGCACAATTATCATATGTAAATATTTGAATAATTAGTGTAGGTATGGAATGATGCATTTAGCTGTACCAAAAAGTGATAAGTTTTCTAATAAAGGGCTTCGGTTAGGATATAATGAGTCTATTAAATTTGTTTTCATAATGTCTGTTTTCAGGATCAAAGTGAGCAAGATATTAAATTTACGGCAAACCTTTTAAAACCAGTCTTCACAAGAACGTCAATCAAAACTAAGTCATGTAATGGCACAAGATTTAGCATATAATCTAGAAGAGCTTAAATGGTCACACACCCCATAACTGCTAAACTCTGTGAGATAGCATTTGAATTTTTAAATTTCCGTAAACAGTATTTTCCACATTTGAGAGTTTCAAACGTAATAACTTCTTCAAACAATTGCTTGTTACTGTCTTTAGTTGAAATGTCACAAGTAACATTTGTTCAATAAACAGAAGAAAAGATTTGTCAGAGTCATATCAAAATTTTGGTGCATTTTTTTATTCATAACAACATGTGAATATGAGGTGCAGCTCTCACTTGGGGCTCTTTTCTCCAAAAGAAATCAACAACCTCTCATAGGATTTTTTTTGCTAGGAACTTTATCATAGCTTGGAATTTGGGATTAAAAAATCTGCAACATAATTCTCCTGCTGCTTTCACAGCCACATCTGTCAAATTATAGTTAGCTTCAAGTAGGAAAGTAAATAAATCAGCCCATAGGTATTTGGCACAGCTTAAAGTGAGAAACATTTTAGTTCCCATGTCTCGTGAACCAATATTTATTTGTACCTCATTGACATGACATGATATTTATTAAGTTATATTCCATGTTTTGTCACTGTTTTCCACTTTATTTAGGAAATCTGTAGCAGTATGTTATTAAAGCCTGTTCCAGTTCACATCACATGCGCAACAGCATAAGAGGTAACCGATAATTCAGTTTCATCTAGTTAGTAGCACTTCAAACAGGTCTCAGGTCTGCCATTGCAGCCTGTGTATGTGCAGTTTTGAAACTGTCATTTCGACCTGGCAAACTAAACCTTTAGCCAGGCCCCAACCTTTCTTTTTAATACATATGTCACCTCTAAGGTAGGCCCTGAGTGGGGGTGTAGCTTCGGGCATCAAGATGGCGGTCGCACTCTAAGAGTGCTTTGGACCTCTCTGTCATCCACCCTAAAAAAGCCCCAGTATCCTGACCAGGATGTCCCTTCTGAAACAATTGTGGCCCACCCATGACATGAACGGAGGATCATGACAACGCAGAGATCAAAGGGCTCAGAGATCAGGAAAAGCCACGGCTGCATGGTCGGGCCAACGGGGGAGCCTGGGCGAGGCCAGAGAGTGGATCGGGTCGACTCGCACCTGCCGGCCCAGTTGTGAGCGGCGATGGGAAATCCTGTCAGATCGTGGTGAGTCCCCACACAGTAGATGGTAAGTGAGGCAGGGACCTGGTCTGTGGGCTCCTTCCAGCCTGCAAAGTTGGGGGCGCAGCTGGGGCCCGGGTGAAGTGGCGGGGCAGGCTGCTCATTAGCACACTTTCGGATCCAGACATTTTGCACAAAGTAGTGTCGCAGGGGGTCTGGAGCCCTGCTATAGTTGAATCCTGGGTGCCGGTGCAAAGGGCACGGCCAAAAGTCGCGCCCAACGGAGAAACAGATGAGAAGGACAGAGCCCCATCCAGCAGGGAGACCGCCAAGACCTGGTTACCCATCCTGTGTGCCTGCAGCGGAATCTGAAAGAACATGTTGCTCACTCCCAGAAGCGGCATCATGGAGGTGGCGGAGGGGACTGGACCCATGAGAAATACCCTTTAGACCTGACGAGCCACATGGCCAGGCTGCACTGCAGACACGAGGAGTGGTGGAGGTCAGGGACAAACTGGCCTGGAGGCCTAAGAAGAACTGGACGAATGGAATGACCAGGCCACGCCACTAAGGAAGTGAGGGAGGGGTGCCATTGCAAGTCATGCCCTCCACCCCAAGGCCGTGGGCAGGAAGCACCCACAAAGCCCAACCACATTCTTGGCACAACCCTGCCACCAGGCCGCTGGCGGACCGAGTAAGCAGCGAGGACACCAGGACCCAGGGATCCCTTCACGAGGCGACGCACTAGGATAAGAGAAGTGAGCACCCAAGAGGCCTCGTCTAGAGGGTCACTGGCCTTTCCTCCCCCCTCATGTCCATCAAGTGTTGCAAAGAGGCCCCTTGGGCTGGGCTGCCCGAGTGCCGGAGAGGCCGCAAAGACAGCGCTGGCACATGGCTTGTGTCCTCTGGACAATAGTTGCTCTGTCCCACACCGTGGAGGCGGGATCGAGGGGACATTGGTGACACGGGACCCCCTCAGGTCTCGCCATGGGGAAGGACAAACTCAATAAGCAGCCTCCGGCCTCACAGCAGCACATCGAACAATATGTGACTCAATTGAACCACTAAGGAAATAGTGCCCAGATGCCAGGGACCCCAGCGGTGGAGGGGCTGGACACCATCCTCCAAGCGATTTAGTCATCACAGCAAGCGGTTGAGACTGAAATCGGAGAAGTGCGCCAGGATGTGAGCCTGCTCTGACAGGACCTAAGGACAGCAGTGGGCTGCATAAAAGAAGCAGAGGATCACATCTCAACCATCGAGGACGAGATCGGCAAACTTAAGTCCAAGGTGTCCCAACTGTTGACGTGCACTGGCAAACTCCATCACAGAGGCGAAGACGCAGAAAATCAGTCTTGGCGCAATAATTTGCGCTTTGTAGGATTCCCTGAGGATGCGAAAAAGACGTTCAAATTCCTGGAGCAGTGGCTTCCGAGATGGAGCCAAATTCCTAGAGCAGTGGCTTTGGACATGGATACCGGAGAAAGCGCTGTCCTCATGGTTTGAGATAGAACAGGCCCACTGATCGCTGGCGCCTAAGTCCCCGCCAGGAGGGCAGAGGAGGCCAATAATCGCCAAATTTCTGCACTTCAAAGACTGTGATGCCATCCTTAAAGCAGCGAGAACCCAGGGTGATCTCTGATTAGGAAATCACAAAATCCTAATATTTCCTGACTACACGCAAGAAGTGCAGACCAAGCGCCATTCAAATGAAGCGGTCAAACAAAAACTCAGAGCAATACGGCTGTCGTATATGTTGTTGTTCTCTACATGCCTCAAAGTCCTCTTAAGTGGAAAATCCTTTTTCTTTTACATGCCAGAAGTCACCTTTCAGTGGCTCACTGAAGAACATCAAGTTGTCAGACGGGGACCCTCTATTTGTCTACAGGGCTCCCTGACATCCAGACGTGATGAATCACTGGGTCTGAGGTGCAAATGGGGATGCACCCGATACCACCGCAGGAAACAGAGTGAAGGAACCCAGATGTCTGAGCCTGACCCAGTGGGACCCTTGGCTCTACCTGCGCCAGCTGTGACCACCCATTCAGAGGAGGGGCGGAACATAAAGATCCAAGCAACTGACCACCTTAGTCAATCTCCCTCCCTTATATGAAGTATAAAGGTGAAACTGCATCCCAGTGAGCCCTCAGGGAAAGAAAGAGAGACCCACGATAAAAAGTGGTCCCGGGTGGGGGGCTTTATTGCAGAACTCTGACTATTTGGACGGGTCCACCACTCCACATCAACTACAGACACTCCGGTTTTGGGGTTTCAGTTGTGTTTTTGGGCGACAGATGCTTCGGAGATAGGTGGGGGATGTTGGCGGTTTGGATGAAGTTTCAGTGGAAGTACTTCAGTTATGTTTCAGACACGTTAACAATGTTTTTAATTTCAGGTGGTCACATCATTCCCTTAAGTTTACTCTGCGCGTGGCTCCCCCTAATGAGGCTATATTTTTGCTCGTGAGCCCCCCCTCTGAGGACTGAAATCCATACATAGACCTAAATGCCTTTCAACGCTACTGTCACTTAGGGCAGTGATATCCTGGAACGTAAACAGACTCCTAGATAAAATCAAACAGTCGGCAGTGTTCGGCACTATCCACTGTTTTGCCCCCTCTATATTACTGCTCCAAGAAACACATCTGCTGGGCTCACAATGCCCTATGCCACTGCGGGTGGATACAATAGGGTATACAATGCAGTCTTTACCGGAGGCTCTAGAGGAGTGGCAATACTGCTACATCGCTCAACACCCATAGTGAATTCCATGATTAAACTAGACCCGCAAGGTTGATATGTTGCAGTGGCATGGATGCTAAATGGCCAACCTATTAATCCTAAGTGTGTACGCCCCCCCTGAACATTGGAACAGTTTCTAGAGACCCTCCAGGAGATTTTAGCACAACTTCTCCCCAGACTGACGATCTTAGCGGGTGACTTTAATGCTGTTATATGCCTGGATACAGAAACCACTGGTGCGCCATCGGTGCACTGGAACACCCGACCCACGCAGCAGTGTCGCTGGCGGGTGGTCTGGACCTCTGTGATATGTGGCGGATCTGGCACCCCAGAGTGAGGCAATAGAAGAACATATCAGCGGCACATCATATGCACGCAAGAATAGACCTCCTTTTCATGCCAGCATCAGACGTTGGCTGAGTTGCAAGCGTGCAGATACTCCCACATGGGATTTCTGATCACCCACCATTTCTGATGAAGAATGCTCTGCCTACCGTCCCATTTCCCTTTCAAACACTGAAATTAAAATTCTCTCTACTATACTTGCTACCAGGCTGAAAAGAGCACTACCCTCCCTGGTCCACCCAGATCAATGTGGGTTCATGCCAACCAGAAGCACTCGCCACTGCCTTCAGTGGCTTCACACGGCGTTGGCTTGCCGTCACTTTCTACCCAGTAGTTGGCGCTACTACTCATAGATTTCGAAAAAGCTTTTGACACAGTTGATTGGTCTTATCTCTTTCAAGTGCTTGCAAAAGCAGGGATCGGCCCTAGATATAAAAGGATGGTGCAGCTCCTCTACTTCAATCCAACTGCCCGAGTACAGGTGAATGGAGTGATCTCAGATCCTTTCCCTATTCGCTGAGGACCCCGCTAAGGGTGCCCATTATCCCCACTCCTCTTCGCACTAGCGATTGAACCGCTGGCAAAAATCATTCGAGAAGACCCTTTACTTAGCGGATGGGCTTGGCCCACCAGGCGAGAGGACCGCATTGCCTTGTACGCTGATGACGTACTTGTCTATCTATCATACCCCACCAAGAGCGGGCCACAGTGCCTGCAATTACTGACATTGTTCTCTGAAGCCTTGGGCTTAATTCTGAACCTGATAAATCTGTACTAGTCCTGTTGCATCCGGCGAGAGATTGCTACAATTGGCAGGACAACATACCTATCCGATGAAACAGCTTTAGGTGTCTGGGTGTTACTGTTGCCTCTTGGCATAGTTTCCTGACATCTTGCTGCTCACCCAGAAGGTGAAGGAAGACCTCTGGAGGTGGCAAACCCTACCCCTAAATGTTCAGGGCAGAATTGCCCTATACAAAATTATGATACTGCACTGCTTCCTTTACCTTCTGCAGAACTTTCCCTATTAGTTCCCCAACCTCAGAATATGGAGGCCGTGGCACGGCAATTTCTGTGGTATACCTCTCGCCCACAACTTGCCCTGCACAAATGCCGGCAGGGACTTCACGAGGGAGGGCTCGGAATGTCTAACCTCTACCTTTACTATTTAGCCACACAGCTGTTGGTAATTAATGATTGGTTGGGGGTGGGTGGTCAGACCCAACATATCAGCTCGAACTACTGACAATAGGCTTCCAGATACTCATTGGGTTATTATGTGGAGCCCCCTGTCTAAAGAGATTCCCGAGGTGACGAAGATGGTACTTGTGGGGTGGAGGGCATTAAAACGAGAAACAGGGTGGTCGACACTCTTTACCCAGCAAACTCCATTGTGGCAGGGGCCATGTCTTCGAGAGGTTCCGCAACTGGGATACTATAGGTATCTCGCTCTTGGGAGATGTCTGGGCGGTTGCTAACATGCTCTCCTTTCAGGACACGCAACAACGTTACTCACTCTCTAAGACCCAGTTCCATAAATATCTACAGGTCCGGCATGCACTGCACACCCATATCCAGGCTGGCACGGTCATCTCTGAATTTAGTCCTGCAGAGGCAAAGGTCTTCATGGGCAGCCTGCGTAGAGGCGTAGGCTCCCAAATATATCAAACTCTGGTCACGAACACGATGCAGCCGCTCACGAGCCTTCCAGAGCGATGGGAGGGCTGGCTGGGACAGATGGAGGAGGAGGACTGGCGGGATGCCTTGATGGCCCAGAGGAACTCGGCCATTGCCTTCCGCCTTCACTTGGTACAGACATACTACCTGATTGCTGCATATCTTACCCCCAATAAAATGCAAAAGGCAGATCTTGAGCCCCACTCTGCCTGCCCCCGTTGCTCACAGACTAATGCTGACTTATCACATGGTGTGGACCTGCCCACGTATAGAAACCTACTGGCGGGCATTGGACGCCAAAATATCGGGAGAGTTCGGGATTGGGTTAGAGACAGCCTCGCTGTCAATCCTACTAGGTGTCCTGGTGGGAATGGGGAGCAGCAGAACAGATCATATTTTTCTGGGGATAGCATATCTGGTAGCCAAGCGAGATATAGATGCCAATCGGAGATGGAGACCACAATCACCCAGTGGAGACGAGGAATAGATTGGTGTGCCCAGCAGGAAAAGCTAGTCTATGAAATGAGGGGATGCCCAGCTAAATACCATAAAGTGTGGGTAAATGGAGGGGGGTCCTGTGATAGTCATCGACAATGAATAACCTCAAGTATGGCATTGATTGCTCAGTGTGAAGGTCCATGGGAGATGCAATGTGTGAAGAGAATGTCATATCCATACGCTGTCTGAAGACAGTGAGTACATGCCAAGATGTAAACGTGACGTGTTATTAAGTTTCATAAAAATCAATAAAGATGTTTATTAAAAAAAAAAAGATAGGCCCTGAGCAGCCAGAAGGTAGGGTGCAGTGCATTTAAAAAGATGGACATGTACTTTTAGGTTTTTCATGTCCTGGTACAGAAAAACTTCTAAATTCATTTTCACTACTGCAAGGCGTATCTCTCCCATAGGACAACATTGGAGTTGCCTTATTACCTTTTTATAAGTGTACTTTCCAAAGGGGAAAAGATAATTCCTTCCAGTGTGCTGTTTCTGGAATCACAATTTAAAATCTTAACTTATGACGAAGTCGGACTTTAACTGACTTTAAATTGCAGCTCTCAAAATGACACTTTTAGGAAGTTAGCATATGCATGCTTTAGCCATTTGGTGTCTGCAGCCTGTCTGTGGTCACATGACTGGTGTAGTTGGAAGCTGGGCTTTGTGTATTCTTCCTAGACAGCCACACACCATGAGAGCTTAGGTGTGACTTGATGGTCCATCTGGAGCAGGAAGGGAGGGGGGACATGGCACAGCATCTTTTACACCTGAATAGGCACAAAAGGGGTAATTTTGAGTTTGGCGGATGGAAAACTCCATCTGCCAAACTTCCAACAGGATGGCGGTCGCCTATGCAGCGACCTCCCCACTGTAGTTATTAAGGGTCTCCGACTTGGTCGGCAGGCGGAAACCTAAGTTTTTGTACGTTGGCCTAGCTGGAAACAGGCTACAGCATTGTCTCCAGCTCGTAATCGAGCTGGCAGCAATGCAGTAATGAGCAGGGTGCACCAGCACCCTCTAAATGTTCACTGTCTGCAAAGCAGACAGTGAACAATGTGATGTCGTGGGCCAGGGGACCTGCACTGCCGATGCCAAGTGCATTGGTAGTGCAGGTTCCCTCCTGTGGCCTCCTGCGCCTGCTCTCCACCAGCCTTTTCATGGCGGTGTTACCTCCATGAAGAGGCTGGAGGAGAACAAGGTTGTAATCCCCAGGGCAGAGCTGCTTGCATCTAAGATCCTAGCAGAGCTGGCGGTCGGCAGCCAAGGTTGTTATTTGGTGGTCAGACCACCACATCTGCCACACTCATAATCATGCCCAAAGTGCCTAATAACCCTGCATTGTCTCTCCAGCATCTCTGGAGCCAGGGCAGGGGAGACAGAGATTTCCTTTCACTTCAAAGTCACTGTCAAGACGTTTCCCCCACCTTTTACAACCAGGCACGAAGATATAAATACTGGACCTCAGACACCACCACTTTATTCCACTTCAGGACCTGTGGATACTCTAAGTGCAGCGACAAGGACTGCCACTCTGCTAGACTTCTACTCTGAAAGACTGCTGCTTTTAAGGACTACTGCCTTGCTGTGCTTACCTATTGCTTGCTGTCCTGTTGCCTGGGTGAGAAAGACTAGACCTGCATCTTTTAAACCCAGAACCCAAGTCACACAAAGGGGTTGGCTGGCCTCCTGATCAGAAGCCTCAGGGACATAACAGTCTTCCAACAACCTGGACCCCAGCACCTGGACTCTGTGAGTCCTGCCCTTTGAAGTGGTGCCAACCCAGTCCTGGACCCTTAGAAGTGGACCTGAAGGTGCATCTTTCAAGCTCAGTTGTGGCCCACCATCGGAACCGACGCAGACCCACAAAGCTTCACTTCACAGCTGCCAGCCTCACTGGAATCGATGCTGAGCAGTACACAGCCCTGCAAAGCCTCGCCACACAGCTCACTGGGATTGATGCAAAGCGTCACCAAGGTCCACCAACTCTCACCACACAGCTTCTCAGACTGACCCAAAGCGATGCCAAGCATCACAAAACCTCACTGTACAGCTTCTCGGAACCGATGCCAGATGACGGGAAGCCTCACACAGCAATTCTGTGCAGACCACACACCAGGATTTAAGGTAATGTGTTCAGCAGTCTCAAGTGGGACCCTGTAGCTGACCCGCGCTCTATCGTGGTTGCCCTGAAGTTGCAACTTTGCCTCAGTCCAGTGTGACCAGATAACACAGTTGCCGCTTTGCACTTTTAGGTGTTATTTTCACCCAAAACTTTTAAATTCAATATCTCCAGGTCATGTTGGTCTTCTTTTATTTATTAGAATCTACTCTATGTTTCTAAGTATGTTGTGAGCTCCTTTTGTGGTATTTTTTCACTGTGCTACTATTTGAAATGTTGCATAAATACTTTGCACATTGTCTCTAAGTTAAGCCAGACCACTCTGTGCCAAGCTACGAGGGGGTTGAGCTCAGGTTAATTTGAGGTTTGCTTGTGCCTTATCTTGACAAGGATTGTGGTCGCTGCGTGACCAGGGCACACCCCCAGTCCACCAACAACCCAATTTCTTACAATTCATTAACAGCAAATTAATATATCTTATTAGAAATCATACTATAGTATGTGGAGAAAGTAGTGAAACACAGCCCTAACCTAAATACATAGGGCCAGATTCACAAATTTAAATTTACATGTTGATGTAAGTTTACATTTGATTGCTTTTCACAAAGGTATTTTACTAGTAGTATTTTTATGACTGCAGAGTCTCTGCAAATAAAAAGATTATGCGCAGAATCCGCAGTGATAAAGATACTACTAATAAACTACATTTGTGAACAGCAAATAATCGTAAACTTACACGAAAGTGTGTTTACCTCTGTGAACCAGGCCCATACAGCTTAACAAATACAGAACAGTGCACAGAACTGCAGAAAGCCAAACCCAACACTACACCTCATTCCCAAATTTTAGCAGGTGGTCGCTGATGGGGTTACAGGTGCTCATTTTCTGAGGACCAGTACTTATTATTACCTTATTAAACTCCCCCCTTACAATAGAGAGAAAAAAAACAAAAGAGGGGAATGAAAGTGGAAGAAAAAGACTGAAAAACAGGGACAAAGGGCAAAAGCAGAAATGAGAAAGAACTAGCAACAGTAAGATAAAGGGGGAGGGAGTGTCTGGTGGTGAATAAAAGAGGCATGAGGTGGAATCAGGACTAGTCAGCCTTGATGTCTGGCACACCCGATATTTGCTGGTCGCAGTCTTTTGATGAAAACCTTGGCTTCAGGACTTTTTGTTTTACGAATGAGTCATGACAAATGCCTACAGTCACTCACCATTCACACAGTAATATCCAGCCCCCACTGACAGCTTCCCCTGTGTGGGTGCGGTCAATAACCTTTCAATGCTTTGCAATTGTGGGAGCAGGTACACAGCACCAGTGGCGGCCAGTAATTTTAGGAGGGGGGGGAAGGACACACAGGCACACATGCACAGTCATTCATTCACACACACACACACACATCCATTCACAACACTCATTGTCAAATATTCAAACATACATGCACACATCAAACATTCATCAAACACACTTAACTTCAGTTCTGCCATGGAGGTCCCAGGAGGGTTGGCACTGCTACCTTTCCTCACTGGCTAACGTAAGGTGAGCCAATTGGGGAAGGCAGCAGTCCCAACTCATCACAGAGTGGGATGGGGTCAGGGAGACTGCTGACCCCACCCCACCCTGTGACAAGGTGTCACTGATTGACATTCGGCCCTGGGCGCTTCAGGGCTTAAAACTGAAGCACCCAGGTCCGAACCAATCAGTGACATTTCCACCTCATCATGAGGGGGAGGGCCTCGAGGCACCTTTGCTAGGCTGAAGAGGTCATGCCCACAGGGCTGTGACTTCTTCAGCCCAGCAAAGTTCAGCTCAGGCAGCTGGAAGCCTGCGCATATAGTTAATTTCTAACTTCTGGCTGAAGAGTGTCTGCCATGCTGACCTTCGCTCAGCCTGACAGACACTCTTCTTCAGGGGCAAAAGGTGGGGGGGCATGACCCCTCAACCCCAAAGGATGGGTCGCAGCTGCATAGTACTGAAGTATATCCCTCACAATCACAAGGTAGAAGGGGGCACCCGTTCGCTGCCTTTACTTTGTGATTCTCAACTAATTAAATTAATGACATTATGAGTCTAGCTTTTAAGGTCATTTTGCTACCTTGTGTTTTGGGTTTTTTACTCTCACAGTGCCTGCGATTTTCTGTAGACTTTGCAGCCCCTGCAAAGTCAGGGCAATATTGCAAGAGGTTCATAAGTAGCATTTCATCATGCTGTGGTTGCAGATCACTGTAATGAAGCACTATATCAACATATCTTTCTGTTTACATTTTGAGCATGCTTCTACTGCAGAGCACGCTTTTATTGTGCTTTATGTATTGCCATTGAGCTAAGAAGTGCCTGAACTGAGTAGTGTGGAGAGGTGCACTGACAACAAGGGACTGGCACAGTGCCTGCAACCACTGTTATAGTCAGAGGCAACAGGATGTAATGCTATACTAGAACACTGGAATGTTGAGAGCTCCACTGAAGTGATGGAATTGGTTCAGAACTACTAGGCCTTCTGCCACAAGGCTGCAATGCTTGTCTTTCTGTTTCCTCCTTTTTAATTTAAAACAATCTACCTTTAGTGGGCAGAATGTTCTAATAGCATTAGTGCCCTTCTGCTCAGTTTAGACAAGTTGTTAAAGGCCCTCTCCCTTCTCATAGGCCACCTCCTGCTGCTCGGACCTTTAACCTGGGTTCAGGGCAGTGCTTAATTTGTAAATAAAAACGTGCCGGTGCCCAAAGCCCTCCTCTTAAACGCACGGCTGCTGCATGTAATGTGAGAACCTGGAATACTGAGGCAGCCTAATCTTGAAGCCATACCTGGCCTCTTCAGTCCATTTTCAGCCACCCCCTGTCCCTTCAGCTCACTCTTGCAGCTTTCTTCTTTCTACCTTTTCGTTTTTCTCTTCCTCCGTCTTTCCCATGTGTGTCTTTTGCTAGCAGCAAATACTTGAGGCAGAAGAATAAGCGCCAGCTCTCAAAAATAAGTGCCGGTGCTCAGCACGGACACAACAAGCACAATTTAAGCATTGGTTCAGTGCCTTTTACACCTGGTATTGCCCTTTGTAACATACTATAATGCCATAATAACGTTTACGGATATGCTATCCTCTGCAAAAAGGAAAGGCCAGTAAACTTTTAAAAGTTCCAGAGAGGTGTGTTCATTATTAACTTCCACATGCCAACAATTTCCTTTCGACTACTAACGTCTGTGATTAAAGAATGAAGGTTAACAATCCAGTAATACACGTATGCTGCATACACGTGACGCTCGTACTGTAAAATTAATTTATTCTGGGGTCACTGGAGACCTTGAATACGTTCAAAAACCGAATTCACCATGTGCTTTCAATCACCCGTTTAAGTACCTCACATAAACGTCTGATGCCTAACATTTGTGGTTAAGAATAAAAGCACACATGGGAACCGTTAACACTGCAAATTCTCCGACCAATGACGTTCAACGATACACCATATCCTGGTTTCACTAGCTCGAGAAAATGGAGTGTAACATTCACTTCATGGGGAAGGCGACGATTTGTGGGCTGAAGAGCAACTGCCTCGTTTTCACAGGACATAGCTGGAGAAATAAGACCAAACAGAAGACATCCTCATGCAATATGTTTCTTGACATAAATCCAGCATATTTACATAAGCAATCTGCTGATTAATGAATATACATATCTGTTATTTTCAATTTATGCCGTACATGCCACTGTCAGACGGGGTGGGCTCCCTACCTTTTTAAGCCCAAAATGCATTTATTTTAGCTGTCTCTCTCCTTAAATTGCTATAAAACACACGAGTTATGACGGATGCATGACATGTATCAAAAAGAGGCCAATATCCAGTCCACCCTGTGGAAAGGTCCATAGAAACCGTGCACATGCTAAATAGGGCGGTTGTCACACATCTGAGTTATTTATTCACAACTATATTTGAGTGATTAGGTGCAACATATCCTTGAAGTAATAATGGCTTATTTCTGAATTGCAGGAGTAAGTCAGTAGGCAATGCATAGATTACTCCTGGTTAATCATTTCTCTCTTCTCTGATATTCTTTCTTGTCACAAAGACACAGAAAGCTGAATTAAGGTGTCTTTAGTAATAACAAATTTGGATCTTGCACACCAGAATTCGGATTTGAGTGTGCCCCTGCCTCAGATATTAAGGGGCATACTTATGAAACTAGTGCAGCGCAACTTTTCTTACGCCCCTTAGCGCCACCCTAACGCCACCATGGTAGCGCCATATTTACAATACGGCACACCGTGGCAGTAGTTAGGGTGACTAGCGTAATAATTTTTTATGCTAGTCTGGTGCTTTGCAGGATTAGCGTAAACAATTATGAGGCTAATCCTGCAAAGCACCCAGAGGCCCATTGTACTCAATGGGAGACTCTTTTTAACGCCTGCACTTAGCAGGCGTTAAAAAATGCAGATAAAAATAGCATTAACGAATCACATAGATTCCTTTGCGCCATTTCACGACCCCCCTTAGCGCCAGAACGCCCCCCTTGCATACGATGCAAGCATTGTGCCACTTTGTAAATATGGCGAAGAGTTTTTCCCCTTCTAAAGCCACACTAGCCTAAAAAAATGATGCTAATGTGGCGTTGGAATGGTGCAAGGTCTCCATAAATCTGTCCCTAAGGGTTTGTAAACGTTATTGAGGAGGCGCAAATTGTAGCCCTTAAGGTATTTTCATGTACATTTTTACCACTCTCATCACATCTGATGAAGCAGAAAATGAAGGTTTTACATTTATTAACACGTAAACGTAGTGTGAAATAATCATGTGTGACTTTAACCGAACTAATAAAGATTGTACGGGGACAAAATGTGCCCTCAGAGTAGTTTGCCAACATTTATAAGCGTGCTTTATATAACGTGATGTATTAGAATTGCACTAATCCGACATAATCGTAAACGTGTGCTATGATTTGCTTGTTTGAAATGTTTTAGCTTACCATAACTTTAGCGGAGGCTTTGGCCTAGTTGCCTGGTCTCACGGTTTAGATGCTCGTATTTTCCAATGTGCTATTAAACGTGTATTTCTGCTTGAAGCTGTACTTTTCCACTGAGACCGTTCACATGCTTATCTTAAGGTTTCGTGCCAGCCTGGCATATTTTCTCTTTACTCCAAGGTCGACTTGCAGGTGCGGACAATGGAGGCTCTGAAAGTGAGTTAATTGGTATAAAATGTTGCAACTTGCGTACCCATCTCCAAGGATAATGTATGCTTAAGTAAAAGCTTGAGAACTGTCGTTTTTGATTGGACAATTTGAAGCTAACCTATGAACCCTCCAATGGAAGACCCTACTGGATTTTAACTGTTGTCTATAAAACCCAGGTGCACGAGAGGAAAGTAGCTATTATCAGCCATTTGCCAGCGATTATGAACATTTGGACATTGCAGCTATTATGGCCCACTTTGCTGCGACGCCATTTTGAGAGACTTTGATGCTTTCTCTAATCGAGAGAAAGAGACTTTAATGATTCTTGCCCTAGAGACTTTAACTTTGATCCCTTGCATGAAGTAGTAGTTTTACCTTGCCGCCGTGAGGCAATTGCCCCGTCCACCCCTGCCCCTTTGCCCCGTCCCATGCTGATCGAAATGGTACCCAAGCTGACCGAAGAACGGTACCTGTGAGACGAAGACTTCCTTGATTGCTGATCGTAATTGGTAAATATGAAAGGAAATTGTAAAATTGCATTGTGTTTCTTTTAGGTAACCAACTGCTGATTTTGATAAGAGCCCTAGTTAGGAGTTTTCTAAATTAATGTTGCTAAATTGTTTTTGCATGAAGTCCCACATGCCGATGCTAATTTGAGGTTAGACGAGGATTCCTTATGTCGCACGATGCAATTTGAGATCTTGTTATGCTGACTAAATGTATGCAATTAGTTCGTTACAGATTATCGTATTAGTGATTTGCATTGCTATTATCGAATGCCTTGTTATTCAAATGCTACATAGATTGCACTTGTTTCGCCGTTATGGACAGCTATTAATGTTCATATATGTTTATCATTTGGTGTTGAGACACATCTATATTGTGCTAGCTTTGTTAATATAGGGAAATAAAATTCACTAACTTTGAATAAACTGGTGTGGTTATTCCTGGCTGAAAGGTCAGGGTTCGCCGAAATGTATTCTGGATTAATTGTTAAGTGTTATGTTGATCAAGGTATTGCTTATGTTCGTTATTGATTATTGATTTGATGCAATTGATCGATTAAGAGTACGGAGAGTCCCACTTAGTCAAAAGATTCATCGGCCTAAAGAGCGTCCGAACACAGGTAAATTACTACTACGGACCGCTCTATCAGTAGATGGTAGCAGAGGACGGTTTCGTCTTTTGGGACCCTGTACTCTTAGAGTACATGGTGTTGAATTAACGAGCAGGCATTTTGAGACCCCACTCGAGAAGTTGAATTAGATTTTTCTTGGATAAAATAGATTGACAGAATGATGATGGGCTAGGTCCACCGCGACTTTCCCGGGATCTCGGAGCTTGCGAATGGAGAGAATGGAGGTGTGGAATCGGCGTTGGCGGTACTAGTGATGGTATGAGTGAAGTTAGGGTTTTGCGCTTGCACAGCTTATTGCCGCAGATTGTGTGAGAAGGTTGCGAGGAATTTTTTTCTTTTAGAGGATAGCGGAGGTGCGACTCCGAGTGTAGAAGTAGAGAAGTCGTCGAACTTCATAGAAATAGCGGAGGTGCGACTCCGAGTGTGAGAGTAGGGAAGTCGTCGAACTTAATGTGCGTGTGGCGCTTTGTGCATAAAAAGGTCCACGTGGTTGTTGTTGTTGAGACAGGCCCTGCGAGGTCAAGAAACTCCGGAGTATGTTGTTCTATGTTGTGGTCTGGGCGGTTTAGTAGGTTGATCGGGCGTGGTCAACGAGTCGGTACGTGTGTTAGGGAGTGAAAGAAACTTCGACTTCGGGCTTTGACAAGATTCTAAGTGCACTAGAATAGATCATTGACAAGTTGAGAGTGGGTCTGCGGGTCAGATTTGCTTGCGAACGTGGGGACCGAGAAAGATGGAATAACTGCCGAGGCTAGTGAAAAATCCCTAAGGTCCTGAAGCGATTGTGTTACCCTTCCTGTAGTAAACCGACAGATCTGTTTTAGTTTTTGGTAGCTCGCGATACATGCAAGAAGTTGTTACGAGAGGAGCTGAGTGAAGGAAGACTAGCCGCGAGGCTTTGTCAGCCGCAGTGTGTGTGAGTGTGACGTCACTAGGAGCCGCGCTGGGATAGGTTGGTTGCAGAGAAGGGTCGCGCACGGATTGGACGCAGTCCGTGGGACTCGATTGGAAGGGGAAAGGCAAGCGAAGAGTATTCCGGGAATTAAAGTCACCTATTGATTACAAACTTTGTGAAATAAAATGAAATTCTTTAAAGCATTTAGGAGTGCGATGAAGGGGGAGTCTTACATTAAAGCGAGCGTAGGAGAGGAGACGCCGCCCGAGGGCACACCAGCTTACATTGTAATGGAAGAGAAGGGGGTAGCTCCGTGTCTTTGGCTAAAGCAATGGCACAAACTGACAGAGAAACATGGGAGCGTAGCGTTCCCGATACATGGGACATTCAATATAAGGATCCTAGAGAATTTGAGATTCACGATGTACGACATGAAGGTGCCTCCAAGGCCAGCCCAGTTTGAGGCTCTAGCGATTTGGGAACTAATGGCCAGACAGCAACAGCAGAAGAAGTTTGAGACCAGGATGAGAAAGGTAGAAAAGACACTAGCGGATGCTAGGTGGGATAATGCACAAAAGGTGTGGAGGTCAGATGTATTGCAGGGGATAAAATTGTTTCCCGCAATTACTAAGGAAGAAGGGGAGGCAGGTAAGAAAGCTACCTGTAAGACAGACAGGAAGTGTTCCAAGGATAGAGAGGACGAGGAAAAGTTGAGAAGAGAAGAGGAGTTAGAGGATGAGGAGTTAATAATGCAATTGCTGAACGACCGTCCACCACCTTATGCGGAAAATAGACAAGGTCCAAGTACCAGTTCTGCCCCTCCGGCACCGGTACAGAACAGTGAAACTCAGAATTCAGGAGCATCATCGGGGTCTAAGGACCCGAGTTTACTGTTCACCCCGCAGGTACTGCAGGTTAGGAGAATATATCCAGATGTGCCCATGTTGAAACCAGCAGAAAATTATCAGCCGCAGATGCCAGGGTACTACAGCAGTGACAACAGTGGAGGAATGATTCTAGAACAAACCGTAAGGGGAGTACAGAATGGTCACAACCAGACATTGGCACAAGCTGAATCAACTCAGTTTTTGATGCCCCAAAAGCAGATGCAGGGGGGAAACGCACATGCTCAAATGACGGGGAGTCAGATGGGCATGCCGGCAATGATGACCCATGGTGTGGGAATGAACATGCCTCAGAACATGGGAAATGGACAAAACCCAGATGCGATATCACTACCCATTACTGTAGGTCCACCGGTACCTTTGTATAGTCAGCCTAACTTAGGTCTGAGCGGTCAGGGATCAATGCTGCAGAATGGGACCGAAAGGAGGTGCATAGAAAACACTCCAGGGATAACTCCGATAGCGGCTCAGCCAAATGGATCTGGGTCCTTGATGGAGTTTAGTCCCATGTGTGCTCAGTCAACACTGGTGAGGTCGAGCCCCCCCCTGATAATACCTCTAACATCGAACACTGAAAAGTTGCCGCAACCATCAAAGGCAGTCGATGTGAATGCTACACTGATGGGGGTGAATGCGCAACAGCTGACACAGTGGTTCAACAGTTTGAATTCCACCCAGGGCTCAGCCAGTGGGAAAGGAGAAGATTATCTGAATAGGATGAGGTTAAACATGGAAGCACAAGAATTGGTGGAAGGGACTATGGGTGTGAATAGGTTAGAGTCCTACTCGGAAGAGGAGCTGAGGTATCTATGTCCAAAGATTACGAAGGAAGTGAACAAGGTACATAAAAGCTTGCAGGAAATAGCTGACAAAAACGGGGTTGACATAGACAAGACAAAACACTTGAGCAGGAGCTATAGATTGGATTTTGGGACCACAGATTTTGAACACATGAGGTCAGCAGGCATGAAGGCACACCTTAGAGAATTGTTGCAGAGTGCACAAGTGTGGAGGTGTTTAGACAAGTGGGAAAGCAGGTGGGTAAAGAGAAAGGAAAAGAGGAGGGACAGCGCTACAGAGCACAATGAGAAAAGACCACAGAGCAGTGATACAGTAACTATGTTACCAATGAGGGAGACAGCAGGGGGAAAATTAATACATGTACCATGGCACAGAAGTGACATTCAGTCTTTTACGGATGATTTTCCCAAACTGAGAGAGAAACCGATTGAATGGTATCAGCAGACTGACAGGTTTGTGAAGCTTGCAAAATGTCTCTGGGAAGACCTGAATACTCTCTTTGAGATTGTGGTTCCGGCAGATTTGTGGGAGGATTGCAAAAGAGCTGTAGGTTGGCCGACAAGTGAACCAGAGAGAGACAGGGAGACGGGTGCACCATCACCTATGGTGATGAGCTTGTACTATAAGGTGATTGAGCATTTGAAGACGAAGGTTGCCGCGAAAAATGTGGATTGGCAGAAGATTGATCGAACTGCCCAAGAGGCTAAAGAATCGATTCATAGTTACTATGAGAGGTTGTTGAAGGCGTTTAAGAACTACAGTGGCACGGAAACAATAGAGGCGAAGGACATGCTCCATTTTGTGTTTAGATTTGTGGAAGGGCTGAGGCCAGAGATAAGTCAGATGATAAAGTCGCATTTGATTTGCTGGCAGTCTAAACCGATTGACGAAGTCTTGAACTATGCGAAATACTGTAGCGACGAAATTGAAGTGAAACAGAAAAAGTTGAAAGAGAAGGTGATGATGATGCAGCTTAAGGCAGCTCAGACAGGTTTGCAAGGTCTGCAAGGGTTGCAAGGGTTCCAACAGCAGATACCGCAGCCGCAGTTGCAGGGAAACATGGCGTTTCAGCCACTGGCCAGAGGCAGAGGCAGAGGAGGTTTTGTGAATAATGGTCCGGATTTGAACACTGTTGTGACGGGTGTGCAGGCAATGAAGAAGGTGATGCCGTGTCACGCGTGCGGAATCGTAGGTCATTGGAAACGCGAGTGCCCGATGGTGGTGCAGGAAGGTGCAGGTGTAGGTGCAGGTGTTGGTCAGCAAAACAATGATGTCAATGCATTTCAGACAATGAGGGGACCGAAAATGAGAGGTCCAAACCCAAATTTTCAGACCATAAATCAATTGCAGGGATTGCAACCTATGCAGCCGCAGCAGATGCAGATGCCCCGTATGCAGATGACGCAAATGCAGCCAATGCAACAGCAGTTACCCATGGTACCTAATCAGCAAATGCAAATACCTTTGGCACCAATGAGTCAGCAGCAAGTGATGGTTCCTCCACAGGTCTCGGGTCAGGTAATGAGTACAAATGGCACCGTACAACAGTTTCCACTACACAGTGAGAGTGGAATAAACAATGTATGGGAGAGTGAAAGTTCAGAAGAAGAAGGAGATTGTGTGCTTGCAGCATCCTTGGAAGTTGATCAAAAGGGTCCGTACGTGGAGGGAAGAGTAATGGGTCATCGTGTCTCATTCTTGGTTGACACGGGAGCCACACGTTCAACTGTTAAGAGCAGTGAAGTACCAAATTTGCCACTCTCAGGGAGTACAGTTCAAGTGGTGGGAGTAGCAAACAGGCACCTGACAAACCCGATTACAGATCCGGTACCAGTCAGCATTGGTAACTATCAAGGGTTACACAAATTTGTGGTATGTGACTCAAGCCCGATAGCACTGTTAGGGAGAGACCTATTGTGTAAATTGGGTTGTTCGATTATGTGTTCGAACGAGGGAATCAAAATTCAGACGAGCAGTGATGGGGAAGAAGAGGACAGTGTAGAGGGGGATGAGATGGAAACTGTCGATGAAGATTACCCTCTGATTTGTCTGTTTCCAATGATAACTGAAGAAGATATCCCAGCTGAATTACGGGAAACAGTCGGAAGGGAAGTGTGGGATATGACAGGGAAAGAGGTGGGATTGATGAAAGGAGTGGAACCAGTGAAAGTGACTGTAAAGCCCAATGCAATCTTTCCCCAGACCCCACAATACCACATGGCACAAGACACCCTCATGAAAGTTGCCCAACTCATTGACGAATTTGTAAAACAGGGAGTACTGAAAGAAGTGTTAAGCAGCCCATGTAATTCACCAATAATGGGACTAATAAAGCCAAGTGGAAAGGTCCGACTTGTGCAGGACTTGAGGAAAATAAATGACATCATAGTCAAGTGTTGCCCAGTAGTACCGAATCCAGCTGTGATAATGTTCCAGATCCCTTGCGATGCCGAGTGGTTCTCAGTCATCGACTTGTCACAAGCATTCTTCTCGGTGCCTCTTCATGAGGACAGCCAATTTCTCTTTTGTTTCAAATTCCTAGACAGAGTGTACAGTTGGTGTCGAATTCCTCAAGGGTTTTCTGAGTCACCGTCAATCTTCAATCAGATTCTAAAGAAAGTTTTGGAAGCATTAGAATTGCCATTCGAGTCAACCCTAGTACAGTACATTGATGACTTACTGGTTGCATCAAAGACAGAAAGTGGCTGCACAGCCGATACCATTGCTCTGTTGAATCATTTGGGAAGGAATGGACATAAAGTGTCTCCTTCCAAATTGCAGTTCTGTCAGAAGAAAGTGAAATACTTGGGTCACCAGATAGAGAAAGGGTCACGGAGAATAATGAAGGAAAGAATAACAAGCGTACTTCAAATGAGTCCACCAAAGACAAGGAGGGAGGTGAGGAAGTTTTTGGGAATGGTGGGTTATTGTCGCCAGTGGATTCCCAACTTCTCGACTCTAGCAAAGCCTTTACTGAAATTGACCCAGAAGGATGCTTGGATCAAATTGAGCTGAAGGGAGATGAGATGGATGCTTTTGTTGAACTGAAAGAATGCATGTGCAGGGCTCCAGCTTTAGGTATGCCTGACTACACAAAGCCTTTCACATTGTTTTGTCATGAACGTGATGCATGTTCTTTGTCTGTCTTGACTCAAGCCCATGGTGGCATAAACAGACCAGTAGCGTATTTTTCAGCTACCTTGGATCCGGTCGCAGCAGCACTTCCAGGGTGTTTGCGCGCCGTAGCAGCAGTTGGTATCAGCCTCACTCAGAGTGAAGGAATAGTGATGGGACACCCAGTAACAGTCATGGTCCCTCACTCAGTTGAAATACTTTTGACCCGCTCCCGAACGCAGCACATGACTGGAGCTAGACTCACAAGGTATGAAACGATAATTCTGGGCTCACCGAATGTGCAGCTGAAAAGGTGCACTACGTTGAATCCACCAACATTGCTTCCTGAAGAAAATGCCGAGATTGAGAACGCTGAAGACGTCGAGCATGACTGCCTTCAGGTGACTGAATTTTGCACAAAACCTCGACCGGACATTAAGGATACTAAGCTTGATGAAAATGACCAAATTCTTTTTGTTGATGGTTCATGTCTAAGAGACGGGATGGGGATTTTGAAAGCAGGATATGCTGTATGCACTGTAACAGGTGTCTTGGAAGCGGGATGGCTTCAAGGAGTCTATTCTGCACAAGTAGCAGAACTTGTAGCCCATACCAGAGCATGTCAACTGTCTGCATTGATGAAAGTCACCATTTACACTGATAGTCAGTACGGGTTTGGGATTGTGCATGACTTTGGACAACTATGGTCACAGAGAGGTTTCCTGACTTCTTCAGGATCCCCAGTGAAGAACGGGGAGAGGATAAGGGAATTGTTACATGCCATTCAAGTGCCAGCCGAAGTTGCAGTGGTAAAGTGCAGTGCTCACACGAAAGGACAGGACTATGTTTCTCTGGGAAATGCATATGCGGATCAAGTCGCGAGATTTTGTGCCTTGAACTGTATATTACTTAGGGACGAATGGAATTCAATAAGTGAGCCAGAACTAGAACCAGCTGAAGCATTTGCCTTGAAGGTCGTAGATACAATAGATGAATTAAAAGCATTACAGAATAACGTCAGGGATGACGAAAGAGATTCCTGGATTAAATCACAATGTATAAAGAGACCAGACGAGTTATGGGTTTCAAATGAGGGAAAATTTGTTTTGCCAAACAGTCTCTTATCACAGCTTGCGCGGTTCTATCATGGGCAGGCTCACCTAGGGAGAGATGCCATGATAAGATTGTTCAAAACTGATTGGTTTAACCCAAGATTTCGTCAAGCTGCAGAAGCAGTTTGCCATCGATGTGTCACTTGCCAGCAGATGAACCCAGGAAAGGGAACAGTTGTGAACGCGAGCCACATTGGTAGGGCAAGCGGGCCTTTTAGTCGTATGCAGATGGACTTCATTGAGATGCCTGTGCATGGAGGTCTGAAGTATGTGTTGGTGATTGTGTGCATTTTTAGTCATTGGATTGAGGCATACCCCACACGTAGAAATGACAGCCTTACAGTTACAAAGCTATTGTTGAGAGAGTTAATACCACGTTTCGGATTCCCGATCTCTTTAGAATCAGATAGGGGAAGTCACTTCAATAACGAGGTGATAAAGTTACTTTGCGAAGCGCTGAACATTGAGCAAAAACTACATTGTAGCTATCGCCCTGAAGCCTCAGGACTGGTGGAGCAGATGAATGGTACACTGAAATCAAGAATGGCGAAAATATGTGCATCGACAAATTTGAAATGGCCTGACGCATTGCCCTTAGTGCTAATGTCAATGAGAAACACCCCTGATAGAAAGACTGGATTGTCTCTGCACGAAATTCTCATGGGCAGGGCTATGAGACTTCCTGCAGTTCCCGCAAACGCGCTTTTGAATATTACAGATGATATGGTGTTAGACTACTGCAAGGGTCTGGCTGACGTGGTTCGCTCTTTCTCTCACCAGGTGGAAGCGACCACCTTGCCACCGATCCAAGGTCCAGGACACGCACTGAAAGCAGGTGACTGGGTCGTGGTAAAGAAGCATGTGAGAAAGTCGTGTCTGGAACCCCGTTGGAAAGGCCCTTTCCAAGTGATCCTGACGACAACTACCGCTGTGAAGTGTGCGGGGGTTCCCAACTGGATTCACGCCAGTCACACAAAGAAGGTGTTGTGTCCCACAGATGAGGAAGTTGAAGCGCTAAAACTGCCAGTGCCTGACAAAACAGTGCTGAGTCCTGAGACAGAGCAAAACCGAACTGAAAGCGAACAGGCAGAAACGGGAGAGAGAGAGATATTCTCTGAGGACGAAGAGACCAATTCGCTTGGGGGAGACCAAGGAGAAAGTTCAGACAGCGACGAAGCAGCTGAAGGTGACAAAGAACCTGAAGCAGCTGAGGGTAGCAAAGAGCCTGAAGCAGCTGAAGGTGACAAAGAACCTGAAGCAGCTGAAAGTGATAAAGAGCCTGACGGAAGTAACGGTGACGAAGGGCTCGAAAAAGGTGAAAAAGTAGGAGAGCCTGATCAGAGGAGGGTTTTCCCAGAAGCAGACGGTATAGAAAAAGAAAAAGAGAACGTGATTGATTCCCCAGAAGGAGGGGACAAGGCAGAACAGAACGAAAAAGTTCAAGCCTCCACAGAAAAGATCGCAGGTCCATCAAATGGACACGGTGCAAAGAGGAGACTAAGTATTTCACCAATAAAAGAAAGGACTAATGAAAGTTTGAACGACGGAGAAAGGCCAAAAGTGAAAGAGAAAAGAAAGGAAGTGACTGTTGTGGAACAATCCTCAAGTGAAGAAAAAGACTTGACAAAAGAGGAAAGTACCAGCGAAGCAGAATCGAAAAGAGAAGCAAAATTGAAAAGGAAAAGGATACCAAACAGGAGATATTCCGGTCCTGAATGGGCATATGTAGTCAATGACGATTGGACTGACGAGTTTGTATCTCTAAGCATCGAGAACGAAGAAGAAGAAGAGATACCAATAGAAAAGAAAAGTTTTATGGACAGTGTTGATTGAAAGGGTGATAAATGACATTGCCTGCTACAATCTAAAGTGATAAAACCAGCTGAGACATTGCTAAACCGGATGAGACATTTGCTAAACCGATAAAGACTGAGTTATTGCCGAATTGAGACAAATGCTGCTAACCGATAAGTGACTGGCCTCTTGAAGAAGACTGTGTGAACATTGCGCTCGTTCAGCTTTGTAACTGAATTGCTAAATAGTTTCTTTATAGGTGCTTCTAGCTCTCTGATTCTATACAGATCATGACGCAAAACAATAGAAAGAAATATTGTAAATATGTGTGTATAGGCTTGATAATTGCATGTGTACTAATAATAATGGCAATTGTGCTTGGAATACATGGTAAGACTGAGAATGAGAGAATTGATGCTTCTACTCTTGCTCCTGTTACTGTCACCGAACTAACCGCATTGAAAAGACTAGCATTGGATGAGAGGCTCTTGCACGATAAGAAAGAGCTTTCGTATAACGTTTTCTATCGCTTGCTAACAGAATATGTTGAGACTATGGATGCAAAAGATTGTTATGTGTGTACACAGATACCGACATCAGTAAAGGAAGGGGTGACTTATCACCACATGCCTCTTACATACGGGATTACATGTAGTATAGTAATGTCTAGATTTTATGGTCAAACTAACATACAGTATTTTTACTCAAATTATGATGTTACCTTTGCATATGTTCCTATAATAGCGCAGCTAAGCCAGATTGCTAAAGATTGGGATGCTAAAATAATGAGGGAATTTTTCGAGCCAATGCAACCTTTTGAAACGGCTCACGCTCATAGGGAAAACCTTACCTGCTCACTCTCTGCAGTAGAAATAAGCTTTTTAGATCGCACAGATGATAGAAGGGCACAAATGAATGCGAAATTAGAAAAGGAGCTACATAAGAGGACTTCAGTAGATAATTATGATTTTGCTGCAATAAAGACACAAGGGAAAATAGCTTTAGATGCTTGGCATGTAGGGAAATTTTGTATATATCGTGGTGAATCTTATTATGATAACATTTTTGTAGGAGCGAGTGAGTGTAAACATACGTTTATCTTTAAGGCCAAATGGACATTCATGATGGACGGACTTGACCCTGTCATTCCAGGTGTATATTACATTTGTGGGTATAATGCCTATTATCGTCTTCCAAAGGGATGGTGGGGGAGATGTTATTTGGGTATAGTGTTCCCAAAGGTTTATCAACTGGATGACCTATCGAGGATTCAAAAGACATCTGGATCCCATCGTATCCAGAAAAGAGAGACCGCAGCTGCTGTGGTAGGAGATATATTTGGAGCCATGATTCCTTTGTTGGGAGTCGTGTTGAATTCCATCAAAATAAGAAAGTTGTCTACTATAGTGGATAACATGTTGACGAAGTTTTCAGGTGCTATAATCCTGATAGATGCTGAACTTGCAGCGGAAAGAGCTATGACTCTTCAAAATAGGCTTGCTTTAGACATTCTTTTAGCAAAGGATGGTGGCGTTTGCAAAATGCTTGGTGCGCGCCACTGTTGTACTTATATTCCAGACAATAGTGTGAAAATTAAAACTATGCTTGCTAATCTAACAAAAGAGAGTGCAGATTTGAAGGAATTGAAAGAACCAGGAGTGTGGGAGAAGGTTGGAAAAGGTCTTGCTTCAGTGGGACATTGGATTGGGGGAATTTGGAATGGAATATTGTTAAAAATAATAGAGGGAATTTTAATAGTGATAATTTGCATATTTGGAATTTGGGGAATAAAAAGGGGAATAATAATGATTATGGAAAGAATTAAGAGAAGAAAAGAAGAGAAAATTATGAAAAGAATGGCAGAAGAATACAAAGCGCAAACTAGGGGAACTAAAAGGAAAAGAGAACTGACAGAATTTTAATGGAATAAAATTTGTGGGCATGGTTTGGTGTGATGACAAGTAGTCATCAGAGGAGGGATTGATGAAGCAGAAAATGAAGGTTTTACATTTATTAACACGTAAACGTAGTGTGAAATAATCATGTGTGACTTTAACCGAACTAATAAAGATTGTACGGGGACAAAATGTGCCCTCAGAGTAGTTTGCCAACATTTATAAGCGTGCTTTATATAACGTGATGTATTAGAATTGCACTAATCCGACATAATCGTAAACGTGTGCTATGATTTGCTTGTTTGAAATGTTTTAGCTTAGCATAACTTTAGCGGAGGCTTTGGCCTAGTTGCCTGGTCTCACGGTTTAGATGCTCGTATTTTCCAATGTGCTATTAAACGTGTATTTCTGCTTGAAGCTGTACTTTTCCACTGAGACCGTTCACATGCTTATCTTAAGGTTTCGTGCCAGCCTGGCATATTTTCTCTTTACTCCAAGGTCGACTTGCAGGTGCGGACAATGGAGGCTCTGAAAGTGAGTTAATTGGTATAAAATGTTGCAACTTGCGTACCCATCTCCAAGGATAATGTATGCTTAAGTAAAAGCTTGAGAACTGTCGTTTTTGATTGGACAATTTGAAGCTAACCTATGAACCCTCCAATGGAAGACCCTACTGGATTTGAACTGTTGTCTATAAAACCCAGGTGCACGAGAGGAAAGTAGCTATTATCAGCCATTTGCCAGCGATTACGAACATTTGGACATTGCAGCTATTATGGCCCACTTTGCTGCGACGCCATTTTGAGAGACTTTGATGCTTTCTCTAATCGAGAGAAAGAGACTTTAATGATTCTTGCCCTAGAGACTTTAACTTTGATCCCTTGCATGAAGTAGTAGTTTTACCTTGCTGCCATGAGGCAATTGCCCCGTCGACCCCTGCCCCTTTGCCCCGTCCCATGCTGATCGAAATGGTACCCAAGCTGACCGAAGAACGGTACCTGTGAGACGAAGACTTCCTTGATTGCTGATCGTAATTGGTAAATATGAAAGGAAATTGTAAAATTGCATTGTGTTTCTTTTAGGTAACCAACTGCTGATTTTGATAAGAGCCCTAGTTAGGAGTTTTCTAAATTAATGTTGCTAAATTGTTTTTGCATGAAGTCCCACATGCCGATGCTAATTTGAGGTTAGACGAGGATTCCTTATGTCGCACGATGCAATTTGAGATCTTGTTATGCTGACTAAATGTATGCAATTAGTTCGTTACAGATTATCGTATTAGTGATTTGCATTGCTATTATCGAATGCCTTGTTATTCAAATGCTACATAGATTGCACTTGTTTCGCCGTTATGGACAGCTATTAATGTTCATATATGTTTATCATTTGGTGTTGAGACACATCTATATTGTGCTAGCTTTGTTAATATAGGGAAATAAAATTCACTAACTTTGAATAAACTGGTGTGGTTATTCCTGGCTGAAAGGTCAGGGTTCGCCGAAATGTATTCTGGATTAATTGTTAAGTGTTATGTTGATCAAGGTATTGCTTATGTTCGTTATTGATTATTGATTTGATGCAATTGATCGATTAAGAGTACGGAGAGTCCCACTTAGTCAAAAGATTCATCGGCCTAAAGAGCGTCCGAACACAGGTAAATTACTACTACGGACCGCTCTATCAGTAGATGGTAGAAAACTCTTCTTGCCTAGATCTCTATGGAAAGATGAAAATAGGTTCAGTACAAATGCAGGTTCATTTCTAAGCTGAGGCTTAATAAGAAAGAACTTTAGAAATAGGCTGCTGAATATAAAAGAGCAATCAAGGCATCTCTCGTCTTCGAACAGCCCCCAAAAGGAGGAGCATGAAGGATTGACAGCATTTAGGGTAATTCTCAAGGAAGAAACCTTCATCTGAGTGTTTGTGTGGAGACACACCAAAGTGAACTCTGGCAATACCCAAAGAATGAACAGATTCCTGAGTTCATCCAGGTAAAAAGCCCTTACTTCATGGTTCCTTGATTGTTTTTTAATCTTCTGGTTGTACTGCCAATGTGGAAACTGCCGGCCACCTTTGAAGAAGTTGGAAAATCATAACAGACACTCCACGCCTGAACACCAACTCCAAAAGAAAGATCAATTTCCCATGAGAACGAAGTGTCATATGATATAAAGGATTTAGAACATCAATGGTAAACAACAATAGATCCTTACTCCGCAGGCTTAATAATTTAAGCCATTTTGTACAAAACCAGTGGAGGTGGTGGGTTATCTGGAAAGGGGAATTCCTCGCTACTGTCTCAGCAAAGGGATCCATGACATCTGAAGCCAAAAAAAAGGTCCTCATAAAAATCTGTGAGATTTTTTACTCTTGACTTTCATTAGACATTAGACATTAGGGGAGAGAGGGTAAAAAGAAGCCAGCTACCCAAGAAAAGAACAAGGCATCTCTATTTCTTGCAAAAAGAATGTAATCCACCTAGTGAAGGAGCATAGCATTCTATCAGGACATGAACAGTTCTAGTCAGGAACTACCCTACCTCCTACAAATTATGCAATACTTTAGGAATGATGGGAATACTTCTCTGAGTCTCTATTACTCTATGTTGATAAGCCATGGAAGGAGGACACCAGATAAGGAGATCAGGGGCCTCATTATACATAGGGCACACGGTACCTGTTTACAGTGCTGAACACCTTTAACCCCTTCGCTTCGAGGCCTTCTCCCCTCAGGTGCCAGGCCTTTTTTGGCTATTTGGGGAAGTTTGCACTTAGGCCATCATAACTTTATGTCCATATAAGCTACCGACGCCAAATTGACATCCTTTTTCCAACATCTTAGGGATTCTAGAGGCACCCAGACTTTGTGGGTTCCCCTGAAGGAGACCAAGAAATTAGCCAAAATACAGCGAAAATTTCATTTTCTTCTAAAAAATTGGAAAAAGGGCTGCAGAAGAAGGCGTGTGGTTTTGTTCCCCTGAAAACGCCATTAACGAAAGGTTTGCGGTACTAAAATCACTATCTTACCAGCTTTCAGGAACAAGCAGATTTGAATTAGAAAACCCAATTTTTCAACACAATTTTGGCATTTTACTGGGACATACCCCATTTTTACTATTTTTTGTGCTTTCAGCCTCCTTATAGTTAGGGAAAGCAATGGGTGTGAAACCAATGCTGGATCCCAGAAAGCTAAACATTTCTGAAAAGTAGACACAATTCTGAATTCAGCAAGGGGTAATTTGTGTAGATCCCACAAGGGTTTCCTACAGAAAATAACAGCTGAAATAAAAAAATATTGAAATTGAGGTGAAAAAAACAGCCATTTTTCTCAATGTTCTACTATGTAACTTTTTCCTGCGAAGTAAGATTTTTGAAAGCATTATAACATTACGTCTGCTGGACTCTTCTGGTTGCGGGGATATATAGGGCTTGTAGGTTCATCAAGAACCCTAGGTACCCAAAGCCAATAAATGAGCTGCACCTTGCAATGGGTTTTCATTCTATACCGGGTATGCAGCAATTCACTTGCTGAAATATAAAGAGTGAAAAATAGGTATCAAGAAAACCTTTGTATTTCCAAAATGGGCACAAGATAAGGTGTTGAGAAGCAGTGGTTATTTGCACATCTCTGAATTCCGGGGCATTTCTCAATTAGATGTCTTTTTTGCACACTGTCTTACATTTGGAAGGAAAAAATGAAGAGAAAGACAAAGGGCAATAACACTTGTTTTACTATTCTGTGTTCCCCTAAGTCTCCCGATAAAAATGTTACCTCACTTGCATGGGTAGGCCTAATGCTCGGGACAGGAAACTCAACATGGACACATCACATTTTTACATTGAAATCTGACTTGTTTTTTGCAAAGTTCCTAGCTGTGGATTTTGGCCTATAGCTCAGCCGCCACCTAGGGAAACCTACCAAACCTGAGCATTTTGACAAATAGACACCTAGGGGAAGCCAAGATGGGGTGACTTGTGGGGCTCTCACCAGGTTCTGTTAACCCGAATTCTTTTCAAACCTCATAATTTGGCCAAAAAACACTTTTTCCTCTGAAATGAGTCACAAATATCCTTCGAGCCAGCATTCTCCCAAGTCTCCCAATAACAATGGTACCTCACTTGTGTGGGTAGGCCTAGTGCCTGCGACAGGAAATGCCCCAAAACACAACGTGGACAAATCACATTTTCCCAAAGAAAACAGAGCTGTTTTTTGGAAAGCGCCCAGCTGTGGATTTTGGCCTCTAGCTCAGCCAGCACCTAGGAACACTTATCAAACCTGCAAATTTTTTAAAAGTAGACACCTAGTGAAATCCAAGATGGGGTGACTTGTGGGTTCTCACCAGGTTCTGTTACCCAGAATCCTTTGCAAACCTCAAAATGTGGCTAAAAAAACACTTTTTCCTCACATTTTGTGACAGAAAGTTCTGGAATCTTAGAGGAGCCACAAATTTCCTTCCCCCTAGCATTCCCCCAAGTCTCCTGATAAAAATTATACCTCACTTGTGTGAGTGGCCCAGGTGCCTGCAACAGAAAAAGGCCAAATTACTGAAGAGATTGAGGGGATTGCACAGCCAGTTGATAAGCACATATTTTCTTTCATACATCATTAGGCTGACTCTGCTTTGGGGACCCACACAAGTGAGATATCAATTTACTTGGGAGACTGAGGAGAACGCTGGGTGGTAGGAAATTTGTGCCGGAGCGGTGATCCTACAAAGAAAAGTGAGGAAAATATGCTTTTTTAAGCAGATTTTGAGGATTGCAGAGGAGTCTGGGTAAGAAAATGATGGGGGATCCAGGCAAGCCACACCTTTCTGGACTCCTTGGGGTGTCCACCTTTAAAACATTTCTGGGTTTGGTAGGTTTCCCGAGATGAAGGCCGTACCCGGGACCAAAAACATAGGTGCCCCCCCTCCCAAACACAGGTAGTTTTGCAATAGATCATTTTGATGTGTCCATTTACTTCTGTGATGCTCCAAAACCTAAAACTGTGAAAAGAAATGCAGTTAGGTTATGTTAAAAAGACCCCTCACCCACCAACCAAGTTGGTGGCATGCTTCATCATCGGGGTCCCCCCCAAGACACCTAGCGTGTCACCGGTGTGCTGCGACGCCTGATTACAGCGGAGCAGGTTTTGTCATTTTTAGCACATACTGGTTACATTTGGCACGAGGTTGAGCGATGGTTCAGTAGATCAAACTTTATTAACAAGTGATTTCACAAAATTGAAATGCACTGTTAATAACTGATAGGCCAAAAAACGGAATCAATGACTCACAACTTGTGAGCTGTAAAGCTGCGTCAGGGCACACATCGCTTTACAGTCCATTCACACACCTTTCATACATGACATGCACAAGACCATTCACGCCGCCAGCCGCGGGCACAACACATTACAACACTTGCATCAACAGACAGTGCCATTCAAGGGCCCATCACTTTCATACGCCCACATGCCTGACACAGCAATTACACCAGCTACGCACACCGTCAGCCAAGCGCCACTCCATGCACACTGCCAGCCAAGCACCACCCCACGCACACCGCCAGCCAAGCGTCACTCCTCGCACACTGCCAGCCAAGCGCCACCCCATGCACACCGCCAGCCAAGCGCCACTCCATGCACACCGCAGCCAAGCGCCACCCCATGCACACCGCCATCACTTTTTTTGTTAAAAACCCACTAACTTATTATAAGTACAAAACTACAAACACAAAAGCTCTAACTGAATATATGACAGTAGTGCCAACAGTGAAACTGAACATATGAAATATAAAATAGTCAGTTTATGCTCACAGTATTTCCCAATTTTGTTTTTTGGGTGTGGTAACTCCTGAAACAGCCTGCCACACACAGCCCAGGCTTTGAAGGACGTTCCAGGCAGTACATCTGGCTTTCCCTTCGGATACCTCTTCGGGCACAAACTCTACGGGCCAGATGTATGAAATATTTTTGCACTTGCAAACGGTGCGAATCACAAAAATTGGCCGTTTGCGAGTGCAAAAACGTGGTCTGCGATGCATGAAAGGCATTCGCAGACCAAAAATAAGAAATCGCAAAAACTGTGATTTTTTGCGTTGCGACCTGGTTTTGCGAGTCGCATTTTGCGATTCGGTATTTCCAGTAGGA
This sequence comes from Pleurodeles waltl, assembly GCF_031143425.1. NCBI lineage: Eukaryota > Metazoa > Chordata > Amphibia > Caudata > Salamandridae > Pleurodeles > Pleurodeles waltl. The sequence goes on from NC_090436.1 coordinate 999,990,094, forward strand.
AATTGCGAGGCGCAAATTGCGATTTGCAAAATCCAAGTCGCAAAGAGATGCATCAAAAAAATCGCAAATTGCGATTTTTCGCAGAATGGCATTTTGCACTTGCAAAATACCATGAACTGAATCCAGGTGGTAACCAGGTGCAACCTATATAAAGAGGCCCAGAATGCCTCAAACTCTTTTCAACAATAGCTGCACTCTACGTCATGGCGAGGAGGATGAGGATCTTGGCAGGTTTGAGGAGAGGGAGGAGACAGGAGCGCATTTTCAGAGTGCGCATTACACTTTTTGACCTGACAGAGGAGGAAATATATGAGAGGTATAGGTTGAACTCAGCCTTGATACTTGATCTGATAGCTGAGCTACAACCCATACTGCAGCGCAGAACACCAAGGAGTCACAGCATACCCACCCACGTGCAGGTATTATGCCTCCTCCATCTACTCGCCTCAGGGAGCTATCAAGGGGTCATAGCAGCAGCTGGAGGGGTCATAGCAGCAGCTGGAGGGGTCACACAGAGTACCCTCTCCAGATTTTTCAATGCATTCATCAACGCCATGCTGAGCAAACTACACCAGTACATCAGATTCCCTCACACCCCACAGGAATTACAGCAGACAAAAAATAGAGTTTTACCAGATAGCACAGTTCTCCCACGTCCTAGGTGTCATAGATGGCACACATGTGGCAATCTGTCCACCATCAGCCACAGAGTATGTGTACCGCAACCGGAAATACCAATATTCCATGAATATACAGGTGATATGCAATGCCTCCTACATCATTACTGATCTCATGGCCAGGTACCCAGGGAGCACACATGATTCTTACATCTTTCGCCACAGCGTGATTCACCCAAGACTGCTAGCTGGGGAGTTTGGTGAAGGATGTCTACTAGGTAATGTCCCTCTGTACACTGGTGCAATGATGGCGCACCGATGTCAGATGGCTCAGTTATTCATCACACCCTCTGTCCCTTCCAGGAGACAGTCCTTACGTAGTGCACACCTTCATGATGATGCCCTACCTCAATCCTACAACACCAGCTGAACGGCGATACAATGCAGCACACAGGGCAACCCGCAACGTGATGGAGCGCACATTTGGACTGCTGAAGAGTCGCTTCCGGTGCCGGGCAAAAGTGGAGGGGCACTACAGTACAGTCCAGAGACAACATGTAGAATAGTGGCTACTTGTGCAATCCTGCACAATATAGCTACCACCAGGGGCATACCTGTAGAAATCAGTGATACTGAATCAGATGAGGATGACGATCCCATACCACCTCTACAGCCAGCAGACAGGACCAGTGCAGCAGAGGGAAGGTAAAGGCGTGCCGACATCACACACAACCATTTCAGACGTGAGTATTAATGACACAAATCCCCTGACAACTGTACCTGTAGTGAAATAAATGTATTACCTTAAGTCAGGTAATGTACGTGTGAGTAATAAAAAAAACAGGTAATGTGACAAACGCAAACCAATGAAGAACCAGAGTTATGCACTATTACTTCATAGTGTCCAACAGCAGTCCAATGGCAGCAAGAGTCATTTGTTTCGCCCACGCACACCACTCGGGTGCCCAGTTATGTCACTGGCACCTCTATTGTCACCCTCAGTGGCAGTGCTGTGACAGGCACTGCGCCATCTGGTGTCCGCTGCAGGTACGACAACACTGCTGAGGCTGGAACTGTCCTCAGTGTTCCCCAGTGCTAGCTCACTCGGAGTGGCTGATCTTGGTCCCATAATGTGTTCAATCACATTTGTGATCTGCACAAGTCCATTGACAACGTCCCTGCTGCTGTGTGCTGCCTCCACTTGCGCAGCCACTGCACGACAGGCAATCAGTGCTGTAGAATTTGCCATCCTGTTAAAGGAATGACAGAAGCTGGCAAACATGGTACGGAATCTGCGCTCCTGTCTGTGCTGGCTCACCCTTTCATGGCGCAGCTCCTGGCAGAGTTCACGGACAGCACTTGTAAGGTCCCTGGTGTCCTGTGATGCCTGCACCTGTCCCTCACGCAGCTGTACAATGTTACTATTGAGGGAGTCAAGTTGGCGATGCAGGCCCATCATGTTGCGGTTATGTTTGCGCAGGTTTTTGTCTAATGCAAGGATCCGCTTATTTTGCAGATGCTGCTGCTGCAGCATAGCAGCTTCCAGGCCACCAAATAAGGAGGGACCCTCACCTGACTCATGCTGCTGTGCCCGGGAATCTGTCGCAATCCTGCGTGGTGCTGTGGCTTGGATGACTCCTGCCCTCCTGACTCTGGCTGCGCCTGTCTGGTGCTGATGGGGTACTTGGCCCTCCCTGCTGCTCATCGGAGTCTTTGCTGAGCTCTGGCAGTGGCAGGGCCCTGGGCATGCGTCGGACATTCGCAATGTTGAGGGGCCCACTGGTGTTCGAATCTGAGGCCAGATGGGTGTCTGTCTCGCCAACCCGTGCAGATGCTGTCGCTGCTGGGCCTGGCCCACCTGCAACAACAATATGCAGCATGTCAGTTCTGTATGTTACATTTTCGGTCAGACAATGGCAATAAAGGTACAGGTACTGCTCTACACGGTGTTGTGTGTGTTGTGTTCCTCTGGGTGTCACTCTACTTAAATGTATTGTTGTGCTACTTTCAGTTCTGGGTTGTGGACTGCCACTACCATAATGCATTGTAGTGCTGCTTCTAAGATGTGGACTGGACTACTTCTCACACTGTTTCACATTACTTGCTAATTCCTAAGGGGCTTTTGTGCATACACATATAGGGTTACAAAACAATATTGCACTTACCTTGGCTGGTACTTGGTGTGCCGGATATGTCGATCTCTGTGACCCCAGTCACAGCTTCAGGGAAGAGTGTGGACTCCACTAGGTCCTCCAATGGTGTTGATAGTGCCTCTGTGGGTGGACCGCCTCCTGTGCCCCCGCCTCCGCAAGTCTCCTTGCCACCCTCTCCTTTGCACGGGACCGCAGGTCATACCACCTTTTTTTTATCTCTTCAATGGAGCGATGTGCCACTCCAATTGCGCAGATTTTGGACTGTACGTCCAACCATAGTCTCCTCTTTTCACTCTCAGGCACCTGGAGTGAGCTTTTTCCAAACAGGCGGTCAAGGCTCCTCACCACCTCCTCAGTTAGTACCTCAAGCTCCTGCTCTCTGAATTTCAGATTGTGCTTCCTTTCACCCTTCTCCTGTGCTTAGCCTGGGGTATCCATCCTTGCTCAGGTGTTCTTGCTCCTTCTGAGTGCTGCTCTGTGTGGCTGGGCTGCTCTCTCTCAGGATGCTAGTTTGGGTGTGGCATCGGAAACTGCCTGGGATGACTCATTTCCTGCTGGTGATGTCATCAGGCTCCTCCAGGTGTGCTTTCTCGAACTTTCTCGCAATTTGCGATTTTTTACCGAATCGCTAAAAATTTGCAATTTGCGATAATGCAAATTGCGATTCGGTAAATGGGCCTCGCAAATCACAAATAGCGATTTTTAAGAAATCGCTATTTCCGAATCGCAATATTGTTACATGGCCAATTGCGATTCGGAAATAGCAATTTCTTAAAAATCGTTATTTGCGATTCGCAAGCTCCAGTTTTCATACATATGGCCCTACATTTCTTGGCGTGAAAGTCTTTTTTGGGAGTAGGAGGAATCTGATCAGGAAAGTAGTGATCTTTCAATCTAGCCACATCCTTCACAACTGCTACTCAGGAACTCTTGCATGATCCACCATAACAAGACTCTCTATCACTGACTCCTGAAATTGAACAAATGTCATCCTTTGGATAGCCTTTCCGGTTAGAGCGGATTGTGTCACAAGCAACAGTGTCCATTCTGAACAACTCCTTTAAAAACTGAACTCCAGTGTAGAAGTTATCTACATACAAATGGTGACCTTTGTTAAACAGTTGTCTACCAAGTTCCCATACAATTGCCTCGCTAACTCCAAAAGTGGGCGGACAACCAGGGGGGGTCAATACTGGAATCCCTACCAGTGAAGACCTGGAAATTATAAATATATCCTGTACTACTTTCTGACAGCATATACAATTTAATTCCATACCGTGCCCTCTTGCTGGGAATGTACTGCCTAAAAAACAAATGACCCTTGAACAGGACCAAAGACTCGTCCACACTTATTTCTTTGCCTGGCACACAGATCTACAAAATAATCAAGGACAGGCCTAATCTTAAAAAGATGGTCACAATCGGGGTGATCTTGTGGCAAGGCTAAAGCATTGTCAACAAAATGCAGCATCTGAAGAAGAAGCAAATACTGATTACGAGTCATTTTTGCTGGAAATATAGCTGTTGCCATCAAGGGGCTAGTAGACCAATAAGAAGCCAGTGACGGCTTCCTTATCAACCTCATCAAAAAAGTCAAACCCAAGAGCTTTTTCATCTCTTCCAAATTTGTGGGAATCCAATGGGTAGCTCTAGACTGAGGCCTAAGTCTGGCAGCGTTGTCCCTTAAATAATGCTGCGCATAAAAATTAGTCTGCTCAACAATCTCTTCCAAAAATACATCGTCCATAAACAAATCAAAGAAATTGATAGGCAAAAGGTTTTCTGTATTTACTCTACACCCTGGGACACTAGTAAAGGCAGGCAACTGTGGCTGTTCCATGTTTGGGGCAACCCAGATGTCAGATCTTCCAATTGGAAGCCTTTCAGCCGCTGGCTGCTGCACAATTGGCACATCGATTTCCTCCTCGAAAAGAGGCCCTTCATCTGCACTGAGAGTGGCTTCCTCATCAGAAAATTCCTCTCGGATAGACAACTCTCTCTTCCTCCTCTGCCTCAGATGCAGAGTCCGTCTCATAATCATGGTCACAAGATGACTCAAAAAGCATGCCAACAACCTTCTGAGCAGTCACTCTGCAGCTAGCCATGATCCTTTCTAAGAAGTGTAAAGTGACAAATGCGCCAACAACAACCAGCACTGTCTAAAATGAGGAATAAACAAAATGTGGCTTTATTACAAAGAGTTATGTATTCAAAAACCATACCACTCACTTGCCTGAAAAAGCTAGACTCACTAGCAACTAATCTGCACAGACTCAGCAATCACTAATGATTTCCCACTAAAAATAAAAAAGAAAAGCATATTAGACATAAGACAACACAAATATTGTGCACAAATCTAAGGACAATTTCACACACAATCCTGCATTTAGTACACCACCTACAAACATGTCATTCATGCATGACTACAATACTCCTTTTGAGAAAAATTAGTTACCTAAAACATGCAACTATGCAAACTGCAGGTCAACCACTACCAAAACGAGCCACAACAAAAGAAGCAAAAGCTTTGAACTAGAACAAAAAAGAGAAATAAACTGTTATAATCACAAGTGCAAACACTTTGCCAATTGAGAAACACCCCACCACCAAATAGTTTAAAAGTTTCCTTGGTGTCTGGTGGTCACCGGGGAAGATGTGCCTAAACAAATACTAGGCCGATCTGCCCCAAAAAGGGACAGAAACGGTGTAAAATATTATGTCCCCCTGCGCAAAAAACACACACAAAAAAAGAAAATCCCTGGTGCATAGTGGATTCTGCCCCCCTTTGGGGCAGAGGGCCAAAAAAAAGAGGGCCGATCTGCCCCCAAGGTGGGCAGAACTGCCTGAAAGTGTTTGTCCTCCTTTGGGGGGGCGACCCTTGCCCAAGGGCCACCCCCACACAAACAAACTAATAAAAACACATCCCTGGTGCCATTGGGGCAGATTGGCTGAAAAATAATTAGCCAATCTGCCCCCAGGGGTGGCAGAAATGGCATATAAGATTATGTCCCCTTTCGGAAGCAGCCCTTGCCCAAAGGGCCGCCCCCACACAAAAAACTCAAACACACACACATAATTCCTGGTGCCTAGTGGATCTGCCCCCCTTGGGGGCAGATGGGCCAATAAAACTAGGCCAAACTACCTAAAATGTTTGTCCCCCTTTGGGGGGGGGCGACCCTTGCCCAAGGGGCCGCCCGCACACAAAAAACCCACACATCTCTGGTGCCATCGTGGCTTCTACCCCCACTGTCAGATCGGCTGAAAAATAAGTAGCTAATCTGCCCCCAGGGGGGGCAGAAACGGCGTATAACATTATGCCCCCTTGGGGGAGTGGCCCTTGCTCAAGGGGCTGCCCCCCTGCACAAAAAAACTCACACACACACACACAATCCCAGGTGCATAGTGGATTCTGCCCCCCTTGGGGGCAGATGAGCCAAAAAACAATGCTGATCTGCCCCCAAGGGCGGCAGAACTACCTAAAAGTGTTTGTCCCACTTTGGGGGGTGACCCTTTCCCAAGGGGCCGCCCCAACACACAAAAAAAACAACAAAAAAAACACATCCCTGGTGCCATCGGGGCTTCTACCTCCCATGGGGGCAGATCGGCTGAAAAATAATTAGCCGATCTGCTCCACGCTCAAAACACGCACACAGAACAAATTGCCTGGTGCCTAGTGAGCATTCTGATGTGATCGGGCAGCAGGAATGCTAAAAGAGGCATCGAGGGAAAGGAAAACCCTTTCCTTTCCCCGATGCTTCTTTTGTATCAATCCGCCCCTGGCCGGAGTAGAAAATCACCTCCTTCTCGGCGGACACGCAGGAAGCAAATTGCTTCCTGCGCATCCGGCGGCCTCTATGATGTCAGCACGCGATCGCATGCTGATGTCATTAGATGGGGGGGCGGAAGTGGAAGGGGAAGCGATTCCCCTTCCAGCCCTGCCAGGGGCGTGTGGGAGGGAGGCCCTCGGGGAGAGAGCCAGCGCTTTCCCCCAGGGCCGGGTGCAGGACGTAACAGTTACATCCTCGGCACACGAGCGGTGCTTCCCAGGAGATAACCATTACATCCCAGGCACCCTGGGGGTTAAATGGGTGCACCAGGTTCAAACTGGGACAGTGCACTCCATTACAGTAAATGCAATGCCCCCAGCACAACCATGAATTTCCCTACTCTCGAGGCAGCATATTAGTGAAAAGGAAGCCATCTGTCTCATTCCATCTGTCCACCTTTAGCTATGCAGGCAGAAACACAGTCTGAATTTGAAAGGTGTGTAGAGTTACTGCCTTTCACATCTTTCAAGGAGTGTCCTCGGGGCATATTAACTGTGGGAAACCTCTATGTGGTGCAGTGTCAGTGAGCCTTGTGACTGCTTCTTTGCCCCTATACCTATATCTGTGTCACAGCACAGAGGCACAGGGTTTCCTTTTTTACATCGGGCCACAAGTCCTACACAGATAAGGGAATGTGAAATTGTGCTGGTGCTACATATGCACTGTCACGATCTAGATCACAAAAGGGGCATAGAAAGCCTGTGCAGCTCTTTTTGTAATATAAAGTGCCCAGGGGTGCAGAGAGAGGGTGCACATTCCCATTCTGTTCTACAGCTAACATCCAATTAGACGTGCTGTATATGACAAAGAGTGGGGTCGACTTTCATCTGCTTGTAGCAGTGGGTGTTGGTAGTGTTATTTACACAAAATCTGAGCCGCATAAACGTGCACCAAAAGGATGGATATAATGCTTTTTAAATCACAGCTACTTCTTTCCACTTGAATGATGGAACGGTGTCCTTTCTTGACATCTTGCCATGAATGAATAAATATTTTGTCATTCCCCTTTGATGATCACTGAGGTGACATGGTGAGTAAAAAAACAATGGATTAAACTTTGATCTGTGCCTGGGCTGAATGTTTGCATTGTTCAGCATTCTGTCCATCATCTGTTCTTTTTGCTTTTGTCATCCTAAGTGGGAAGGGAATGCCCAGACATGGGTCCCATGCTCACTGTGCCACTGGATTCAAGCTAGCTTGGATCATGAGGGGTGATACCCCAAAACCGGTCCAAGGATGCTTGTTTCCGGTCCATGGAGAACCTTGCCTGGCAGTTTGGGCTGGACTCTTTCCATGGGATGGAGGCCAAGACTGATTTGCAGATGGTTGTGTTCAAACTGGGGTGGTGTGGTGAGAAAAAAATGGTGGATTAAACCCAGATCTGTGACTTGGGGTGAATGTTTGCATTGATAAGTGTTCTGTTCCTCATCTGTTCCTTTTTGCTTTTGTCACCCTAAGTGGGAAGGGTATGCCCAGCCGTGAGTCTAGTGCTCACTGTGCCACTGGATTCAAGCTAGTCTGGCTGATGAGGAAAGATACCCCGAATCTGGTCCCAGGATGATTGTTTCTGGTCCACGGAGGACCTCGCCTGGCAGTTCAGGCTGGACTGTTCCCAGGAGGATCTGATCCCAATCTGGGGTGGCGTGGTGAGCAAAACAACAATGTATTAACCCCAGATCTGTGACTGGAGATGAATGTTTGCATTGTTCAGCATTCCGTCCAACATCTGCTCTTTTTGCTTTTGTTGCCCTAAGTGGGAAGGATATGCCCAGACTTGGGTCCCGTGCTCACTGTCCCACTGGATTCAAGCTAGCCTAGCTGATGAGAGTGATATCACAAAGCTGGCTCTAGGATGCTTGGTTCCAGTCCAGGGAGGACCTGGCCTGGCTGTTTGGGCTGGACTGTGCCCATGGTGAGCAGGGTCAAGACTGATTTGCATATGGTTGGTTCCAAACTGGGGTGACGTGGTGAGCAAAAAAGCAATGGATTAAACCCAGATCTGTGACTGGGGATGAATGTTTGCATTGTCTCTGTTCAACTAAACCATTGAGGGAGGATGGAGCTAGGTGTATGTGTCACATGAAGAACCTGGGACAGCTTTTTAGGATTGAGCGCAAAGCACTCTATCCCTGGGGTAATCCCTCTGTGGGCTTGTAACCACTCTCATGTCAGAACATCAGTTTGGTTAGCTCTTGGGATTACCTTTTAAAATATGCTCGATTTAATTAGTGAAAGGCATGTACACGTCATGCCTTTTCCGGTGTTTAGCCCACCTTGAGCGCACTGGCCAACTACTGAAAACATATGAGACTCCATGTTTTCGTTATGGTTTCTGTACTAATTTTTCTGTTTATTTCATAGGCAGTGCAATCTCGCTGGGCAGTAGTAGAGTTCTTTGCATGACATCAATCACTTTTGCCGGTTACATGGATAGTTGCACTTTTTCCTATATGTTTCACTGCGAGCAAACTTCTGTTTCCTTTTGTCTGTTTGCTTTGTGCTTATGGCAGCTGTCGGCTCGCTTATGTGAATCTGTTTTACTTTTCAGTTTATGTGGCAAGAAAAGTCCAGTTAGGAGTTTACAAAGCTAATAGCTATAACTCGAGTAAACGTGAGACCCATTGCATTGCAAATGCTTGTTATTTTTTTGTAGTCTATCTGGAACTCAGGTACACATGTGGGTGACCCAGCAAGGAGTCAGATTCCGTAGCCTAAGAAAAAGTGGTACTGTTGTATGGCTTGTTTCTGGGGCGCAGAAATACATGCATGTGTCCCAGCATGATTCCACACACTGAATGTATTCTTAGCCTAAGAAAAAATACAAACAACTTCTGGCTCCTTGCTGGGGCTCAGCTTATGTCCCAGAAAGGAACCTTATGTCAGCGGGATTGTTTTCCTTAAGGCTAAGACAAAATCCAAACCACAGACAGGTGTGTCTATTTCTAAGGAAAGACGTAGATGCTCTCATCAGAATCTGGATACATGTTAGGGCACAGATACATAAGTATGTGCCCCAGGACGGAGCTAGATGCAGTTTAGATTTTTTTCTTATCCTAGAAAAAATCCAGTTACCAGTTGGCTTTAACCCAAGACAGAGGCTTAGGCTGATAGAAGGAATATACACAAGTTATATGTACACAAACCCAAAACAGGTAAGTAACAGTAAGAAAAATTGTGCAAACAATGTAGAATCACAATAGGATGCAATAGGTAGACATAGGTCTAGGGGCAACACAAACCATATGCTCCAAAAGTGGAATGCGAATCACAAATGGACCCCAGACCTATGGGAGGTTGTAGAGGGTTGCTGGAACTGTGAGAAACCAGTAAGGGTGTCCAAAATACCCCACTCCAAGACCCTGAAAAGTAGGAGTGAAGCTACCCTACTACCCCAGAAAGACAGAATAGTCGTGATAGGGGATTCTACAAGAACGACAAGTACCATCAAAACACTGAAGACGGATTCCTGGACCTGAGGACCTGTAAAGGAAGGGGACCAAGTCCAAGAGACACAATAGTGTCCAGGGGAGGCAGGAGCCCAGAAAACCCTGGATGAAGGTGCAAAAGGGCTGCCTCTGGGTGGAAGACGCTGAAGATTCTGCAACAACGAAAAGGGCTAGGAACTTCTTCTTTGGATAGAAGATGTCCCACGGCGTACTGGAGGTTGCAGAAGTGTTTCCAGGCAGAAATACTGCAAAGAAGCCTCGCTAGCTGCAAGAGTCGTGGTCGAGGGTTTTTGGGTGCTGCTGGGGATCAGGAAGGACCAGGATGTCGCCCCTTGGAGGAGGAGGAGGAGACTGGGGGGCACTCAGCAACTCAGAGAGCCCCTGCAGAAGCAGGCAGCACCCTCAGAAGTACCGGAGCAGGCACTTAAAAGATCTGTGAACTCAGAGTCACAAAAGGAGGGTCCCACAATGTCAGAGTCCAACTGAGCGGGTTGAGCACTGCAGGACGGAGTGCTGGGGACCCAGGCTAGGCTGTGCACAAAGGAATCCTTGGAGAAGTGCACAGAAGCCGGAACAGCTGCAAATAACGCAGTGCACAGGTTTGCTGTCTGGCGTGGGGAGGCAAGGACTTACCTCCACCAAATTTGGACAGAAGGGCCACTGGACTGTGGGAGACACTTGGACCCAGCTCCTGTGTTCCAGGGACCACGCTCGTCAGGATTAGAGGGGACCCAGAGGACCGGTGATGCAGAAGTTTGCAGAAGTTTGGTGCCTGCGTTGGCAGGGGAAGATTCCGCCGACCCACGGGAGATTTCTTCTTGGCTTCCAGTGCAGGGTGAAGGCAGACAGCCCTCAGAGCCTGCACCACCAGGAAACAGTCAAGAAAGCCAGCAGGATGAGGCGCTACAATGTTGCTGTAAATCGTCTTGCTACTTTGTTGCGGTTTTGCAGGCATCCTGGAGCAGTCAGTGGTCGATCCTTGGCAGAAGTCGAAGAGGGAAGTGCAGAGGAACTCTGGTGAGCTCTTGCATTCGTTATCTGAGGAATAGCCCAGAGGAGAAACCCTAAACAGCCAGAGAAGGAGGTTTGGCTGCCAAGAAAGGAGGGTTGGCTACCAAGAGAGGTAAGCACCTATCAGGAGGGGTGTCTGACGTCACCTGCTGGCACTGGCCACTCAGAGCAGTCCATTGTGCCACAACACCTCCGAATCCAAGATGGCAGAGGTCTGAGACACACTGGAGGAGCTCTGGGCACCTCCCCTGGGAGGTGCAGGTCAGAGGAGTGGTCACTCCCCTTTTCTTTGTCCAGTTTCGCACCAGAGCACGGCTGGGGGATCCCTGAACCAGTGTAGACTGGCTTATGCAGAGATGGGCACCATCTGTGCCCATCAAAGCATTTCCAGAATCTGGGGGAGGCTACTCCTCCCCAGCCCTTCACACCTATTTCCAAAGGGAGAGGGTGTAACACCCTCTCTCAGAGGAAATCCTTTGTTCTGCCTTCTTGGGACTGGGCTGCCCAGACCCCAAGAGGACAGAAACCTGTCTGAGGGGTTGGCATCAGCAGCAGCTGCAGTGGAGACCCCGGAAAGACAGTTTGGCAGTACCCGGGTTCTGTGCTAGAGACCCGGGGGATCATGGAATTGTCCCCCCAATACTAGAATGATCTTAGACATGTTACATGGCCATGTTCGGAGTTACCATTGTGACGCTACACATAGGTAGTGACCTATGTGTAGTGCACGTGTGTAATGGTGTCCCCGCACTCACAAAGTTCGGGGAATTTGCCCTGAACAATGTGGGGGCACATTGGCTAGTGCCAGGGTGCCCACACACTAAGGGCCATATGTACAAACACTTTTTCCCATAGACACAGAATGGGGAAAAATCTTTGTTACATCTGGCCCTAAGTAGCTTGCCACCTAACCTTCACCAAGTGAGGCTTAGACATATAGGTGACTTATGAGTTACTTATGTGCAGTGAAAAATGGCTGTGAAATAACGTGGACGTTATTTCACTCAGGCTGCAGTGGCAGTCCTGTGTAAGAATTGTCTGAGCTCCCTATGGGTGGCAAAAGAAATGCTGCAGCCCATAGGGATCTCCTGGAACCCCAATACCCTGGGTACCTAGGTACCATATACAAGGGAATTATATGGGTGTACCAGTGTACCAATGAGAATTGGTATAATTAGTCTCTAGCCTGCAGTGATAATTTTAGAAAGCAGAGAGAGCATAAACACTGAGGTTCTGGTTAGCAGAGCCTCAGTGATACAGTTAGGTACCACACAGGGAACACATACAGGGCATACACTATGAGCACTGGGGTCCTGTCTAGCAGGATCCCAGTGACAGAAGGGCAAAAACAAACATACATACAGTGAAAATGGGGGTAACATGCCAGGCAAGATGGTACTTTCCTACAGAAAATAATCAACTTTTTCACCCTTCCTTTAACTTTTCCCTCTGGCCACAAGTGCACAAATTCTAGCATGCAGGATCTCAGATAACTAAACCTTTAGGTTGCCAAATGTTGTGCTTATCTATCTGCTAGACCAAATGTTTTAGGCAAATCGAAAAATGCTTGCTCATCACCGCAAACAAAGGTCTTGCATGCCAAATTGTGAGTCATTTTGTACATTTATCTTGCATAGCAATATTTGCTCACACAACCAAAACCACTGAATGGTTTTACACCAGACGTGGCTTGAATGTAGAACTTTATCCAGAAAATATGCTATTGTTTGTTTGGTGTTCATCTATTCAGTGGTTTTGAGATATTTGTATTTGAAAAAGGTGGTTTGTGGGCTTCAATGGAATAACATTTGTGTGTATCTTGTTAGTTGAAAAGTAATTTCTTGATTTGCCTATCCTATAAATGTCGCATTTTTTATGGTTATGCATGATATTTGATAGATATATGCTGAGATTACTCTTGGTATTTTCTGATTTGTGCAGATCCATTTGCAAATTAGTTTGGCACAGTGTGATGAATCTGCACACACCTTTGCAGAAACATGATTGATATTGCAAGTTTTGTTCCAATCAATTAAAGGGAATGAGTCAATAATATTTTAATTTGCTTATAACTTTGATGTTGAATAGTACATCTGTATGAATGTAGTAGGCAGTTAGTACGTTACACCGAGTGCAGGTATGTTTCAAGTTCTATGCCGATCTATTAGAATTGCGGGGAGGGAGGTAGTGAAAAGAGGGGGCCAAAAATATTTTTGATTTATTAATAATGTTGGCACCTTTTGATGGATCTATTTGTAATTTGAAAGAGACCTAGCCTGTTCAGCCTTATCTTGATATTTTTAATTTCATGTGGATCCATCAAAGGGGGGAAGTTAAAAAGCGTGGAGTCAAAAGGTGGGTACCTTGTGCTGCTTACACTCTGTGCCACGTCCAGTTATCCCTTATTAGTAGAATAGAGGTGTTTCTAGCAGCTTAGGCTGATAGAAGGAAGCTATGGCAAAGCAGCTTAGGCTGAACTAGGATACATGCAAAGCTCCTACTATACCACTTATATCATATAGCACAATATCATAAGGAAACACAATACTCAGTTACTAAAAATAAAGGTACTTTATTTTAGTGACAATATGCCAAAAGTATCTCAGAGAATACCCTCACTTAGGAGGTAAGTAATATACACAAGTTATATGTACACAAACCCAAAACAGGTAAGTAATAGTAAGAAAAATAGTGCAAACAATGTAGAATCACAATAGGATGCAATAGGTAGACATAGGTCTAGGGGCAACACAAACCATATGCTCCAAAAGTGGAATGCGAATCACGAATGGACCCCAGACCTATGGGAGGTTGTAGAGGGTCGCTGGAACTGTGAGAAACCAGTAAGGGTGTCCAAAATACCCCACCCCAAGACCCTGAAAAGTAGGAGTAAAGCTACCCTACTACCCCAGAAAGACAGAATAGTCGTGATAGGGGATTCTACAAGAACCACAAGTAACAGCAAAACACTGAAGATTCCTGGACCTGAGGACCTGTAAAGGAAGGGGACCAAGTCCAAGAGTCACGATAGTGTCCAGGGGAGTCCTGCGTGGAGTCCTGCGTGGAGTCAAAAAGTGGTCAATTGTTAATAAGATTGGCAGTGTGTGTGATGATTCTGCACAAAATTTGGCACAAGCTTGGAAGGATTGGTTTTCTATTGCTGTGTTAAGGTTCTCCATTTACTAATAACTTTAGTGTTGTTTCAATAATCTGCAAATGGGACAGCCAGTTGACAAGTTGCAGTCAGTATAGATTTAACAGGTTTAGTGCCAATCTAAAGGAGGTGTAAAAAGGGTGGGGGCTCAAAACATGTTTCATTTACTAATAACTTTGACAGAGTTTAATGAATGTACATGAAATCTGACAGAGTCTTAACATGTTTAGCCCTCTTTTGGTTTTCTCAGTTTCATCGAGCTGTTTTTTGAATCTGAATGAAACTAGATAGCTACAAAATTAGGTATAGTGCAAGGCCGACAGGCACTATTATTAATCTCCCCTGCTCACAACAATTGGTTACAGGGTCTGACTTGAGGCCGTCTATTGCTCAGAATAGGTACATGACAGGTGAATGCAGTGCATCATTAAAAAAACATAACATTCACTGAAAAACACAGTTAAGGTTCAGTGAAAATCAGCAAAAAAAAAAGGCCTGAAATTTGCCAGTTACAGTGTACAATTCATAACTCACACCCATGCCCTGCCATATTTTGTTCTTTGTAGACTGCATTGTTTTAACATGCTATTGGCTATGGCATGTACTGAGCAGTACTGAGCAGTACTGAGCAAGGTAAAAGTATGATAAAATGGTGTGTTTGGTGCATTAATGACATCAGTGATGCCATAATTTATATAATTCGCTATTTCATAAGTGATGTCATCAATTGTGTCATTTAACAGGTCATGACTGATGTAATATGTGAGGGTATAGACAGTGCATAATGAGGTGCAAGTTACTTTACAAAATAATCACTGATGTATTTCAGATTTTTGGGGATTTTGTTTTGTAACCATACCTCCAATTTAACTATGTTTTTCCAGTGAATTTCAGAGGTTTTTTTAAACATATGCTATGATATAGTAACAAAACCAAACTATAACTTCATGTTAACATTTGATTTTTCAATCATATTCCACGTAGAACACATTTTTGGACCCCACCTCTTTTATGGTTAACCTCCAGTCAGGCCCTGGACCCATCCTCTGCAAGTGTCTGACCCCACTGTGGGCAGCCTTTAGTCCTGCATGCCACCATCCATTGCCAACAGAACTCTTCTATGCATGAGTCGCCCCTCGCTACACGCACGCTTCAAGTGTGTGTAGAAGGGCTGAGCCTCTGGACTGGCTCTGAGACCCACCCTCTACAGGTGCCTGCCTATTGCTGTGCAAGACCTTCAGCTGTGTGCACCTGAGGTTTGGAAAACTGGTGCAGTGAATCTTGTAACTTTTAAAATAGTTAACTTTGTTAAGAAAAGAAACTACTTGTTGTTGGTTAAGGGAGGCTATTTGCAAAGTGCATCTTAAAAATCACTTCCCTAGTCGTCCATTAAAAAAAAATCCATATTTTAAGCCTTTTCACAACTGCAATTCCTAGATCAGGTGCCACAGCTCGAGGGCAATCCCATGGTGCCACAGATGATTCATGAATCCTTGAAGATAATTGGAAAGATTGTATTAGTTCATATAACTGTATTGTAGCTATACTTTTTACTGTGCTTTCTTTCCTGAGGGATACAGAACGTTTACGAACTTCAGTAATGGCTCCTGGACAGCATCAGGAGCAGAGGGGAAGTACAGAGGAAGCTGTTCATAAGAGGAATGATGATCATGAAGATGCATATTATTTTCTTTTTTTCAAGTTCCTATTCCTTTGTTGAAGTTGTATTTGTGTATACCCAAAATGTAAAAGCACAAAAACACTAAAAAAACATTTTTTTATGAAAACTGAAAAAATGGTTCTTTTTAGAATCAACTCTTATGACTTAAAGAAAGACAAAAATTGTTGTTGTTTGCCTTGTAAGTAGTCCAAATCAGGTTCAATGCAAATGGTGTACCTGAAAAAAAAGGAAGAGTAAAGCTGTGCATTAGAGTTAGAGACAGATGGCATAAAACAAGCCCCTAACGCCACAGGAGCATTACTTTTAGTGACGCTCTGGTGGTTTTGTGTACAGTGCCATATTTACAAAGGAGCCCTAAGCCACTTTTTGTGGCTTAACAGCGCCTTGTAAATATGGGCCCCTGTGATGCAATTTTCTGCAGCAAAGAGGCATGCAATGGGTGTCGCTGTGGGCGTTCCAGTGCAACACCCATTGCATTTGATGGAATAAAAAATCAGACGCAGCACCAAAAACACACCAGGGGTGGCGTTAGCATGGCACAACGAGGAGAAATACTTTTATTTCTCTTCATTTTTGCTTTTTCTATGTGTATTGCAGAATGCAACTTATAAAGGATTTTGTTTTTGTATAAATAGTTTTTTTGTTTTTTTTTAAAACTATAAATGATTTGCGAATACTCCACGCTTCCAAGGCAAAGCCCCATTTTACAGCTGGTTTCTCTATTGTTCTCCTTGTGGCTTTTGTGGACGATCAGTGGGTCCTATAAATAGTAAACTGAATTATAAGGTTTGTTCTCAGACAGACCCTCTGCCCCATCCTCCACAGGTATCCAACCCCAACTGTGTACTTGGCACAGCAGGAGTTGGTCACAGGCAATCGGCCCAAGCCACACATAATCTCCCACCCTCTGTGGGTGATCAACCCACCCCCCAGCCATGCACAGTCTTCAGCTTAGAAGGCAGGATCTCTGCTACAGTCATCCGTCCCTGACTGCCAGGTCCCAGGGCTGTATACTGATGCCCCCTACCCACAGCCACGGGTCGCCAACAAGGCCTTGCCTGCAGTCAGGCCCTGTGCTCCACTATCCGCAAGCATCTGGGTGTGGCTGAAGACCAAGTGGTTTATAAATGTCATCTGAACACCTGCAATATAGGATGATATTTCACTTAATATTTAGCTTTCTGTATTACCTGATTTACTAACTGATTTCGTACACTTTAGAAAGATTTAGAACGTTTGAACATCAGAGACTGCCGATATTCCTCTCAACATTTTGAGATCTGTGGTATTGTTGGGGATAATATTTGAAATGTGGTTTATGCACCAATGTGTGTGATTGTAAATCAAATGTTAAAAACACATTTATTTAGTTGAAAACCTATCGCTTTTTTTTTTAGAAGAAACTCCACTTCACAGGTGCCAAACATCCCAGCAGTGAAAGGGTTATTACTTTATTGCCAGAGGTACACTGTTCATATAAAGATTCTCAGTTTGCCCATTTCCATTCAAAACGTTATTGTTACATATTCATTTTTAGTTTCTCTGTCTTTCAAAAGACTGCCAGTTTGGTAACTATACTCAATGACCTTTGCAGTGCATTTCACATGTGCACACCTTGAAAGTTCAAATACAATTCTAACGTATTTTGATTTTGCGCTGGATTTAATGGGCAAACATTGACCTTTGACTATTGACTTCTTAGAGTTGATAACTGACAGCTTTAACTGCAGTAGGTTTTTAAGTTGTGAGAACACAAGTACAGGGTCCCTTCTTAAGAGCCCACAGCCGATGCTGCCAAGTGCTGAGGTCCTCAAATGCCCAGACTGTCTACTTTTGATTCTATCTCGTGTCTCCTTCTGCCAACACCCTGCCTCCTTGTCTCTCTATCTTACTCTTGCATGCTTTTTAATCCTGCTTTCCTGCGTTGTTGCGTTTTTCCTATCTTCATCGTTCTTACTGTCCTTTCTGTCTTTCTCTCTCTTCCGCTGGATCAAAGTCTCAAAGTAAGTCCACGTCCCCAGAAATGAACATCTTTGCCCACTATCTTCAATCACATGTGCAAACTAAGCACTGAATCAAAATTTGACGATCTGAGTTTTGCAGAGGAGGTTGAAAACACTTGGATACTCTTGCAGGGAGTAGGGATCATTTCGAGTTTCCAGAAATGAGGTATGCCACCACAAAGGCATCTAATTCGGAAATCTAAAGCCTATTTTGCAAAGTGAGGATTACAGCACAGGGAGCAGTGTTACTATTATCTTGGAAGTTGCTCTTTGAACATCAGTGATCTGGGACCTGTTGCTGCCGGTTGACCAGATACCCTTTGAGACAACATTGCCACATCAAAATCTCCTTGAGGATCTCGCCTTTGTCACTCTGGCAGCCGAGATTCTTCAATAGATGCTGCTACTCATGCATGCTGCAGTTTGAGTTCAAAAGGTTTCTTGATGGTTTGCTGTGCTTTAAAGGTGGATCACAACATGTAGAGATGACCATAAAGTATCGCACAAGATCACGAGATGAAGCATCAAGCTAATGCAAAACTGTGGAAAATGAAATGGTCCAAAGAGGAAGCACATGGAAACCCTGACTCCAAGGAGCTATTGAACGCTTATGAGGAACTACCTGTTCACTGAAGACATGTAGTCAGAAGAAAACCGCCCAGCAGATAAGGACACAACATGTATAACAAATAATGTAATGCAATGAACTGCATTGTGTGTCACAAGTAAAACCAGTACAGATACAGTAAGGCCTAGTGATGCTAAAGGTGTCCAACAAAGCATCACATCCACGACATTCTGGACATGTGGAAATTCAGCCCACTAGTGACTGCGAAAAAGACCTGATGTGAGCTTCACTGACTTCATCACAACATCAAGGGATACACAATCAGTGACAGGGCTATGATGTCATCAAGACACAAATGTAATATGTGGTCTATCTGCCACCAGGCTACACACAAAAAGATGTCTGTATGTATGTATGTGACCCACGTTATTGTATTCTTCCTGAGTGTGTAACAAAGCTTAATAGCACATTGTGCCCAGACCCTGATGAACAGAGAGCAATGGTATTACCTACAGGAACACACTTAGAGGATGATGACCCTGGCATGTTGCTGCAGGATATCATGAGCTCATTCCAATCAATAGCATTGTTAAATATAACACAAGCATTGCAGGCAAACAATCATTGAGAAACATGTCAGATGACATAAATCACATGAAATACTATAAAGGGACCCACAGAGCGGATCAAAGTTATCAGCATACTGAACACAAAACTGTGTTTCTATCTTCACGTGTCATCATTCAACACACTACTACTCACTGTATCCCATAAAACGATTACCGTCCCTTGGTGGTCTTCACGCATAACATTGAAACACTTCCCACTGAGGATCAAAACAAAGACAACACATTTCCAGCCATAAACCCTAGACATTGTAGCATCCTACTCGTGTAAGGAAGTGCTTCAGACCCCCACATAGGGGTAGTAAGTGTTATACAAATGTTGCAATACAATACAATACATTATAATAGACGTGCTCAGTGGGAGCCCTGCACACATTTTAAGTACACTTTTCAGTATTGTGCAGTTTATTTTCAGTAAAGAACACACTGGTGATGCTTAATAACTGGATCAGTAATGTGGTACAGATGCATCATTGCATGAAAATTATGATGATAACACCATCAAAAGGCTGTTGGGAACAGGTGTGAATACATTTATTTATACACTAATATTTTATCTATAGGGCTGCTGTACCCAAGAGTATTAAAATGCTTTGCAAAGAACATTAGAGCTTTTCAGAATTCAGTGGATGCCAACTGAGGGTAAAATGTATAGAACTCTTGTGTCAGAGACATATTGATATAGAGAACATTTTGGTGTGGACATTACCATCATACAATTACCTGAGTTTGGGGGTGACGGGTAATCTACTGAGGGCTTTAGTGGAAAAAAGACTGTGTCTCTATGCAATGATTTGGGGAAAAATTTACACCATTTGAGTTGGTATTTCATACCAAGCTACAACATCATCCTAAATACACATTGAAAAGATGGCTCATTATCCCTTTTAGGAATAGAAATATATTTATTTTTTGAACTGCGAATCACATGCTGCGTAGCAGTGAAAAGACAACATGCAGTTTCTTTAAGATTCTCAGACACCAGTCATGTGACTGAAAGAACTCCATGGAACCATACCCTTCTTTCGTTCTTTAGGCAGCATTGATTTTCTAGTTTCCCAGAAAAGGGATTATATAATAATTATGCGGAAGTATCAACAAATTAGGAAGATATATGTAGTGTCGTCTTGCATTGTGTCACTCTAAGCGTGCTTGGGTGGCACTTCTGGTATGAATAATGCTGAGAATGTGCAGAAGAAGCCAAATGAAGGCAATCAGAGGTCGCAGAAGGAAGCGGTGTCTCTACTAGTGCTCCATGCATTGCGGACAGTGGCGTAACTCCAAATGATGGGGTCCCCTCCAGAATGTGGTGAGGGATCCCTGAGTCTCCATATCGAACAGTTATTCATAGACCGGAGGCTGAATAGAACACCCGCAATCAGTGCCCCCACTCACTTGTAGTGCAAGGGTTGGAGAGGCCTCTGTTATGCCTCTGATTGCAGACATTGGAATACTATTCAATAAATGCTATTTGAGATTTATAGTTCCTGTTATACTCCAGGCTCCACCTCAGGACTTTAATGTGTTGTCACAAATAAAGTTAATGATGTTGCAACTAGCATTTGTCGCCTCTAGGGCACTTCCCTAGCTACGAGGTGATCCATCTCCAAGGGTATACAGACAACCTCCTCTTCCGTAGCGCTTTAATGTCTACATGTGGTTGCGAATTTGGAGGATGGTGTCAATTGACAACAAACAAGTCACAGAAGTATGCCATAGTGGCATGCAGTTTATATAGTGATGCCCAGATTTAGTTTAATTGTGTATTGGGTTCACCCACTTTTGTGGCACATCTCCGACACAAATTGCCTTTAGCATTTACTTTGCCACACAACGCCACTTTGCATGGCTTTGAGTGGTTTAATAAATACAAAGGGGCAGATTAACTAACTTTAACTAAGATTAACCCCCGGCAGTGCATAGTGTTCGGCCCATGCTCGGTAGTTCTACTTAGGTATGGTACTGAAATATTATTGTATTTAAAAAAAAAAAACATTAGAAATTCACAGAAAAAATTCACTATCGCTCACGCACTCACCATGAACTACTTATTTCCCCACTTATTACATCCCTCTTGACCGGTTCTGTCACATCATTGATAACATCACTGATGGTATCTGAAAACACATCATTAAAGAAAACATTGTGCATGGTGAGGGCGTGAGTTATGGTACCTTGAGTTACCTGTAACTGGTAAATTTCTGTGAATTTTAGTGTTTAAAATGT
The DNA here is from genome assembly GCF_031143425.1 of Pleurodeles waltl. Lineage (NCBI taxonomy): Eukaryota > Metazoa > Chordata > Amphibia > Caudata > Salamandridae > Pleurodeles > Pleurodeles waltl. The sequence continues at coordinate 1,000,011,406 of NC_090436.1, forward strand.
AACATTTTGATTGACATTTTCACATAATTATAACGTCACCTTAATCTTTGTTTTTATTTCAGTGAATATATAAATATATATTTATGACTATGTATAATGTGTATGTGTGTGTTTATGCCTTATGTATATTACCTACTGGTGGTTGTCAGTAGTTAGTTATAGTTAGGACCTAGTTTGCATAGCCAGAGCATTTTTTTGTTGTGCTAATAACTTTGGCGTCATTTGATGACTCTTCACCAAATGTTCAAAACAAGAATGGCAATCAATTCAGCTGCTGTCTAGAAAGCTTCAGGGTGATTCGTCAAATGGGGGCTGAGAAAAAGGTGGGGTCCCAAAACGAGTTTTCCCCATACAGTTTCCCATAGGAATTTTGAACACAACTACAGTCCAAGCCACTGAACAGAATTACACCAAATTTGGCAGAAAAGTAGATCTTGGTCCAGACAGATCCCTTTTTAGGTTTTCCCTGCACACTGCTTGCACTGAGCTTGCAAAGTCTTTTGAGTTAAAAAAAATCTTTAAAGGGGTTTAGAAACTGCTCCCTTACTTACCTGAACTTACCATTGGCTGATTCCAAGCTCACCCTGATTTACTTACTTCTCATTGGCCAGCACGTCATCAGCAGGTCATCTGCTTTCACTTCCTGCTGCTTTTGCCATCCATGCCATCAAAGGAGCTGGGACGACGTACACCTTCCGGTCACTCCTCACTTGCTTCGGACCAGTATCCTTCCATTAGCTACTTTCACGCTACAGGTACTTTTTTCAAATATACCTAATGAGAAGGCCATCTGCAATCCCTCCCTCTGCTGTGTTTCTACTTAGAGACATGCACCCTGTATCCTCTTTTCCCCCTCTTTCACCCATACTTCTTTGTATTTGTTTACAACCCCCTCTTGCTGTTCGTTCTTTTTTTAGGGTCAAGCCTGCGTTGCATGCGCTCGCGCATGCGTATCGCAGCGAGACGCTTTACTGTTTAGAAAAGGGCTCGGAGCCCTGTCGATGTCACGTCCGTGTTTCTCATTGGTTCGTGGGCTTGCCTATTAAAATCTGCTTGCTTTCATTAGTCTAAGGCATGCATAAGTCATGCCTTTTCCGGTGGCTAGCCCTCCTCGAGCGCATCGACCAAGTACAGAAAACATGCGAGGCTCGCTGTTTTCTGTCCGGCTCGTGGACTACTTTTTCTCTAATTTACTAGCGCGATTTCGCTGGGCAGAAGTCGATCGCTTTACATAGTTAATTGCACTTTTTCGGGTTACGTGCATAAATTCACTTTTGACGATAGGTGAAAAGTCGGGTTATGAGTTTACAACGCTATCAGATCTAACATGAGCAAACGCGAGACCCGTTGCATTGCAAATGCTTGTTTCTTTTATTTGCACATTTATACAGTGCAAACTCTACCCGAGGTATCGATGTGCTTCACATTAACACCATTTGTATTACAGAAGCACCAGAACCAGCGGGGAAAGCTGGGGTACCCAGAGTGAGAGGTCAATAACAGCCCTCTGTTTATCCCCATGAGACTTTATGCTCAACTCACATTTTGTGAGATATATTCCTCACAGCACAGAAGAAGGACAATCCTCATCCCAAGCACTCCTGCAAGGGGAATCCGGCTGTGTGTGTCCTTACTAGGGGCAGAGACAGTGAGTACTCTGTGGTATTTCCACACACGGGCCATGTACCTTTCTGTCAGGAGCCACAGATACCATCCCTGCCTTCTGGCCCTTCTTGGCCCAGTACTTCTGACTGGAGGCAGCATCTGTGTGTCATCATGTTTACGGCAATTATCCTAATTTAATGTAAATTAACCCTATGCCAAATGCACTACTTGTGTGACTATATTGGCTTGTGGATGTTTTGTATATGTCCAGATACGTTTATTTATCCATGTAGTGATGGGTGCATAAAGCTGTACAAGGTTCACTGTTAGAAAGGGGGTCTCTGGTTGGCAGTCAGATTGCACTCTGTCCAAGCAGGGACTCTCACTCTAGTAAGGGCAATGGAAATACACACTTAATATAACCCCTGCTCACCCACTTGGTAGCTTGGCACAAGCAGTCAGGCTTATCTCAAAAGGTAATGTGTAGAATTTTTGTACCAGACCACACAGTAATACAGTGAAAACACTACAAAATGGACACCGGATATATAGCCAATATTTCTCTAAATCAAGCAAGACCAAAACAATAAAAACCCAACATACACAACTAAAGTTATGAATTTTTTAAATAACAGAATCGTACTCCATAGAAAACAATGGGAACAGTGTTGTTACACAAAGTACTTGGTTTGCCTCAAAAATAAAGCTGCACAGGCCAACGAACATCGGAAAAAGTCAGCAATGCTTCGATTCCTTGCTCGCAAGTGAGGACATGCATTGTTTCTTCTCCGGTCTGGTAGGCGATGCATCGTTTTTCTCTCCCACAAGAGACTGGTGCATTGATTTCTGGACGGGGTACCTCGGATCGGCACGGGTCCACATTGATTTTGATGCTCATTCATGATGCGTGCGAAATCCGGGCGCACAGTGATGGAAAACTGCACTGCATGGGGTTTGCATCATATTTAGCAGCTGCAAGCAGGTGTTGCATTGTTTCTTCCGCTGAGAGGCAGGTGTTGCGCTGATTTCCCAGCCGTGGTGCAGGTGGTGCTTCGATTTCTCAGCCACGAGGCAGGTGGTGTGTCGTTTTTACAGCTGTGTTGCAGGTGGTGCATCAAAAGTTCCCACGCAAGGCTCCTGTGCATGGATTTCAGTCTTTGTTCCACCAGCTTCACCTTTCAAGGGCCCACTGACTGGAGTGGGCACCACTTGGCAGGGTAGGAGCCTCAGAAGAGAGTCCAAGTGCTGGCAGAAGGCTTCAAAAGAGGAGGCAAGCTCTGTTCAAGCCCTTGGAGACACTTCTTGTTAGGGAAACTACTTTTCCAACCCTCCTCATAGTGACGCAAAGAAAACACAAACACCAGGCAAGGCTCCGAAGCAGATGAAATGTTTCTTGAGGTACCAAGGTTTATTGGCAGGCAAAGGCAGGAGGCAGACGCACATCCCAGTGTTACATCTTACAAGCTGGCATCTTCTGCCCTGAAGCATATACGTCAGGCAGTTATATATGTTAATAAGTGCTGTGACAGCTAAACCCCAAAAGGGGACAAAGTCCAAACATGGGCACACATATACAAAACAAATGCTGCATATACAAAACTTACAGTCCATAGATTAAAAATATACATAATACAGTGTGAGCATGAACAAGTGAACAGACAACAGGTGGTCCCTAAAGAAAAGAGGGGCTGGGTTGCTGACTGGCTGGACTTAAAGTGTGAGACCGAGCTAAACTTAACAACGTGGTTTGGAGAGGTTTGTTTGCACAGCTGGCATAGGTGTCAGGGAGGTCAGTAGGGAAGTCTTGGAGCAGTTCTAGAATAGTAATGTGGATGAGCTGGTTCAGCCCGTGAATGAGATGAGCAAGTGTCTTGGAAAGAGGAAAGAATAAATAGCTTACTGGGATTCAGATAATGGAGGAGAGAATTGGAACTAAAGTATCATATCTATAGATACATACATGGGAATATATTTTTCTAAACATTCTCAGCAGGAATATACCACAAAGTCCAGTCTTTGCCCTCTTTCAGGAAGAAGCAGCAACTACAGGCCAACCCAGAAAACCACAGTGACAGGCAAAACGGCAGTACTCCTCCCCTAGCTCTTCAGCTCTTCGTTTTGGCAGAGGCTCCTCTTGAATCCAGAAGTAATCTAAAAAGCTGGGGTTCTGGGTCTACTACTTATACCCCTTTCTGTCTTTAAAGTAGGCAAACTTCAAAGGAAAGTCTCTGGTGTTCAGCCTTGCCCAGGCCTGGTTTCAGACTCATACCCGGGATTTGGATACTGCATTGTGTGAGGGCAGGCACAGCCCTTTCAGGTGTAAGTGACCACTCCTCCCTCCACTCTAGCCCAGTTGGCCCATCAGAATATGCAGGCTGCACCCCAGCTTCCTTTTTGTCACTGTCTAGTGGAGATTCACAAACAGCCCAACTGTCAGTCTGACCCAGACAGGGAATACACAAGCAGGCAGAGTCCTAGAATGGTTTAAGCAAGAAAATGCCCACTTTCAAACGTAGCATTTTAAAACTGACAATTTAATAACCAACATTACCAAAAGTTGTATTTTTAATTTGTGAGTTCAGAGACATCAAACTCCAAGGTGGTCATTACAACCCTGGCGGACGGTTTTAAAGCGGTAAGATCGCCAACAGGCCGGCGGTAAAAATTTTGGAATTACGACCGTGGCGGAAACCACCAACAAAGACAGCCACTTTAACACTCCGACCGCCACGGCGGTACAAACAAATAGCTCGGCGGTCACCGCCAACAGACAGGTGGAGGACAATGTACCGCCCACACTATTATGACAGGCCAATCCGCCACCTTTTCCGGGGCGGATTCACCGCAGATAAAAACACGGCGGAAACAGGAATTTCGAAGGGAAAACGCTCACCTCTACACACGCCACAAGGAAGGAGGACACCATGGACCCGGAACTCCAACGCCGGCGCCGAAGAACACAGTGAGTACTGCACTTATGGCACAGGGGAGGGGAGAGTCAAAAAACAGGAACACACACACGCAGCACGCAACACCCCCACCCCCACCCTCACCCACTACAACACACACGCTAATGCATATCTATACTTTATAGTTACACCCCCCAACCCCTCCAGAAGAATGCAAAGACAAAAGGAGATGAGTGAAACCATTGTAATATATCAAAATTCAGTAAGCAAAAATATACATAAATACACTATTAACAAAATATACACCAAGATTAGTAGTCCAGGTATTGCACCATTCATAGTCCGTGGACCACTGGGCCCAAAATGCATGGGCGAGGCCCACACACGATACCAGATCAAAACAGAGAGAACACTGCAGGGGCATCAGATAGAAATACAACAGGCACCTCAGGGGGAAGGGAAGGGGGGGCACCTCAGCCGGATGAGTGCACGACGCCAGATCCACGAGGGGCCTCCATGCCCATTGATGTATCCTACGGAGTGCACAGCCACAGTCTCTAAAGTCTCTACCGTGGGTGGTTTGCCCACTGCTGCATCCTGGGGAGTGCAAAGCCACAGTCTCTCAAGTCTCTACAGTGGGTGGTTTGCCTACTGCTGCATCCTGGGAAGTGCAAAGCCAAAGTCTCTCAAGTCTCACAAGTGGGTGGTTTGCCCACTGCTGAATCCTGGGGAGTGCAAAGCTACAGTCTCTCAAGTCTCACAAGTGGGTGGTTTGCCCACTGCTGCATCCTGGGGAGTGCAAAGCCACAGTCTCTCAAGTCTCTACAGTGGGTGGTTTGCCCACTGCTGCATCCTGGGGAGTGCAAAGCCACAGTCTCTCAAGTCTCTACAGTGGGTGGTTTGCCCACTGCTACATCCTGGGGAGTGCAAAGCCACAGTCTCTCAAGTGGATAACATTCTCCACTGGTTTCTGGAGCGGGCTTGGTGCCCAGAGTGCTTCATCCTGCCAAGGACTGAGGTAGTGGATGTGTTTCTCCACTGGTTCTGGAGGGGGACTGGTGCCCAGAGTGCTTCATCCTGCCAAGGACAGCCGTAGTGGATGTGTCTCTCCACTGGTTCTGGAGGGGGACTGGTGCCCAGAGTGTTTCATCCTGCCAAGGACTGAGGTAGTGGATGTGTTTCTCCACTGGTTCTGGAGGGGGACTGGTGCCCAGAGTGCTTTGTCCTGCCAAGCACTGAGGTAGTGGATGTGTTTCTCCACTTGTTCTGGAGGGGGACTGGTGCCCAGAGTGCTTCATCCTGTCAAGGACTGAAGTAGTGGATGTGTTTCTCCACTGGTTCTGGAGGGGGACTGGTGCCCACAGTGCATCACTCACCCCATGACGGTCCCTGTTGCGTCAGTGCCCCTGCCGCTCATGGGCTAACGATGCTTGAGTTGGCAGTTCTTGCCCTGTTCTGCGGTGCTTGAGTTGGCGGTTCTTGCCCTGTTAAGCAGTGCTTGAGTTGGCGGTTCTTGCCCTGTTCAGCGGTCCTTGCCCTGTTCAGCAGTGCTTGCCCTGTTCAGCTGTGCTTGAGTTGGCGGTCCTTGCCCTGTTCAGCGGTGCTTGAGTTGGCGGTTCTTGCACTGTTCAGCGGTGCTTGCCCTGTTCAGCTGTGCTTGAGTTGGCGGTTCTTGCCCTGTTCAGCGGTGCTTGAGTTGGCGGTTCTTGCCCTGTTCAGCGGTGCTTACCCTGTTCAGCAGTGCTTGAGTTGGCGGTTCTTGCCCTGTTCAGCGGTCCTTGCCCTGTTCAGCGGTGCTTGCCCTGTTCAGCGGTGCTAGAGTTAGCAGTCCTTGCCCTGTTCAGCGGTGCTTGAGTTGGCGGTTCTTGCCCTGTTCAGCGGTGCTTGCCCTGTTCAGCGGTGCTTGAGTTGGCGGTTCTTGCCCTGTTCAGCGGTGCTTGAGTTTCCGGTCCTTCATTGCCCAGCTGGGCTGGGCCTGGCGGGTCTTCATTGGTCAGCTGGGCTGTGGCTGGCGGGGCCCTCCTGGGCAGCTGGGCTGTGGCTGGCCGGGCCCTCCTGGGCAGGTGGGCTGTGGATGATGGGGCTGGCGGGGGCCTCCGGGGGCCTCCTGGGCAGCTACGATGGGGCTGGCGGTGGCCTCCTGGGCAGCGACGATGGGGCTGGCGGGCCCTCCTGGCCAGCGGGGATGATGGCTGTCTTCTCCGCTGTGCTGCTCCTCCCAGACTTGCCGGGTTTCTTCTGGCCCTTCCCCACCTTGGGAGGAGTCACAGCTGAGTCCACACTCCCGCTGGGACCCCTGGGAGCGGCTTGGGTGGCTGGAGTCTTCCCCCTCTCCCGCCGGGCACTGGCCAACTTCTGGTGCTTCACCGGGGGGGGGACTGGCTGTGCTGTGGCTCCGTGCCACACTGGGTGTCCTGGTGGCCGGTGCACTCCACATACCTGTGACAACAGGCACCACTGGTCCCGGAGTTGTTGTGGCTGAGGTGCTAGTTCGGGACCTATGAGTTTGACGGGCGGGGGTTGGTGGGAAATAGGTTAAGGGTGGACAGGAAAAGTTGTTTGGAGACACTGGGACGGGTAGCTGGAGGTGGTTTGGGAGTGGAGGAAGAGGTGGTGGTTGTAGGAGGTGTACGTTTTGTGGCTTTGGGTGCAGGTGCATGCACTGGAGGCTGTTATGAGTTGGATGTATGTTGGGTGGGTGTGTGCCTGCGTTTGTGTATCTTCGGAGGGGGCGTCACAGACACACTGGGAGAGGACACAGGGGACGTGTGAATGGTAATGGGGTGGTGACTGCACGTGAGTGGGGTGTGGTGGTGGGTGTGCTGGTGCGAGACGTAGTGGCTGTAGAGGTAGTGCATGCAGGTGTGAGTGTAGACGAGACTGGGAGGGAGGAGGGAGACGATGAGGAGGGGGGCACAGTGGAGGCAGTGGATGTTGGTGTGTCTGTATGTGTGTGATGCTTGCGTGAGTGCCTGTGTGATATGTGGTGCTTATGTTTGCCTGAGCCTCCCTTGTGTGGTGAGGTGTGTGCAGGCTGGTCTGATTATGTGCTTGGGATAGGCAGAGGTGCAGGGGATTGGGTCTGGGTTGAGGCAGTTGGAGGGAGGGTAGACACGGGGACAATGGCTGCCATCAGTGCTGAGGCCAGAGTTTGAAAGGATCGGTGAAGGGCCGCCTGACCAGAATGAATGCCACAGGACCATGCCTTACGGAGGGGCCTAGCCTACGGAACTCGCCGTGGCCTAGGGAAACCCACAGCCCTCCTCCCCCACTCAGACCCCTCCACTGCGCACAAAGTCAGCTAAATGAGAGTGTACTCACCCGCTTGTGTCTGATGTGATGCCCTCAAGCGCCCATCCAACTCCGGGTAGGCCACCGCCAGGATCCGGAACATCAGGGGGGTCATGGATTGACGGGCACCCCTCCCACGTTGGGAGGCCATCCCCAGCTGAGCCTCCGCCGTCTTCTTGCTCCAGCAGCGAATATCCTCCCATCTTTTCCGGCAGTGCGTGCTCCGTCTGTGGTGGACCCCCAGGGTCCGGAAGTCCTTGGCGATGGCACGCCAAATATCCTTCTTCTGGTGGGCGCTGACCTACATGAAATGTACAGGGGAAGTAGAGAAGTAATTACCAACTGCGCCGTCAAAGTGAGTGGCCCCCATCCCTACCCTTGCCTTGTGGCACATGCACCCACCGTCTTTCATGCACACAGAACTCTACCCCCTTCCTTCTTACAACCAGCACTCTCCACACAGGCATAGCCCATACAACATGCTCCCTGTGTACTTACCTGTTGGTCTGGAGGACCGTAGAGTAACATGTACTGGGGGAGAACCCCATCGACGAGCTTCTCCAACTCCTCCGATGTGAAGGCAGGGGCCCTTTCCCCAGACGCACGAGCCATTGTCTCTTCCAGACCGAGGTCACAGCAGCACTTGCAGTGTAGGTCCTCTCCTGACGAAGATCAGGTATCGAGTGATTCAACAGATAGAAAATGGCGGTCACGTCCACGGCGGTGCGTACCATCACCGCCGGCATACATCGTCATTGGCTCCTGGGACCCATAGTGTCCAATGTTAACCAATGCAGCATTGCGCCGCGGTCTTCGACCACCTACCGCGACGGTGTACAACGCCAGCGCAGTTACCTCACATCCCATTTTAACCACTTTACAGGTCAGGCAGCCGCCATTTCAGGGGCCCACATGGGCTAATTACCAACTGCGTCACACATACCTAGGCCTAGTCTCAACACACATACAGGCCAGATTTTGTGTATGAATGGTGTTCTGTGTAGACTGTGGGTACATACCTCTGAGTTGTTTGACTTTGTGCTCGCTGTTGTCCTTCCTAGGCACCGTCCGCTGGGACATGTGAGGAGATGGCGGAATCCTCTGGGGTGTACCGACCGCTGGTGGACCTGTCGACAGTGGAGGAAAGAAATTTGATTATCACCTACAGGTTTGACCGTGCCACAATCCAGGAACTGTGTACACAGTTGGAGCCTGACCTGATGCCAGCAATCCGCCATCCCACAGGAATCCCCCCTCAAGTGCAGGTGCTATCAGTGCTCCATTTCCTTGCTAGTGGGTCTTTTCAAACAACTGTGGCCATGGCATCAGGGATGTCCCAGCCTATGTTTTCCAACGTATTGTCCAGAGTGTTGTCTGCCTTGCTGAAACACATGCGGAGCTACATCATTTTCCCTCAGGTGGACGATTTGCCTACAGTGAAAGGTGACTTCTATGCCCTTGGACATATCCCCAACATCATAGGTGCCATTGATGGGACCCATGTGGCTTTGGTTCCCCCCCCACAGGAGTGAACAGGTGTACAGGAGCCGGAAGAGTTATCATTTGATTAATGTACAGATGGTATGTTTGGCAGACCAATACATCTCCCATGTGAATGCCATGTTCCCTGGCTCAGTGCATGACGCCTACATCATGCGGAATAGCAGCATCCCTTATGTGATGGGTCAACTCCAAAGGCACCGTGTGTGGCTATTAGGTGACTCTGGTTACCCCAACCTGTCATGGCTACTGACCCAGTGAGGAATCCCAGACTAAGGGCAGAGGAACGCTACAATGAGGCCCATGGTCGAACTAGGAGGGTGATCGAGCGGACCTTCGGCCTCCTGAAGGCCAGGTTCCGGTGCCTCCATATGACAGGTGGATCCCTATTCCACTCACCAAAGAAGGTGTGCCAGATCATCGTGGCCTGCTGTATGCTTCACAACTTGGCTTTCCGACAACAGGTGCCTTTTCTGCAGGAGGATGGTCCAGATGGCGGTGTTGTGGCAGCTGTGGAGCCTGGGGACAGTGATGAGGAGGAAGCAGAGGAAGATACATGCAGAACAGGGACTCAGTGATCCAGCAATATTTCCAGTGAAACACAGGTGAGAATACATTCCTGCCTACTACATGTACTGTTACACTTCTACCTCTATCCTGTCGGTCGATTTCACCCAGTGTATGGTCACTGAGTTGTCACTTTCCCTTACGGTTTCACAGGTGTGGGTCCCAACGTATGTCATCTGCTTGGATTCCTCATGGACTAGAGCTGTGTGACATAGGTATGTTGACATTGCTATTTCATGAACATTTTGTCACTGTAATTGCAAATACACAATTTTGAAATCACAGACAGACTCCAGATCTTTTGGTGCTTTAGGTGTGTTTATTTAACTATAAAATATTGGAGGGGGAAGTTAAATGGTGAGGGGTGATGGTGGAGGAGTGTCCATGGCAGAGTCCAGTCTATTAGTCTCACAGGTGCATTGCCCATATAGGCATAGGAAGTGGAGCTGGGGCAGTTTCAATATGGACAGGGTGACAAAGTGGGGCAGTGGGATGACAATCAGGGTGGTCTCATTTCTTGGCGGGGGTCTTGGCATCGTGCTCTGTCTTGTTCCTGGATCTCAGGGACCGTTTGCGGGGTGGTTCTCCGTCTGCAGGGTACTGGTGTGGTGGTCCTGTGGCGGTGCCTCCTGTCCACTAGCGCCGGCGGAGGTGGTGGGCAGTTCAACGTCCATGCTAGTGTCAGGGGCCCCTTGTAGTGCCACAGTGTCCCTCCTGGTGTTCAATACTTACTTCAGCACCCCTATGATAGTGCCCAGGGCGGAGCTGATGGTTCTGTGTTCCTCCCTGAACCCCAAATACTGTTCCTCCTGCATCCGCTGGGTCTCCTGAAACTTGGCCAGTACCGTTGCCATCGTCTCCTGGGTCTGGTGGTATGCTCCCATGATGGAGGAGAGGGCCTCGTGGAGAGTGGGTTCCCTTGGCCTGTCCACCCCCTGTCGCACAGCAGCCCTTCCAGTTCCCCTGTGTTCCTGGGCCTCCGTCCCCTGGACCGTGTGCCTACTGCCACTGCCCCCAGTTCCCTGTTGTTGTTGGGGTGGTGGGTTATCCTGGGTTCCCTGTAGTGGTGGACACACAGCTGATTGACGTGTCCTGGGGACGGAGGTATGGGCCCGCTGAGTGGGTGCTGTGCTGGTGTTTCCAGAGTGGGGAAGGTCTGTGGTGGCCTGTGCCTGTGTGAGGGGAACCGACTGTCCCGAGGCCCCCGATGGTCCGGGCTGGTCATCTAGATCCAGGTGGACAGAGGTGCTGTCATCACTGTGGGCCTCTTCTGTGGGTGGAGTGGTGATGTCTTGACCCTCCTGTCTGGTGACGTTGGGTAGTGGTCCTGCAGGGGTGTAAAGGCATGATTATTGCATCTGTGTGTGTCATGGTGTGCAATGGGTGGGTGACCGTGTACCCCAGTGCTGGCATTCCTATGTGTGAGCTTGTGCGATGATGGTTTAGGGGGGTGTATGGATATGTGCAGTGGGCATGCTTTAGTGATGGGTGTCCATGCATTGTTGTTGCATGCAGGGCTTGGTGTTGGAATGTGTGGTTTGTGATATTGGTACATTTGTGAGGAGTTGGAGTGATAGGGGTGGGGCGAGGGTGGGGGTATGTGATAGCATGCAGGTAGGGTGGGGGATGTAATAGTTAAGATTTGTCTTACCAGAGTCCATTCCTCCACCGACTCCTGCGAGGCCCTCAGGATGCAGAATCACCAAGACCTGCTCCTCCCATGTTGTTAGTTGTGGGGGAGGAGGTGGGGGTCCGCCGCCGGTCCGCTGCACCGCCTGGTGGTGTCTTGAGACCACGGAACGCACCTTCCCCCGTAGGTCGTTCCACCTCTTCCTGATGTCCTCCCGATTTCTTGGGTGTTGTCCCACTGCGTTGACCCTGTTGACTATTCTTCGCCATAACTCCATCTTCCTTGCAATTGAGGTGTGCTGCACCTGTGATCCAAATAGCTGTGGCTCTACCCGGACGATTTCCTCCACCATGACCCTGAGCTCCTCCTCCGAGAACCTGGGGTGTCTTTGCCGTGCCATGGGATGGTGTAGGTGATTTGTGGGGTGGTGTGTGTGGTGATATGTAGTGGTGTGTGGTGTTTTGTGCGTGGAAGTAGTGTGGGTGATGGTGTTGTGTGCCTGTGGATGCTAGTTTGTTGATGGTGGTGTCTCTCTCTGGCCTTCTCTCTGTAATTGTGGTCGTAGGGGTTTGTGGGTGATGTGGGTGTGTGTTTTATATTGTATTGGGTGTGTGGGAGTGGTGTGTGTATGTGTATCAGGTGTGTGTATTTGGAATTGTCCAATGTGGTGGTGTTTTGTAAATGTGTGTGTATTTTGAGCGCGGCGGTGTGTACAGCCAATGGAATACCGCGGTTGAAAGACCGCCACGTTGATTCGTGTGTTGTGATAGTGTGGGCGTATTTCTGTTGGTGTGACGGTGGAGGTTTTGTTTTTCGCCAGTTTATCACTTACCTTTGGTGTGGCGGACTTGTGTGGGTGTCTGAATATTGTCGGATTCCGAGATATGTGTCTCATAATAGCTGTTGCGGAATTCCGCGGCTGCGGCGGTGTGTTGGCGGTCTTCTGCACGGCAGTAAACGGCTTTTACCGCCAATGTTGTAATGACCCCCCAAATCTCTATCTGCTCCCAAAGGGAAACTGCACTTAAAAGTTGTTTAAAGCCAGCCCCCATGTAAACCTATGACCGAGATAGGCCTTTTACCAGTGAAAAACAAATTTAGCAGTAATTCACTATTAGGACATGTAAAACAGATGAGCACATGTCCCATCTTCAACATATAGTGCACCCTGCCCGTGGGGCTACCTAGGGCCTACCTTAGGGATGCCTTACATGTACAAAAAGGGAAGGTTTAGGCCTAGCAAGTGGGTACATATGCCAGATCGAACTGGCAGTTTAAAACTGCACACACAGACACTGCAGTGGCAGGTCTGGGCCAAGTTTACTGGGCTACTCATGTGGGTGGCACAATCAGTGTGAGGGCCCACTAGTAGCATTTGATTTACAAGCCCGGGGCAACTCTAGTGCACTTTACTAGTTAATCAAATATGCCAATCATGGAATAGCCAATTACACATACAATTTACACAGGGAGCTCTTGCACTTTAGCACTGGTCAGCAGTGGTAAAGTGCCCAGAGTACCAATACAAGCAAAAACAAAGTCCAGAACGCAGTCAAAACATGGGAGGAGGAGACAAAAAAGACAGGGGAGACCATGCCAAGGATGCCAGGTCTAATATTCACGTAGACAGCCTCCATGGATACACACCACTGTTAATGCTGCCTTTCAGAGTGAGAATAATCAAGTGGCCAATTGCGGACTTTGGACATGGATCTAGCAATCCAGGTTTGCTGGCACTGTGCTCCTGAGCAAATTAAAGAATGCCCCTATAAATGCATGTAATGTAGGCTTATATCGGTTCAACGTATTCTTATTACCTGCCCTTCTAGCAGATTTATGTTGCCATTCCGTAATATGTGACCTAAGGAGCAGACTTTTATTAACAATAGCTGACACAAAATGAATAGTACATAACTAAACGGAATATATATTCTAACACATTAGCTTGCCCTTCAGACCTGCTAGTGTGACATTAACAAGGTTAATGAAGCGAAAGAACAGTGCCTTGGAACTGGACACAGGTCACGTCAGACACACACAATTGACATATACCATTGAAAAATCTGTATGCAGACATATAACAATATTTTTACTAACATGTTTAGAACCCAGTAGTGGTGTCGAACCATTTTTTTGCACCACTTCCAATTTAAACAGAAACATATTACATTTTCCATAATTGCACATTTGCTTGTTTTCTATGGTATTTTTCTGTGTTTTTTTACAACTTATTTTAACCATGACCAGGATGCAAGGGGTTAGCTCTGTGCAGTAAGGTAGAATCGGACTAAAAGGCCTCACGACTACCAGGATACCTGTCTCTGTGTAAAGCCTCTGTAACATTAAATCTGCTGGAAATAAACTGGATAGGAATGACATACAAGCGCCTTGGCAGCACTAACACAAAGTTTCATGACAATGACACCCATCTGAATTCTTTGTCTGCGCCACTTGACACATGGGGTGAAAATCACAAGTTACAGAATGATTAAACTCAGTAGTTTAAGATCAGTCATTGCCCTCGCTCATTAGGGGCTCCGGTTATTTTGTGCCGCATGTGTTCAATACAGCAAGCGATGACCTTTAAAAACCATGGTCCATATTTATACTTTTTTAGCGCCGCATTTGTGCCGCTTTTTGATGCAAAAGCGGCGCAAACTTACAAAATACAGTAGTATTTTGTAAGTTTGAGCCGCTTTTGCGTCAAAAAATGACGCAAATGCGGCGTTAAAAATGTACAAATATAGGCCCAATGTTCTGCTTTTACGCATATTTACTGAACCCAAATAAAACGCACCATTTCCTTACTCTCACAAAGATCCTGTTCTGTGATGTCAAATCCCATCACATGTCGAAATTCTAGAAAGTGTTTTGAAATAAAAGAGTGCCCTTTTCTCTTTTGTGAGACACAAACCATCACTTTGGGTTTACCGTTGCAGGGCTTGTTCAGGTCAGGTTGGCCGGCCCAGTGTTTAAGCGTGAGAAATGGCCCTTGTGGGAAATAACGTGGTGCTCTTGGTTAGAATGGGGGGGGGAGGGGGGCTGGTGTTGTTGGCCATTAGGGGCGGGAACGGACTGCCAATGTATTGTGAAGGGACAAATTGATTGCCTTGGTGATTGTGTTATCATCAATTTTCAAAATCCCAATTTGGTTTGAAGCCTTCTATCCCTTGATGGGCCTAGGCAGGAGTGGGCAACTCATTCTATTGGGCTACCGCTAGGATATTTTTATGACCCTATTAGGCACACAAGAGGGGAAAGACAGTTTTGTTGTCCTCAGCGCCCCTCCTTTGTGGTGACACTTTGGAATGGTCAATCTAAGCAAACCATGGTGTATAATATCCCGCTGCATAGCCGGTTTGATATTTTGGAGGGTGTTGACTGACTGAGCGGTAAATTGGTTGCCATGAGTGCTTGTTTGAAGAAGGGGAGGTCTGAGGGAGTTTACCCTAATGGGTGCACAGGCTCAGTTGGTGAGACCCTGGTCCCTTTTTCCCCACATGGGAAAGGCTCAACTTTAATCCAGCCTCAAGATGGGTGCACAGGCTTAGTTGGTGGGACTCTGAACCCTTTATCCCCATGCCAAGGGAAAGGTTCCACTCCAATTTAGCATCAATATGGCTCCAAACTTGACATTCTGGTCGGTCTGCAGGGAGTACCCATAGCAGACTCCATACATCACTCAGTTGGGCACCATGACAGTTTGTTGTATGGTGGGAGGGATAGTATGATTACACCACCTCCCATTTCTGTTGGAGCAATACCAGTTTGAGACAATACCATTGGTAGTAGAGAGGCTCCAGAAGATTGTGTATTCCAGGTAGAAGGTAAGTGTTCAGGGATTGATTCACAATTGAAAAGTGGGCAATGGAATATTGGAAGCATCACAACTCAATCAGGAAGTTAGGGTGACCTCATGGAATGTGGTGAGCTTCGGGCCCAAACTTGACTGTGTAGACTGGGGTGGCTTCATTGAACAAGCGGTTATACGCCTTTTCCAAGACTCCTGGTTAACTGAGAAAGTGCGGAGAGCAGAGTTTGGTGTTTACAGCAAAAAGGCAAAAACTAGTGGGCGGGGCAAGCCCTGTGGGGGGGGGCGTTTCTACATGGGTTGGTCTACATTTTGGGTACTTTGTGAAGACAGTGGATGTAGAATCAGATGATATTCTTTGTGATAAACTTGTATTTCCTCCCAAATTTGATGTGTTGGTCGTACAATGTATGTTGGAGACCCACTGGAAATGGGCAAGAATCTCCAACTGTGGATGAACTTGCAGCACATATGGCTACTCTACCAGGACTGGCTTAAAAAATCGATGGTGGAGATTTTAATTGCCAGTTTGAGCCCCTAAATGGGAGTCTAAACCATTTGTCCCAGGTGGAGGATAAAGTTTGGAACATACCAGATTTGGCTATAGATCCCATTAGGCATTATAAATTAATCCCCTAACGTTAAACCAATTGGTCCACGCTTGTAATGGTAGAACTCCATCTGATAAGGAAAGGAGGCCCAGTTTCAAGCAAAATGAGAGTATTAGCCTAATTGACTACATATTAGTAGATGTCAGGATTTGGCCTTTCATAAGGGATATGGAAGTTGTAATTAGGCATTGGTCTTTTATTTAATCTCTCAAGTTGGAAATATGTAGCCACACTTCTGGACCAATTGGATGGTAGGCTCCATTTGGCAACTAATTGGAGTTGGATTAAATGGAACACCTTCACATGTGCACAATAGTCATTACAATCCCTCTATCAATTTGTAGGGAATAGTTTAGAAGCTCTTTGTCATTTAAATTCCCCATTTGTCACCCCTGTCTCTTTGTCTAAGATTGATGAGGCCAATACTCAATTATTTGGTGGCCTCAAAGAATTATTTTACAAATGAAAATGGGGGTGAGAAGTTAACCACCTTCATGGTATAATAAGGGGTATAGGAAAGCAAAACGTGCACTAATAATCTACAGTCAGTTGCAAAATAGAGAACAGATCTGAGAAAATAAATCTGCCTGCAAGTATCGCTACAAGGGAGTGGGATCAAAATTGATGGGAATCTTTACACAGGGCCTCTAGGATTAACGATCATGCCACTTTCTGTAACATTGTGACCACAGGGAATTCAGAGGGCAATGTTGCTATTGGCAACAATATTTCTCCAGATAGTTAGATCTCTTTTTTGCAAGTTTGTATTATGAGCTGGATGACTCATTAGGACCCAATTACAAGGATAGCAGGCAGGTCAAAGTGTGTTTACAGATGGCGGGCCATACTGATGGCCACCCAATTACTACCAACCAGGAAATCTGCATGGTCATTGAAAAGATCACGCCCTATAAATCACCGGGCCTTGATAAAATCCCTGGGATCTCTATCTGGCTAAAATTGAGATCTGGGGCCCTTTTTTTACACTCCTCTTTAATGCAATACTGGAAGGGATGCCCATCCCACAATCATGGAAAGGGGCTGAGTTGTCCCCGATATATAAGAAAGTCTCCCCTATGTTGCAGCAAATTACAGGCCAATGAGCCTGATAGACACAGCCCAAAATCTTTTTTGCAGAGTCATTCTGGGAAGACTGCAGAACTGGCTTGTAGCAAATAAGATCTTAAGCCCATTGCATGCTGGCTTCGACCAAGGCACATCCACAGTGGACCAGGTAATCAGGTTGCAACTTCTTTATTGAAAGACTGTGGTCCTGGAGGGGGGTAGACTATACCATACCAGGAGTTTGTGGACCTGAGGTCCTCTTTTGACCGCGTTCTTGGGACTACTCTATGGCAAGTATTAACTGACATGGGGCTGCCACACTATCTCATGGTAATTTTAGAAATAATTTTGCCCAGGTTTGTTGTGGCAAGTTGGTTGAAGTTATTGAGGCTTTCCTGGTTAACAAAGGGGTAAGACTAGGTTGTGTGGTTGCACCAACTTTATTTACCCTATTTGTTAATAACCTAGTTGCCAACCTGAATCTAGATGATAACAATGCTCCCAGATTAAATAATGACTAAGTACCCAGACCATATGCTACTTATCATGTAGCCACCTATTGCATCCAGATGATCTTAGAGGGCTTTAGTGAGTTCTGTTCTCAGAAGGGCATGGAGATAAATGCAGACAAAACTAAATACATGGTTTTTAATCCCTATTGGTCTTCACGCAAAAATCTTGCTGGTAATCCACTTGGGGCTTACATTAAGCAAGCGGATGGATTGTGCTGCCCATATTGCCAACTGTAGATTAAAATTGGAACAACAGATAGCAGGGCTATGGATAGTCGCGGCTTGGCGGAGGGAAAAGGGGTCGAGTGGCGTGGTGCTTGACGGGGGAGATGAGAACATTAAAAAAAAAAAAATGTACCTTCCTCACCATTCTGCTCCTCTGGCTCCAGTACCTGAAGGCACAGGCTCCCAGCCTGCCCTGTGGCCAATCCTAACACTGTTTTCGTGCTGCTGGCAACATGAAAGCAGTCGTAGGATTGGATGGAGCACCCTGGCTGGGAGCTCCAAGGCAGAGTGGGAGCCTCTGCCTAATCGCTCCAACCCAGCAACACAGTGCTAGGTTGGAGAGAGCCCTGTCCTCATGTGTGTTTGGCCAGCCCGAGCCAGCCGGCCAAACATACATGACAGCTGAGGGAGAGTGCTGTGCCCAGTGGTCCTGTGGCAAAATTGCCTCTGGGAGGGTTGGTGCATGTGCACTTACTTCTTTTAAATATGGCTGGGCCGACGTGATGGGGTCCTGGGGCCAGAAATGGGCCCCGGGAAGAGGACTGCCCCTCCCCTTTTACAATAAGACCCTGGGAAATGCGGTCCCTGGGGCTGAAATATGACCTAAGAAAATATGGTGGGCCCTGCGGCCAACACCCTGCTGCACACAATCAAAGGCAAACAAGCATAAATGATGGATGGAATGTGGAACCAATCAAACATTCACCCCCAGTCACAGATCTGGGTTTAATCCATCAATTATTTTGCTCACCATGCAACCCAATTTGGACCCAGCAATATGCAAATCAGTCATGACCAGGTTCCCCATGGGAGCAGTCCAGCCCGAACTGCCAGGCTAGATCCTCCCTGGACAGGAAACAAGCATCCTGGGACCGATTTCAGGGTATCACTCTTCATTGACCAGGCTAGTTTGAAACCAGTGGCATAGTGAACCCGGGACCCACGCCTGGGCATACCCGGCGCACTTAGGGCAACAAAAGCAAAGAGACACAAATGATGGACAGAATGAACTGCTGAATTTCTATGGTTTCTATGGTTTTGTGTGTGCGAATTCTGAACCTAACTACAACATCACTGTATCCTTTGGATTTTTCAGTAAATATGTATATGTGTACACATATATGTATATATTATTATGTATATATTTGATATGTATACATATCTGTGCGTGTGTGTATATCAGAGCACATGAAGATTTGTATTTTTTAAAATTAGGAAAAACAAGCAAAAACCTTCTGGCCCCGCTTTTCTTTCTAATCTCTGACTTATCTCAACCCTCTCAAACTACAATGGACTCCCAAACATGCTTTCCAAACTCTTTCTCTTTTTATCAAAAACATCCAGCTAACAGGCCCACATGTATACTACTCCCAATCACATCTCATATATTCCCTTTACTAAGCCACTTCAGTTAGTT